>NC_047123.1:9189311-9510145 GCF_902500255.1 Thalassophryne amazonica | reverse complement strand
TAGTCGAGAAGATGTTCTCCTTGCTTTGCAAATCAACTTTGCTTCTATTTAGGGTGAAGAGATTGTTACAACAGACAGTACAAAAGGATTTATTGTACATCTCTGGAAAGAAAAAGTGATTGTCTGGATTGCAACAGCTACAAAGGTATTACACTGCTTTTTATGCCTTGCAAGGTAACATGCAATGGTTCTTCTCAGTAGGATTCAGTCTCAACAATTTGCTGTTCAGCAACCAGCATGCAATGAAGGCAAGAGTGAACATTGGCAGTATTTTTTTTTTGCTGCCTATCTTGCATTTCCCAAAGTGTTTGATTTGGCTGATCACGTTTATTTCTCCACCTTTCTTAGTTTTTGAATTTAAAAGTCCTTATGGCACTCACCACAAGCTGAGGGCTTCCTGAAAAACCCACTGCTCAGTTCCAGATCTGTGTCCAACTGACATTTTATGTTGTCCAAACTACATCAAATAGCATCCAGGATGTTGTCCATTGCATAGGTATTTGTCCATGTTGCTTAATTTGGACATTTAAAAGTTACAACAAACTGATGGATTCCTGCACAAATCTATTGTTCACTTCTCCATCCATATCCATCTCATGTTTTCTGTTGTCCAAACTGCATCACGTAACATCCAGTATATTGTCCATCACATATTTATTTGTCCATTTTTCATAATTTTTGGAATTTAAAAAGTTCTTACATTAAATAACAGCACAGACTGTTCTGTGCACATGTGCTACACTGAATTTCTGTACATTGTTAAACTTGCCCCCAAGGGAAACGCCGTGCTAACAGGCTAGCTCCACATACAGGAAAAAGTATGACTGATAAAAGAGACATTTTTGACAGGTGTGACTTATTACTCCAGTGTGATTGAATATACGGTACTTATAGCTCAATGTCATAAAAAAAAAAAAAAAAAAAAAAAATCATGTACAAATGGAGTTAAATGGCCTTTGAGAAGCAAGTATTTTCAGTTTTGAACTTGTACATATTCCAATGTTTGACTGCGAGAGAGACAAAACAATGTTTTTCGGGCATGTGCAGTGGATGATTGTGGGGTATATCATGAGAAGGATGCTGAGGATGGAGCTGCCAGGCAGGAGGGAGCCTAAAGAGGTGTTTGTAGATGTGGTGAAGGATGATTTGCTGTGATGCACCACAATGAGAGCTGCATGCCAAATGAAGAAAAAGAAAAATACAAACACTCTGTACTTTTTCCACCGACATTATGTGTGTCTCGTCATGAAAAGTTGAGAAAATGACATTTCAAACAGAAGTAAATCATTTTGTGTTTACAAAATATTGACACATTCTCTCTGGGGTTGGTTCTTGTATTTTTAGCTGCTGTCAAAATTATTTTTCTGTTGTGTTTTGGGTAGATGAGCTTCCGCTATGGGTCCCTGGAGAAAGAAAAAGCTTGAATCCCACAGCGTCAGCGCTTTGGCTGCTGGTTACTTAGTGAGTGGAAACACAGTCATACATCACCGCCAGAGAAAGTGTGCTGTTTACCGAATGTTTTAAAGGATTTCTATTTTTACTGAGCAAAGGATTGCAGAACAAGAGGATGGCAAACCAAAATATGAGCTAAATGCAATAAAAAAATCCTCTACATGTCAATTACTCCTCAAATATTCAATCCAACAAGCTGCTACTTGATGGAAAACTACTGTATTTGTAGATGTATTACAAATAATACCCACCTTTGTAATTACATGCAGACGAAGTTACGTTTTGTCAGCTTGTGTTGATGCTGTGCTTCAATGCATTTTCCACAATGCTGTCTTGGGTTCTGGATGGTTGCCATCCAGGTAGACAGCTGCTCTATCCCCACCTCTCATAAGTAACCATCCACCTGCCACAGCCAGGTAAAGTCTGAATGGCCCTTTTCCATTCTCCAGTTGTTAGGATCCTCAACACTGAAACATTGGTGTGCTGTGTGATCAATAAGCCGATTGATGGACAGACCACAACAGTTTTGTGTCAAAAACGCCCTATGATGTTATCAATATTGCTCATAATTAGAGCCTGAGCATATTGATGTCGCTGTTGTTTGTGATGATATGAAAACTTTTATTTCACTGAACAATCAATGCAAAAAAAAGCATTTATCTGTTGAGATGGTATCATTTTTACTTTCACTTTTGATACTCTGTGTGCTTCTTACCCTGTGTGCTGCTATACAATACTACTGGAACCTCAATTTCCCTAAGGGAGTCTTCCCAAGGGATCAATAAAGTTATGTCTAATCTAATCTAATGTAATCTAATGTTATAGTTTGTCCAACAGAGGGCATGCCAACAGCATCATTTCCATTGCTGTCAAGTATGGCTGGGACCCCCATCATGCCTTGGTCACATTATCTACAAGAGACAGAGGCAAAGTGACCAGCTGCCATTTATTTTTAATCAGAGTGGGCATTTTGCCGCAACAATCAATCAATCAATCAATCAATTTTTTATATAGCGCCAAATCACAACAAACAGTTGCCCCAAGGCGCTTAACAAGAGACAAGTGGTCACTATGAAACCACGTAGGCGGGGCCAAAACAGATAAGAAGTCCAATGCTGAGTGATGGCGACCATCGATTCAAGTGAAGGCAACGTGATGGCAGTGTGATGTACATTGATTAGTTGTTGGTCATGTTTACCCTTAGCAAAAAGTTTATTCAAGTGTACTATGAGTATACTTATTTTTTTTCTAAAATCGAGGAAGTATACTTGAAGGTGACTTTTTATAAACTATATTTTATATACTTAAGAATAGTATAGTGAAGTATACTTGGCTTATACTGAGAAGTATAAACAAAAGTCTAAGTCTAAGTACACTAATACTAAGACTTATACTTATACTTTAATACTAAAATGTATACTTTAGTATACTTTTTACATCTTTCTGCCACAAAGTACTAACACTTATTATGCACTTGGAGCAAGATATACTAAGTAAAGCCATTGACTCAAGTAACTGAAAAGAAGTCATAAAAGTACAGATTTTTTTTCTATGTGGTTATTTATTTTTGGTTCCAAAGGTTCACACTTTTCTTTTACTTTTTTTGACAAGGAAGTTGAAGACGCTATGTTTACAAATAAGGACTTGATCTTGGAGAGACCATTATGTTTACATTTTACATGCACTTTTTCCTTTAATTTTCTCAACAAAGGAAGGACCTTGATTTCATAGGTCTTTGTTTTTGAAATGTTTGAAAATATATCAAACTTGTTTTCAACATTCTGTCTTGTGATTTTTTTTTAAATGCATCACACTCTTGTGTACATACAGTATGAGTAAACTTTAAGAATACTTTAAGGAGTATATTTTCAGTATATAAATAGTAAGCTACAAGTAGTATGCCAAGCAAAATGAAAATATAAAAGTAAAATAGTGAAATAACCAATGTGTATAACAGTATGCTTTAAGTATACAATAATAAACTAAAAATAGGGACTCAAAGTATACAACTAGTACAATGGCAGTATATCGATAAGTGCACTTGTGGTATACTTTAAGCATACAAGAGGGATATACCAAGTACGTTGATAGTATATAGATGAGTGTACTTGTTGTATACTTTAGAGTGTACTTTTGCAAACTTGAAACAAACTTTAAAATATACTTTTATAAACTTGAAATGTTCCAATTTAGTCCAAAAAAGTATTCAATTTGTGTACTTTCTAGTATACTAACAGTACACGGTCTGTAGCATACTTGCTATACTTATACTGAAGCATACTTAATAAAATGAACTTTAAGTATACTACTTTTTGCTAAGGGTAAACTGTAAATCATCAAGCCTCAATTACATTACAACATCAAATAAATGTTTGCAATTGTTTACACTCACAGAAATATTTAATCCTAACTTTTAAGATTTATGTAATTTTATTACATGGCAGATTCCCATTTACTTTTTTTTTTTTTTTTTAGATAATTTTAATACAAACCTACCAAATAAACCTGACATGATGCATATTCATTACTGTAATACATCCTATTCATTTGAAATGCATAATCCTCAAATCAATAATAATGACAGTCTTTATTTAAAATACATAAAGTATATTGTTTGAATTGCATAATAATTATGTTACCTATGCCATTTATCTTGTATAGGTAACATAATTATTATGCAATTTAGAGTAATTATATTTTATTAATACTAAATACATAAAGTTGGGGATTATGCATTTCAAATAAATATGATTTATTACAGTAATGAATATGCATCATGTCAGGTTTATTTGGTAGGTTTGTATTAAAATTATCTAAAAAAAAAGTAAATGGGAATTTGTCATGTAATAAAATTACATAAATCTTAAAGTTAGGGTTAAATATTTCTGTGAGTGTACATTTTTTAAGTATATAGTACTTAATATAGATATATACGTATATAGATATATCAGTATCGTAATTTTTTTTACCCTTAATATGGGTATTGGCTTGCACCCCCCCCCCCCCCCAAAGACCATCCATTTCTGTCAAATTCTACATGTAACATATCACCTTCATGAAGTAGATTTCAGCAGCAAAAGGAGAAACCCTTTGCTGCAAAGCTGCTTCAATTCCCATGAAGCATGAAGATGATCCTGCACTACGAAGTGAAACATAAAGAAATGGTTAACATTAGTTTAAAGTGAGTCAGTGCACACACACACACACACACACACACACACACACACACACACACACACACACACACACACACACACACACACACACACACACACACACACACACACACAGTAGCAGACTGGGAATGATTGACAGCTCTGACCTGAATGTGCACATGACTCCGTACCTTCAAGCTGCATGGATGCACGCACCCTCACACACACACACGCACACACACGCACGTGCTCTTTCGTTTATGCATTATATGCCGATGGCAGATGCACTCATCATTTGTGTGTGGATTTAAATAAAATACATTCATTTACATGCATGCAAAAAGAACTATCAGAGAGAAAAACGTACACAATAAATTTTGCAGTTTAAAGTGCAGTTAGGTCCACAAGTATTTGGACAGTGACACCGTTTTTCACCTCTGTACAGTGCCACGGTGAAGCTGAAATCAAACAAACAGGTTGTGTTTGTTGTGTCGAATTTCAGCTTTAATTCAATGTGTTTAACAAAAAAATAAAAATAAAAAATCTAATTAACCATTTAAGCATTACAGATTTTTTTTTTATATACAGTCTCTTCTTTTTGGGGGAGGTGATGGTCTAGTGGTTAAGCGCTGGGCTTGAGACCAGAAGATCCTCAGTTCAAATCCCAGCCTGACTGGAAAATCACTAAGGGCCCTTGGACAAGGTCGTCAATCCCCTATTACTCCTGATGTGTAGTAGGCGCCTTGTATGGCAGCACCCTGACATCAGGGTGAATGTGAGGTATCATTTGTAAAGTGCTTTGAGCATCTGATGCAGATGGAAAAGCGTAATATAAATGCAGTCCATTTACCATTTATTTCAAAGCCCATATGAAGAGAGGCCAATATGGGTGAGATATGCTCTCTCCTTCTAGTCCCCGTCAGTACTCTAGCTGCAGCATTTTGAATTAACTGAAGGCTTTTTAGGGAACTTTTAGGACAACCTGATAATAATGAATTACAATAGTCCAGCCTAGAGCAAATAAATGCATGAATTAGTTTTTCAGCATCACTCTGAGACAAGACCTTTCTGATTTTAGAGATATTGCGTAAATGCAAAAAAGCAGTCCTACATATTTGTTTAATATGCGCTTTGAATGACATATCCTGATCGAAAATGACTCCAAGATTTCTCACAGTATTACTAGAGGTCAGGGTAATGCCATCCAGAGTAAGGATCTGGTTAGACACCATGTTTCTAAGATTTGTGGGGCCAAGTACAGTAACTTCAGTTTTATCTGAGTTTAAAAGCAGGAAATTAGAGGTCATCCATGTCTTTATGTCTGTAAGACATTCCTGCAGTTTAGCTAATTGGTGTGTGTCCTCTGGCTTCATGGATAGATAAAGCTGGGTATCATCTGCGTAACAATGAAAATTTAAGCAATACCGTCTAATAATACTGCCTAAGGGAAGCATGTATAAAGTGAATAAAATTGGTCCTAGCACAGAACCTTGTGGAACTCCATAATTAACTTTAGTCTGTGAAGAAGATTCCCCATTTACATGAACAAATTGTAATCTATTAGACAAATATGATTCAAACCACCGCAGCGCAGTGCCTTTAATACCTATGGCATGCTCTAATCTCTGTAATAAAATTTTATGGTCAACAGTATCAAAAGCAGCACTGAGGTCTAACAGAACAAGCACAGAGATGAGTCCACTGTCCGAGGCCATAAGAAGATCTTTTGTAACCTTCACTAATGCTGTTTCTGTACTATGATGAATTCTAAAACCTGACTGAAACTCTTCAAACAGACCATTCCTCTGCAAATGATCAGTTAGCTGTTTTACAACTACCCTTTCAAGAATTTTTGAGAGAAAAGGAAGGTTGGAGATTGGCCTATAATTAGCTAAGATAGCTGGGTCAAGTGATGGCTTTTTAAGTAATGGTTTAATTACTGCCACCTTATAAGCCTGTGGTACATAGCCAACTAACAAAGATAGATTGATCATATTTAAGATCGAAGCATTAAATAATGGTAGGGCTTCCTTGAGCAGCCTGGTAGGAATGGGGTCTAATAAACATGTTGATGGTTTGGATGAAGTAACTAATGAAAACAACTCAGACAGAACAATCGGAGAGAAAGAGTCCAACCAAACACCGGCATCACTGAAAGCAGCCAAAGACAACGATACGTCTTTGGGATGGTTATGAGTAATTTTTTCTCTAATAGTTAAAATTTTGTTAGCAAAGAAAGTCATGAAGTCATTACTAGTTAAAGTTAATGGAATACTCAGCTCAATAGAGCTCTGACTCTTTGTCAGCCTGGCTACAGTGCTGAAAAGAAACTTGGGGTTGTTCTTATTTTCTTCAATTAGTGATGAGTAGAAAGATGTCCTAGCTTTACGGATGGCTTTTTTATAGAGCAACAGACTCTTTTTCCAGGCTAAGTGAAGATCTTCTAAATTAGTGAGACGCCATTTCCTCTCCAACTTACGGGTTATCTGCTTTAAGCTACGAGTTTGTGAGTTATACCACGGAGTCAGGCACTTCTGATTTAAAGCTCTTTTTCAGAGGAGCTACAGCATCCAAAGTTGTCTTCAATGAGGATGTAAAACTATTGACGAGATACTCTATCTCACTTACAGAGTTTAGGTAGCTACTCTGCACTGTGTTGGTATATGGCATTAGAGAACATAAAGAAGGAATCATATCCTTAAACCTAGTTACAGAGAGCATATCTCACCCATATTGGCCTCTCTTCATTGGCTTCCTGTTAATTCTAGAATAGAATTTAAAATTCTTCTTCTTACTTATAAGGTTTTGAATAATCAAGTCCCATCTTATCTTAGGGACCTCGTAGTACCATATCACCCCAATAGAGCGCTTCGCTCTCAGACTGCAGGCTTACTTATAGTTCCTAGGGTTTGTAAGAGTAGAATGGGAGGCAGAGCCTTCAGCTTTCAGGCTCCTCTCCTGTGGAACCAGCTCCCAATTCAGATCAGGGAGACAGACACCCTCTCTACTTTTAAGATTAGGCTAAAAACTTTCCTTTTTGCTAAAGCTTATAGTTAGGGCTGGATCAGGTGACCTTGAACCATCCCTTAGTTATGCTGCTATAGACGTAGACTGCTGGGGGGTTCCCATGATGCACTGTTTCTTTCTCTTTTTGCTCTGTATGCACCACTCTGCATTCAATCATTAGTGATTGCTCTCTTCCACAGCATGTCTTTTTCCTGGTTCTCTCCCTCAGCCCCAACCAGTCCTAGCAGAAGACTGCCCCTCCCTGAGCCTGGTTCTGCTGGAGGTTTCTTCCTGTTAAAAGGGAGTTTTTCCTTCCCACTGTAGCCAAGTGCTTGCTCACAGGGGGTCGTTTTGACCATTGGGGTTTTACATAATTATTGTATGGCCTTGCCTTACAATATAAAGCGCCTTGGGGCAACTGTTTGTTGTGATTTGGCGCTATATAAAAAATTGATTGATTGATTGATTGATTGATATGTAACTGGACAAACTGAATATTACAAGAATTGTGAATACAAATAATTAAGTTTTACAGCCAGTTTTCTTTAGAAAGGTCAGTGGACGGACACATGAACATTTCTTCAGTTACATCAGTATATTAATTAACACAGATTCTGTGGTCCTATCTGGGAAATCTGTCTGGGATAGGTAGTTCTCCAAAACTGAGGCTGTGATTGGAGAAACTGGACAGGGCAACTTTTATGTCACCAGTTATACAACTGTATGTTACAAGCAAACATGCATGCATTTTGTGTACATACATGCATAGTGTGTACATGGATGCTTTTTGTGTACATGCATACATATTGTGTACATACATGCATATTGTGTGCATGCATGTATATTGTGTACATGTGTGTATTTTGTGTGCATACATGCATATTGTGTACATGCATGTATATTGTGTACATGCATACATATTGTGTACATGCATGTATTTTGTGTGCATACATGCATATTGTGTACATGCATGCATATTGTGTACATGCTTGCATATTGTGTACATGCATGCTTTTTGTGTACATACATGCATATTGTGTGCATGCATGCATATTGTGTACATGCATGTATTTTGTGTACATATATGTATATTGTGTACATGCATGTATTTTGTGTACATACATGCATATTGTGTACATGCATGCATATTGTGTACAGGTATGTATTTGACATCTGGAGATGTGACTATCCAGCTGGTTGTGTGGCAGAAATGTGATGACTAACATTTAAAACATGTTTCTGACTCACAGTTTGACCGTGCCTGATGATACTCTATCACTCTGTCATGGTTATATTATGACATTTACTTCTGAAGTGTATTAACTGGTGCTGTAAAGGATAGTTCCGTGTATTTTCCCGCACTCTGTTTGGCCACACTGAGGGATGGTGGGCTGTTATGTGGCTGGAACTGTTTTCTCTCAGATCTTCCCTAAAACGAGCCACAGGCAAATCAAAGTCGGTGTTAATGAGAGAGATCTCAGCCATGACCAGCGCCAACTCACCCGCCGCACTGAGCAACAGCGGGAAAAATAATTATTCTTGCTCACGTAATCTTGTTGACTTCAGCGTGGTGGTTAAGTGGGTTCTTGTGAGCTGCAGGGTGTCCGAGGATCTACAGTGGCTTTTCTCCGATCATGTGAACTGGAATGATTTGAAAGTAGAATTACTACGCTTTTAAAATATGTGTAGCTTTCTTTTTCTGCGCCTCCTTCCTGCGCTGTGCTCCATCCATCTGCCTCCATTTAGCCCAGAGTTAAAACACCACGCGTACTTAGCAAGAACATGTGCGGCCATGCTAACTGTGGTTAACGCTGGTGCTCGTGGTTATCACTCGCAGTGAACACTAAATGTTTGGGTTCTTTCACAAATAATAAGGGTCATTTTGAGTTTAATGTTCAGACTATATACCTGAACAATAAGAGCTTTTGTCTTGTGTGTACGACTCAAACATTGTGTTCTTCTACTAGCTTCGTGTGGAACCAAAAGCCAATAAGAACCCACTGTGTGACACCTACAGTCAGCAGCCACTTTATTAGATACACCTGTTCAATGGCTTGTTAATGAAAATAGCTAATCAGTCAATCACATGGCAGCAACTTGTTGCATTTAATCATCTAGACGTGGTGAAGACAACTTGCTGAAGTTCAAACAGAACATCAGAATTGGGAAGAAAAAGGATTTAAGACATTTTGGTTGTTGGTACCGGATGAGTATTTCAGAAACTGGGATTTTCACACACAACCATCTCTCAGGGTTACAGAGAATGATCCGGAAAAGAGAAGATATCCAGTAAGCTGCAACCTTGCTAAATGTATGCCATGAAGAATTAAGGCAGTTCTGAAGCCAAGACGGGGTTCAACTCGGTGCTAGCAAGGTGTACCTAATAAAGTGGCCGGTGAGTGTATCCTGTATAGATTCTGAAGTCCTTTAGGGCTGGTGCTTATCCCCGGATTCAGATGCAGATTACTTCCTTGCCCAATCCTGGTTCCTACAGTGAGGAAAATAAGTATTTGAACATCCTGCGATTTTGCAAGTTCTCCCACTTAGAAATCATGGAGGGGTCTGAAATTTTCATCCATGTCCACTGTGAGAGACATAATCTAAAAAAAAAAAAATCCGGAAATCGCAATGTATGATTTTTTAATAATTTATTTGTATGTTACTGCTGCAAATAAGTATTTGATCACCTGTGAAAATCAATGTTAATATTTGGTAAAGTAGCCTTTGTTTGCAATTACAGAGGTCAAACGTTTCCTGTAGTTTTTCACCAGGTTTGCACACTGCAGCAGGGATTTTGGTCCACTCCTCCATACAGATCTTCTCTAGATCTTTCAGGTTTGGAGTTTCAGCTCCCTCCAAAGATTTTCTATTGAGTTCAGGTCTGGAAACTGGCCAGGCCACTCCAGGACCTTGAAATGCTTCTTACAGAGCCTCTCCTTAGTTGCCCTGGCTGTGTGTTTGGGGTCATTGTCATGCTGGAAGACCCAGCCATGACCCATCTTCAATGCTCTGACTGAGGGAAGGAGGTTGTTTGCCAAAATTTGCAATACATGACCCCATCCATCCTCCCTTCAATACGGTGCAGTCGTCCTGTCCCCTTTGCAGAAGAGCACCCCCAGAGTATGATGTTTCCACCCCCATGCTTCATGGTTGGGATGGTTTTCTTGGGGTTGTTCTCATCCTCTAAACATGGTAAGTGGAGTTGATTCCAAAAAGCTCTATTCTGGTCTCATCTGACCACATGACCTTCTCCCATGCCTCCTCTGGATCATCCAGATGGTCACTGGTGAACTTCAAATGGGCCTGGACATGTGCTGGCTTGAGCAGGGGGACCTTGCTGCCCTGCAGGATTTTAAACCATGACAGCATCATGTGTTACTAACGTAATCTTTGTGACTGTGGTCCCAGCTCTCTTCAGGTCATTGACCAGGTCCTCCTGTGTAGCTCTGAGCTTTCTCAGAATCATCCTTACCCCACAAAGTGAGATCTTGCATAGAATCCCAGACCGAGGGAGATTGACAGTCATCTTGTGTTTCTTCCACTTTCTAATAAATAATCAAAACAGTTGTTGTCTTCTACCAAGCTGCTTGCCTGTTGTCCTGTAGTCCATCCCAGCCTTGTGCAGGTCTACAGTTTTGTCCCTGGGTCCTTAGACAGCTCTTTGGTCTTGGCTATGGTGAACAGGTTGGAGTGTAATTGAGTGTGTGAACAGGTGTCTTTTATACAGGTAACAAGTTCAAACAGGTGCAATTAATACAAGTAAAGAGTGCAGAATAAGAGGGCTTCTTAAAGAAAAATTAACAGGTCTGTGTGAGCCAGAATTCTTGCTGGTTTGTTGGGGGTCAAACACTTATTTTATGCAATTAAAATGCAAATGAATTATTAAAAAATCATACATTGTGATTTCTGGATTTTTTTTTTTTAGATTATGTCTTTCACAGTGGACATGCACCTAAGATGAAAATTTCAGACCCCTCCATGATTTCTAAGTGGGAGAACTTGCAAAATTGCAGGGTGTTCAAATACTTATTTTGCTCACTGTAGTTACAGTGTAACTGGGAATCAAACCCAGGCCTCCTGCTGGCGCAATACGTATCCCACTGAGCTACAGTTCACAAACATATGTAGGTGATTTCCTGTCTTTGTAAGGCAATAACACATTTGCCAAATTTTAGTCATTGTTGGCCAGGGAAAAACCCCATCTGTGATCTGTCTGTCTATCTGTTGTCTACTCCTCAAGGTTCTTTGGTCAATTTCTACCAAAATGGTTCATAGATGAAGATTGACTCTTGTTTGTTTTGGCAAAAGTTAAGGTCATTGAGATCAAAGGTCATAATTATGATTTTTTTTTTTTTTTTACTTGGACTTTAGGTGGTTTAGTAAGACCTCCACAGGCCCTACTTACTATAGTGTTGTGATAACTGGATGCTAACCAGTGACCTAAGAGGACGACTGGATACCAACCAATATCACTGCAGGAGAATGAAGGCCCAACTTTTGGAGGTCCTGGTACTTCCTGTCTGACTGTATAGTGATGAATACTGGACAGTAAGGCAGTGCTAGATGTCTTTGGCACTGGGTCTCGCTAGAGGATCCTTGGTTACCACTGGAATAACTTTGTTTCAAGGGAAAGGTTACATAGGGAGGCTCAGATGTGGAGTATCACTTACCGAACCCTGCCTAATCTCCTTGACTTTGGGTTTTTGCCTGCCCGTGTCCAGAGGAGCAGGGGCAGGCAAAAACTCATTGTGAACTCCTGCCTGTTTTCTGGACTGTCCCCTGTGCCTGATCCCAAACAGGTCTGTTTGCCGTGTGTCACACAGTGTGCGTTACCCACTCTAGTGTGCGACTCTCAATTAAAGTACAGTATTTTCACCTGTCTATGTTTTTCCCTACAAAGGGGTCCTGGGTTGTGCTTCTTAAAACCTTACATCCTGCACTTTTTCTTTTTTTTACTTTCACTTTTGATACTCTGTGTGCTTCTTCCCCTGTGTGCTGCCATATAATGCCGCTGGAACCTCAATTTTCCTGATGGAGTCTTCCCAAAGAATCAATAAAATTCTATCTAATCTAATGTAATCTAATCTAACTCCCTTCACTGCCCATTTCTCAACCCTGTACACTATTATGGGTCTTACCAATGTCTTATGGTCCCGATTCTTAAGTCATACAAGACATCTGATTGCATCTTCCAGATGTTCTATCAGTGCATGTTTGTCTTCCAGTGATGCTCTGTATTTAAACTTATTTCATTTCTTCAATACCTTTTCTTGAATCGTGATCTTCCACGAAGCTCAAACATTCTGTTTTCTTTTGATGAATGATTGTTGCTCTGCTATCAGGGGGGGTTGAAATTTCAGCTTCAAGTTGTTTTCGAAAATGCATCAATCGTAGATTTTCTTAATCAGCGTTTATATTACCGTACATAAGTATTGGAAATTTGAAGTGGAACCTCGGCAAATGCTGAGAAAATTATTGCCTCATTACCCTGAAATCACGTTTTTAATTTGAATGAGTTGACTTGGGTAAAAATAAAAAAGTTACACAGAGTAATGTTACTGTGCTGTGCAAAATAGCGATAAAGTGTAATAAGCATTCCTGCCCTGCTTTTGCACACAGTATAGTCGAGGAGGCGCACAAACGCGCTCACACGATAGCAAAGGCGGAGCAGCAGAAAGCAAACGAAGAGCTCACCATCTCCTCCGTTAAGCCTGGCTGACTAATTCTTGCTGCTAATTTGCATTTGGTTAATTAACTAATTACTGAGGATGTCTGAGGGCGAGGCTGTCTGTCAGCCTGTATCAGTAATTATTTTCATCATTTTAATTAGACTCACACTCTCAGAGCCAGATTTTCTTCCTTCATACCACACAGATGTAAACCTGCACACGCATCCTGCAGCTTGTCAACAGCTTGACAGCACTATGGTAAACATGTCACATATATGTGCCGATATCCAAGATGAAGGTAAGAGATTAAGTGCATATTCATTTACAGCACAATGTGGAGGACGTTTAAACAAATTAGTAATGCAAGATCATCATTTTAAGAAAAATAGCGTAGCCAGGCCTTGGGCCAGATCCCTTGAAAGTGGGCGTGTCAATACCACCAAGGGTGGCAAAATGTACCACCCATTATAAATATATATATGATAGTCATTCTAAGATGTAGCCCTTGGAAAGTATTCACAGCTCTTCACTTTTTCCACATTTTTTTATGTTATAGCTTTATTCCAAAATTGAGTAAGTTCATTTTTACCTTTAGCAGCAAAGGCTATTGAGCAAAGACTGCAAATATTTATGTACATGTGATTTCTTAGTTTTTTATTATTCTTCTTATTATTTTTTAATAAATTTGCAAAAATCTAAAAAGAAAATTGACTTTGTCATTATGGGGTACTGCATGCAGAGTTAGGGTTAGGGTTAGGATGTGAATACCTTCTGGATGCACTGTAGCTATAGCAAAATATGGGGAGGTCAAAGAACAATTACACAGGAGTAAATATGTAAAAATGCTCAAGTTATATTGTAAAGGATACCATATTATTTGTCTTATCATAAATATTCCACAAAGACTGAATGTTATGGAGTTATTGGGTAAAAACAGCAGGTGATAAAAGTCCATTTCAGTTTGTACGGGGGTCAAAATTTAAAGTTGCTCAAATTTTGCTAAAACACAATGAAAATTGTTGGTTGCATTCATTGGGTTCTGAAAAGGAACAGTTAGCACCATCTGTTATGCTTAATTCGTATTATGAGGTAACATATCCAATGAATGTTAACCTGGTTTAATGATGACTTTGGTGACCAGGTTTTCGGCAACATTCAGCTGTGACATTCCGGCCGTGTGATATGCAGGTAGCTCAGTGTTCCCGACCACAGCAACTGGAAAAGGCAAAGGAGACACCCTTGTTACACCTGGCTGTGGCAGGTTGATGACTACTTTTTGGATGTGGGGATGAACCATTTGTCTGCCTCTGTGATGAATGTTTGTTCTGAAGCCGTATGTAAACTTATGTCAACAAGTGTACATGATATCTTGTAATATTGAAATGAATTTGAATCATTTTTCTTCTAAAATCTAACAAAAAAGTGGTATCTGCCTCATCAGAAGTACCAGTTACCCAACATTAAGTTTGTCTGCTGCATGGGGTTAGTGTTAGTGACCGAGCAGAACGTCCTCCTTAACCGCAGGGTGGAGGCTCTCGCCGCGCAGGTGGAAGCGCGCCCTCAGGGCGCTGCTGCAGCTCTCCCTCCCGTCGACCCTGTGCGTAACAGTGACGTTCCACAGGTCGTTCAACGACCCCTCCCACCTTCCCCGGAAGCATACATAAGCCCTCCAGAGCCGTACGGAGGTTGTGTGGAGACGTGCGCGGACTTCCTTATGCAGTGTTCGCTCGTCTTCGCACAACGTCCCGTCATGTACGCGACTGATGCCAGCAAGATAGCTTATGTAATAAACCTGCTTCGCGGTGAGGCACGCGCTTGGGCTACAGCGCTCTGGGAGCAGAATTCACGGCTCCTTCAGACATATGATGGGTTTGTGAGGGAGTTCAGAACAGTGTTCGATCACCCAAATAGAGGAGAGACCACTTCAGCCGTGCTACTGTCAATGAGACAGGGGCGCCGGAGCGCAGCTGCCTATGCAGTCGACTTCCGCATCGTGGCTGCGAGGTCCGGCTGGAATAGCACTGCCCTCCGCGCCACCTTTGTAAACGGACTGTCATTGGTTCTAAAGGAGCACCTGGTGGCTAAGGACGAACCGCGGGATTTAGATGGGCTTATTGATCTCGTCATACAATTAGACAATTGGTTAGAAGAACGCCGTCGGGAACGAGACGAAGGGCGTGGCCGGGCACGCGCCGTCCCTCTCCCTTCCGGTTCCGATCGCGTTCCGCCCTCCCCACGCTCCACGGCCCCTGCGCTCCGTGTGGTTACAGCTCCCCCTGCTGACGAAGCTATGGACACGAGCAGGGCCACATTTAGGGCACCAGATAGACAGAGGAGGCTGGCCCGCGGAGCGTGTTTTGTTTGTGGCTCGATAGAGCATCAGGTAAGAGACTGCCCGGAGCAGTTAAACACCAACGCCCACCCCTAGAAACTGGGCTAGGGGTGGGCCGAGACATTCACGTGGGACACACCCACATTGCCACACGACTCCCAGTTACAATCCTTTATGAGGATTTAACCCTGAAGGCCCCAGCACTGGTGGACACGGGCTCTGAAGGGAATCTGTTAGACAGCAGATGGGCCAGGGAGATAGGGCTCCCTCTGGTGGCGCTTACCTCGCCTGTGCAGGTGCGGGCACTAGATGGCTCCCTACTCCCTCCAATCACGCATAAGACACCACCTGTAACTCTGGTGGTGTCAGGAAATCACCGGGAGGAGATCAAGTTTTTTGTGACTCCTGCTACCTCCCGTGTGATTTTAGGGTTCCCCTGGATGTTAAAACACAATCCCCGGATCGATTGGTCGTCTGGGGTAGTGGTTCAGTGGAGCGAGACCTGCCATCGGGTATGTTTAGGTTCCTTGGTTCCTCCCGGTTCCCAGGCTAAGGAGGAGGTCAGAGTCCCGCCCAATCTAGGGACGGTGCCGGTGGAGTACCACAACCTTGTAGATGTGTTCAGTAAGGATCTGGCGCTCACCCTTCCCCCCCACCGTCCGTACGATTGTGCCATTGATTTGGTTCCAGGCGGTGAGTTCCCGTCCAGCAGGCTGTACAACCTCTCACGACCTGAGCGCGAATCAATGGAGACCTACATCCGGGACTCTTTAGCCGCCGGGTTGATCCGGAATTCCACCTCCCCGATGGGTGCAGGTTTCTTTTTTGTGGGTAAAAAAGACGGCGGACTTCGTCCATGTATTGATTATAGGGGACTGAACGAAATCACGGTTCGTAATCGATACCCGTTGCCCCTGTTGGATTCAGTGTTCACGCCCCTGCATGGAGCCCGAATATTCACTAAGCTAGACCTTAGAAATGCGTATCACCTGGTTCGGATCCGGAAGGGAGACGAGTGGAAGATGGCATTTAACACCCCCTTAGGTCACTTTGAGTACCTGGTCATGCCGTTCGGCCTCACAAACGCCCCCGCGACGTTCCAAGCTTTGGTTAATGATGTCTTGCGGGATTTCCTGCACCGATTCGTCTTCGTATATCTAGACGATATACTCATCTTTTCTCCGGATCCTGAGACTCATGTCCGGCATGTACGTCAGGTCCTGCAGCGGTTGTTGGAGAACCGGCTGTTTGTGAAGGGCGAGAAGTGTGAGTTCCACCGCACATCTTTGTCCTTCCTGGGGTTTATCATCTCCCCCAACTCCGTCGCTCCTGATCCGGCCAAGGTTGCGGCGGTGAGAGACTGGCCCCAACCCACTAGCCGTAGGAAACTGCAACAGTTCCTCGGCTTTGCTAATTTCTACAGGAGGTTCATTAAGGGCTACAGTCAGGTAGTTAGCCCCCTGACAGCCCTGACCTCACCAAAAGTCCCCTTCACCTGGTTGGATCGTTGCGATGCCGCGTTCAAGGAGTTGAAACGGCGCTTCTCGTCTGCACCCGTTCTGGTGCAGCCCGATCCTAGTCGCCAGTTAGTGGTTGAAGTGGACGCCTCGGACTCAGGGATAGGAGCTGTGCTTTCCCAGAGTGGGAAGACCGATAAGGTCCTTCACCCGTGTGCCTATTTTTCCCGCAGGTTGACCCCGGCCGAACGGAACTATGACGTCGGCAATCGAGAACTCCTTGCGGTGAAAGAGGCTCTTGAAGAGTGGAGACATCTGTTGGAGGGAACGTCCGTGCCATTCACGGTTTTCACTGACCACCGGAACCTGGAGTATATCAGGACCGCCAAGCGGCTGAACCCCAGGCAAGCCCGCTGGTCACTGTTCTTCGGCCGTTTTGACTTCCGGATCACCTACCGTCCCGTGACCAAAAACCAGAGATCGGATGCCTTGTCCCGGGTACATGAAGATGAAGTCAAAACGGAGTTGTCGGATCCACCGGAACCCATCATCCCGGAGTCCACTATCGTGGCCACCCTCACCTGGGACGTAGAGAGAACCGTCCGGGAGGCCCTGGCATGAAGCCCGGACCCCGGAACTGGGCCGAAGAACAGACTCTACGTCCCACCAGAAGCTAGGGCTGCAGTCCTGGACTTCTGTCACGGCTCTAAGCTCTCCTGTCATCCAGGGGTGCGAAGAACCGTGGCAGTTGTCCGGCAGCGCTTCTGGTGGGCGTCCCTAGAGGCCGACGTCCGGGATTATATCCAGGCCTGCACCACCTGCGCCAGGGGCAAGGCTGACCATCGCAGGGCTTCGGGACTGCTCCAGCCACTGCCCGTGCCCCATCGCCCCTGGTCCCACATCGGCCTGGATTTTGTCACGGGCCTCCCGCCGTCCCAGGGCAACACCACCATCCTCACGATAGTGGACCGATTCTCCAAGGCGGCCCACTTCGTGGCCCTCCCGAAGCTCCCGACGGCCCAGGAGACAGCGGACCTCCTGGTCCACCACGTCGTCCGGCTGCATGGGATCCCAACAGACATCGTCTCCGATCGCGGTCCCCAGTTCTCCTCGCACGTCTGGAGGAGCTTCTGCCGGGAACTGGGGGCCACGGTGAGTCTCTCATCCGGGTATCATCCCCAGACCAACGGGCAAGCAGAACGGGCCAATCAGGAGATGGAGCAGGCCCTGCGTTGCGTGACAGCCGCGCACCCGGCGGCCTGGAGTACCCATCTGGCCTGGATCAAGTATGCCCATAACAGCCAGGTGTCGTCAACCACCGGCCTCTCCCCTTTCGAGGTATGTCTGGGGTACCAACGTCCTCTGTTTCCGGTGGTTGAGGGAGAGGTCGGTGTGCCCTCGGTCCAGGCCCACCTACGGAAGTGCCGTCGGGTGTGGCGTGCCGCCCGTTCTGCCTTGCTGAGGGCCCGGATGAGGACGAAGGCCCATGCAGACCGTCGGCGGACCCCGGCCCCTACGTACCGGCCAGGGCAGGCAGTGTGGTTGTCTACTAAGGACATACCCCTTCAAGTGGACTCCCCTAAGCTGCAGGACCGGTATATCGGTCCGTTTAAAATCATCAAGGTACTCAGTCCAGCCGCAGTGAGGCTTCAGCTTCCATCCCGTTTTCCACGTGTCCCGGATCAAGCCCCATCACACCTCACCCCTCTGTACTCCGGGTCCGGCACCACCTCCTGCCCGGATCATCGATGGCGAGCCGGCTTGGACTGTGCGCCGGCTCTTAGACGTCCATAGGATGGGCCGGGGCTTCCAGTATTTGGTGGACTGGGAGGGGTACAGACCTGAAGAACGCTCCTGGGTGAAGAGGAGCTTCATCCTGGACCCGGCCCTCCTGGCCGATTTCTACCGCCGCCACCCGGACAAGCCTGGTCGGGCGCCAGGAGGCGCCCGTTGAGGGGGGGGTCCTGTTGTGTGGGCCGCTGAAGAGGAGGTACTGCTGGCCCACCACCACCAGAGGGCACCCTGCCTGGAGTGCGGGCTCCAGGCACCAGAGGGCGCTACCGCCTAACAGGAGTAGCCGGGGTGACAGCTGACACTCATGACCTATGACAGCTGTCACCACTCATCTGATCAGCATCAGTATATCAGCAAGACGTCATCTCCACCTCTTTGCCGAGATATCGCTTTACCAGGAAGGTAACGTTCTCAGCTGGCTGTGAGATTTATTCGACAGTAACCTTTTGTGACTTTTTGTTTATCGTATAACAGACTCTTTTTCCAACAAGAGGTGGAGTTGGTTTTCCTGCCGTGTGAATTGCTGGGTGCATACGCGCCCACATTTAATTGTTTTTTTGTTCCTCGCCAGCAGTACCAGATCCGACACGCGGAGGCAGTGGCCACCTGGGAGTTCGGGACTTGGCGGCTCCAGTATTCCCGGGGTCTGGTGGCGGAGGAAATCGTGTGGTTCCGGTTCTACTTTGGACAGACGTCTTCTATCTTCGAGCCTGCCCACACGACACCTTTTGTGATTTGACCTTTTGTCTATTGTTGTAATCTGTTGTGTTTGTTGTGCCCTTTCACAACAGTAAAGTGTTGTATTTGACTTCCTCCATTGTCCGTTCATTTGCGCCCCCTGTTGTGGGTCCGTGTACCTACACTTTCCCAACAAGAACAGCCAGTTAAGTTCCATATTCTGCACGGTGCATCTACTGTGCATTAGGAAACTATTCACAGCGCTTCACTTTTTTCACATTTTGTTGTTACAGCCTTATTCCAAAATGGGGTAAATTATTTTTTTACCCTCAACATTCTACTCACAACACCCCATAATGACAAGATGAAAAAAGGTTTTTTGAAATTTTTACAAATTTATTAAAAATAAAAACTAAGAAATCACATATGCCCATGAGTATTCATACCCTTTGGTCAATACTTTGTTGATGTACCTTTGGCACCAATTACAGCCTCAATTCTTCTTGAATATGATGCCACAGGCTTGATGCACCGATCTTTGGGCAGTTTTGCCCATTCCTCTTTGCAGCATTGTCCACAGACAATTCCCTTGACTTTATGCTTGGTTTGTGCTCCGACATGCATTGTCAACTGTGGGACCTTATATGTAGTCAGGTGTGTGTCTTTCCAATCCAACTGCACTTACCTCACTTACCTTACCGACTCCAATTACGCTGTAGAAACATCTCAAGGATGATCAGTGGAAATTTTGAGCTTCATGGCAAAAGCTGTTAATACATATATGTACATATGATTTCTTAGTTTTTTAAAAATCTAAAAAAAAAACCTTTTTCACATTATCATTATGGGGTATTGTGTGTAGAATTTTGAGGAAAAATGAATTTCATCCATTTTGGAAGAAGGCTGTAGCATAACAAAATATGGAAAAGTGAAGCACTGTGAATTCTTTCTAGGTCCACTGTACTTCTCCGATATTATATGTGAAGATATGATTCAAACCCTGTTGTCAATTTTAAGAAGGTATGCGGTCTATGACAAAATTATCACAACTAGCAAAATGATGGGTTTGGTACTGGTCTATATTTTTTCAGTAGACTGGGGGTCAAGGTGCCCTATCAGTGATGGCACCTACATCATTTACAGGGTGCAGTCATGAGACTAATATCTTTTTTCTTGTCGAAGTAATCTGAGAATTCCTGAGCTGTAAGTGGAGAGCGGCTTGCAGGTGGCTGTCTTTCAATAAGTGATGCCACAGTGTCAAACAGCAACTTTGAGTTGTGCTTGTTTTCGTTAATCAAATCAGAGCAGTCGGCCCGTTTTGTTGTCAATAGAGTGTGCTTATAGTAAAGAACGGCATCGCACCACACGAGGTGGAAGACGTCTAGTTTTCAACTACACCATTGTGATGGTGTGATGTCTAGCCTTGTGCTTGAGGCCATGCAGGTGATTTCTGAACCTGCATGGTTCAACAATGGCATGTTTGTTTTGGGGGAGCATGATTTTAGAGTAGGTGGAGAGATTGTATCCAATAGGCTTGTGAGCACAGAATTTAAGCTGTCCACAAGGATATTTACTGAATGATCATGTCCAGAAAGTGACACAAAGATATCAGGCAGTCTGGCTCCAAGTTCATTTGTAGTTCAGGAATTGATGTGACACCGAAATGATAAATAAGTGTCTCATCCCATTGGGGAAGGCAGTGAGACTGTAAACCTAATAAATGAGTCATCTGAAATTACTAATTTTGCAAAAATTTCCCCCCCAATTTTTTTTTTTCATGTTGTCATTATGGGGTGTTATGAGTAGAATTTTGAGGGGAAAATAATTTACTCTAATTTGGAGTAAGGCTGTAACATAACAAAATGTGGAAAAGTGAAGCACTGTGAATACTTTCTGATTGCACTTAATTTATAAAGATTCACTATTTCCCAAAGAGAAACCACGAGGCAGCATTATTTTAACAGGAAAAAACCTCAAGCAGGTTCAAGACAGGGTCCATCTGCTCTGACAGAATTAAAATAATATCACACAATTTTTTTTTGGGGGGGGGGGGGAGTGCAGGGCTGCAAGTTTTCCTGCCAAGTGGCTGAAATTTTTTCATAGTTGTGTTTCATATCAGAATAAGAAGCTTCATCATGTGTGTGTTTTTTTTTTTGTGTGTGTGTGTGTGTGTGTGTGTGTGTGTGTGTGTGTGTGTGAGAGAGAGAGAGAGAGAGAGAGAGAGAGAGAGAGAGAGAGAGAGAGAGATGGGAATACTGGGCCGATCCCTGGAAGAGCAGCCGCACAGCAGATTTCATCCCAAGAAGCCAACTTTAGTAAACAGGCAGAACTAATGAGGACACTGAACACACACACACACACACACACAACTCTGTGCCTGAGCATTTGGAGGCCCCGGGGCTGGGGGCCAGAGCAGCCCAGATACCTGATGGGAGCAAGGACATCAAAGCTGCAGGATTAGAGAGAGGAGAGAGGAGAGAGCGCCGCAGGGCGGAAATTCTAACTTATTATCCGCTTCCCAGCTAATCCTGTTATCTACAGAATATAGCTGTGTTTAACCCCCCCACACACCTCCCTCTGACAACACACACATACACACAGAGTGCCCCCTGGTTCCAAACCCAAAACCCTAAAACCATCTGATTATGCATCTTAGTCTAAACTAAAGTCGGCGTAGCTGAACCTTCACCTCATGTCCAAGTCTTGGCCCATCTTCTCGAGCCTTCTCTGCTCTTCCAGTTGGACTCCAAACCTGCGTTCCAGGAGGTTTTTGTGGGCGTTCAGGTGATGTAACGTGCCCTCAGGCAGACATATGGAGCACCACAGATCAGGGTTGCCTCAGGCTGACTGAATATGATTTAGTTCCACCAACCCCCTTTTTTATTCGTATTCCATTCACAAACCAGATTTACCACAGAAACATATTTCATATTTGTCACAAAAAGTGTTTTGTGGCAAAATGTCACCAGCCTAGCTTTTACAGATTTTCTTGAAATGAGTGTTTTCAAACATGTTAGAAATTCTTGTTCCATGGCCCAAAAATGGCCCTTTAATTGATGTTATTCATTCATTTAGTGAAAATTTCAAGAAATATTCACTAAAATACACACGGCCCTAAAGCTAAGTAACTGTTAATATTTTCATGAGTGCCGGCTTGTATTATGTTAGAAAGTACCGCATGGAGCCAGCGAATGATGTGTTCACATTATTGTGGTAAAATACATACACACACACACACACACACACACACACACACATATATATATATATATATATATATATATATATATATATATATATTCTCCTGTCTCTCCCGCACTTTTCTGCTCTGGGTGTGAAATGTTTAGTTATTCCTCGGCCTCCTTTAGCAGTAATGGTACTTGTAATAAGTGTAGCTTATTCGTAGCTTTGGAGGCCAGGCTGGATGAATTGGAGACTCGGCTCCGCACCGTGGAAAATTCTACAGCTAGCCAGGCCCCTGTAGTCGGTGCGGACCAAGGTAGCTTAGCCGCCATTAGTTACCCTCTGGCAGATCCCGAGCAGCCGGGAAAGCAGGTCGACTGGGTGACTGTGAGGAGGAAGTGTAGTTCTAAACAGAAGCCCCGTGTACACCGCCAACCCGTTCACATTTCTAACCGTTTTTCCCCACTCGACGACACACCCGCCGAGGATCAAACTCTGGTTATTGGCGACTCTGTTTTGAGAAATGTGAAGTTAGCGACACCAGCAACCACAGTCAATTGTCTTCCGGGGGCCAGAGCAGGCGACATTGAAGGAAATTTGAAACTGCTGGCTAAGGCTAAGCGTAAATTTGGTAAGATTGTAATTCACGTCGGCAGTAATGACACCCAGTTACGCCAATCGGAGGTCACTAAAGTTAACATTGAATCGGTGTGTAACTTTGCAAAAACTGTCGGACTCGGTAGTTTTCTCTGGGCCCCTCCCCAATCGGACCGGGAGTGACATGTTTAGCTGCATGTTCTCCTTGAATTGCTGGCTGTCTGAGTGGTGTCCAAAAAAATGAGGTGGGCTTCATAGATAATTGGCAAAGCTTCTGGGGAAAACCTGGTCTTGTTAGGAGAGACGGCATCCATCCCACTTTGGATGGAGCAGCTCTCATTTCTAGAACTCTGGCCAGTTTTCTTAAATCCTCCAAACAGTGACTATCCAGGGTTGGGACCAGGAAGCAGAGTTGTAGTCTTACACACCTCTCTGCAGCTTCTCTCCCCCTGCCATCCCCTCATTACCCCATCCCCGTAGAGACGGTGCCTGCTCCCAGACCACCAATAACCAGCAAAAATCTATTTAAGCATAAAAATTCAAAAAGAAAAAATAATATAGCACCTTCAACTGCACCACAGACTAAAACAGTTAAATGTGGTCTATTAAACATTAGGTCTCTCTCTTCTAAGTCCCTGTTAGTAAATGATATAATAATTGATCAACATATTGATTTATTCTGCCTTACAGAAACCTGGTTACAGCAGGATGAATATGTTAGTTTAAATGAGTCAACACCCCCGAGTCACACTAACTGCCAGAAGGCTCATAGCACGGGCCGAGGCGGAGGATTAGCAGCAATCTTCCATTCCAGCTTATTAATTAATCAAAAACCCAGACAGAGCTTTAATTCATTTGAAAGCTTGACTCTTAGTCTTGTCCATCCAAATTGGAAGTCCCAAAAACCAGTTTTATTTGTTGTTATCTATCGTCCTCCTGGTCGTTACTGTGAGTTTCTCTGTGAATTTTCAGACCTTTTGTCTGACTTAGTGCTTAGCTCAGATAAGATAATTATAGTGGGCGATTTTAACATCCACACAGATGCTGAGAATGACAGCCTCAACACTGCATTTAATCTATTATTAGACTCAATTGGCTTTGCTCAAAATGTAAATGAGTCCACCCACCACTTTAATCATATCTTAGATCTTGTTCTGACTTATGGTATGGAAATTGAAGACTTAACAGTATTCCCTGAAGTCTCCCTTCTGTCTGATCATTTCTTAATAACATTTACATTTACTCTGATGGACTACCCAGCAGTGGGGAATAAGTTTCATTACACTAGAAGTCTTTCAGAAAGCGCTGTAACTAGGTTTAAGGATATGATTCCTTCTTTATGTTCTCTAATGTCATATACCAACACAGTGCAGAGTAGCTACCTAAACTCTGTAAGTGAGATAGAGTATCTCGTCAATAGTTTTACATCCTCATTGAAGACAACTTTGGATGCTTTAGCTCCTCTGAAAAAGAGAGCTTTAAATCAGAAGTGCCTGACTCTGTGGTATAACTCACAAACTCGCAGCTTAAAGCAGATAACCCGTAAGTTGGAGAGGAAATGGCGTCTCACTAATTTAGAAGATCTTCACTTAGCCTGGAAAAAGAGTCTGTTGCTCTATAAAAAAGCTCTCCGTAAAGCTAGGACATCTTTCTACTCATCACTAATTGAAGAAAATAAGAACAACCCCAGGTTTCTTTTCAGCACTGTAGCCAGGCTGACAAAGAGTCAGAGCTCTATTGAGCAGAGTATTCCTTTAACTTTAACTAGTAATGACTTCATGACTTTCTTTGCTAATAAAATTTTAACTATTACAGAAAAAATTACTCATAACCATCCCAAAGATGTATCGTTATCTTTGGCTGCTTTCGGTGATGCCGGTATTTGGTTAGACTCTTTCTCTCCGATTGTTCTGTCTGAGTTATTTTCATTATTTACTTCATCCAAACCATCAACATGTCTATTAGATCCCATTCCTACCAGGCTGCTCAAGGAAGCCCTACCATTATTTAATGCTTCGATCTTAAATATGATCAATCTATCTTTATTAGTTGGCTATGTACCACAGGCTTTTAAGGTGGCAGTAATTAAACCATTACTTAAAAAGCCATCACTTGACCCAGCTATCTTAGCTAATTATAGGCCAATCTCCAACCTTCCTTTTCTCTCAAAAATTCTTGAAAGGGTAGTTGTAAAACAGCTAACTGATCATCTGCAGAGGAATGGTCTATTTGAAGAGTTTCAGTCAGGTTTTAGAATTCATCATAGTACAGAAACAGCATTAGTGAAGGTTACAAATGATCTTCTTATGGCCTCAGACAGTGGACTCATCTCTGTGCTTGTTCTGTTAGACCTCAGTGCTGCTTTTGATACTGTTGACCATAAAATTTTATTACAGAGATTAGAGCATGCCATAGGCACTGCGCTGCGGTGGTTTGAATCATATTTATCTAATAGATTACAATTTGTTCATGTAAATGGGGAATCTTCTTCACAGACTAAGGTTAATTATGGAGTTCCACAAGGTTCTGTGCTAGGACCAATTTTATTCACTTTATACATGCTTCCCTTAGGCAGTATTATTAGACAGCATTGCTTAAATTTTCATTGTTACGCAGATGATACCCAGCTTTATCTATCCATGAAGCCAGAGGACACACACCAATTAGCTAAACTGCAGGATTGTCTTACAGACATAAAGACATGGATGACCTCTAATTTCCTGCTTTTAAACTCAGATAAAACTGAAGTTATTGTACTTGGCCCCACAAATCTTAGAAACATGGTGTCTAACCAGATCCTTACTCTGGATGGCATTACCCTGACCTCTAGTAATACTGTGAGAAATCTTGGAGTCATTTTTGATCAGGATATGTCATTCAATGTGCATATTAAACAAATTTGTACGACTGCTTTTTTGCATTTACGCAATAATTCTCTAAAATTAGAAAGGTCTTGTCTCAGAGTGATGCTGAAAAACTAATTCATGCATTTATTTCCTCTAGGCTGGACTATTGTAATTCATTATTATCAGGTTGTCCTAAAAGTTCCCTGAAAAGCCTTCAGTTAATTCAAAATGCTGCAGCTAGAGTACTAACGGGGACTAGAAGGAGAGAGCATATCTCACCCATATTGAATAGAATTTAAAATTCTTCTTCTTACTTATAAGGTTTTGAATAATCAGGTCCCATCTTATCTTAGGGACCTCATAGTACCATATCACCCCAATAGAGCGCTTCGCTCTCAGACTGCAGGCTTACTTGTAGTTCCTAGGGTTTGTAAGAGTAGAATGGGAGGCAGAGCCTTCAGCTTTCAGGCTCCTCTCCTGTGGAACCAGCTCCCAATTCAGATCAGGGAGACAGACACCTTCTCTACTTTTAAGATTAGGCTTAAAACTTTCCTTTTTGCTAAAGCTTATAGTTAGGGCTGGATCAGGTGACCCTGTACCATCCCTTAGTTATGCTGCTATAGACTTAGACTGCTGGGGGGTTCCCATGATGCACTGAGTGTTTCTTTCTCTTTTTGCTCTGTATGCACCACTCTACATTTAATCATTAGTGATTGATCTCTGCTCCCCTCCACAGCATGTCTTTTTCCTGGTTCTCTCCCTCAGCCCCAACCAGTCCCAGCAGAAGACTGCCCCTCCCTGAGCCTGGTTCTGCTGGAGGTTTCTTCCTGTTAAAAGGGAGTTTTTCCTTCCCACTGTCACCAAGTGCTTGCTCACAGGGGGTCGTTTTGACCGTTGGGGTTTTCCGTAATTATTGTATGGCCTTGCCTTACAATATAAAGCACCTTGGGGCAACTGTTTGTTGTGATTTGGCGCTATATAAATAAAATTGATTGATTGATTGATTGATGTACATACATTTGGATTACTTGTAATCTGATTACTTTTGGATTACATTTCAAAGTAATCCTACCCAACCCTGTATATATATATATATATATATACCTCGTACACGCTTCTCCTCCTCAGTTATCTATTCCATAATCATCTCAGGTCCAAATGTCCAGTGAAAAACCCAAAGACCACACATTATTAAAGTTTTATTTTTTTTTCCCAGGCAACATAAAATTACTTGAAGATCTGCAGTAATTGTAACTCTATGCATGTTTTTTAAAAAGTACATTATCAGTTCTGTTACTCAAAATAGAAGCATTCAGCTCATGCTAATGTTAGCCCATTAGCGTTGTGTTATGCGATGTCCATTAGCATCCAGAGCTTCCGCCTTCTTCCCAGTGAATTATGGCGCTCATCAGGGCTGTGTTCTGGATCCTACTCAGTTAAATCCTTGGACTATGTGTTAGACAAGGTCACACAGTCCAGCAATTTATGTCTTTGTAAGCATCATTGTAATGTATTGATCCACCTTCGTCAATCTTGAACAAACTTGGTACATGTAGTAATTACGGCCGTCATTGGCAAAACTTTTAAAATTGAGGACAAATTTTCAAACTGTTCAAAAATTTCATCCCAAATCGCAAAATTGTCACCAGTGGTAACTTCCAGATGTTCATAATCTTAACAGCCTCAGTTATGTTTGGACCTCTTTAAATGGGGTTTTCCCAGTTTGAAACGTGTTTGATTGTGCTTCATCGGGGTAAAAATCTGAGGCCGAAGCATCGTTTGTTGCAGGTCCTTTCTTTAGTTTTTGGGCAGGTTGCCAGGTCTGCACTTTATAAGCCATTCTGTTAGAAGGAAAGCCGGATTAATCGGTTTCATCCCATTTTTGCACTTTTTTGGATCTTGGACGATCGTAGTAGATCAGCGCCCTGTGAAATAGGGGTGTTAGGAAAGTTTTACTGACCTTTACTTTGTAGCTGATGCTATGACATTTGGATCCCAATCCAGATGCCCTGATTGCAGCATTTGGGAAACTGACTGAGAAGTCAGAGTATTTGGGTTTGTGATGATCCTGCATCAAGACTAAGATCAAGGCTTTCAGTGAATTACTGGACTCAGTCATCAGAAATGTCTGTATGGGGTGAAAGTGTTGAACTTGTTGAGAGAGACCGAATTGGACAGTAGCATGACTAGGTGGCTTCCAACTAGAAACTAGGATGGTTTTCCAGTGTGATGAACGTGGCAATGGCGCACCAACACATGCACCCGGACCAGTCCTCTTCATCGTGTTGCTATGACTTACCATGAGAATATCACGTATCTCACATGAGCTACTGAAGAATGAGGCGTTTTTTTTTATCCCCCACCCATCTATGTTTGAAAATCAGTCTTGACCCTCAAATTAATCCTGCAACTACCCGTATGAAATCCATCCATCGAAATATAGAGACAATTTGCTGGTTCATTCCAGGACAAATATGTAGAAATGATGAGAGCTGGCTTCAAAAACATGACTGTAGATGCTTTTTCTGTTATATTTGTTGCATTTTAACTTTAAGGATATTTATATAAATGTGTATTATTGTAAATGACGTGGACACAGCAGTGGCGAGATTTTGCTGGTCCAGAATGAAGAAGTAAGACATCTTCCCTCCAATAGCCTGGGTGTTCACCTTGGGCAACTGAAAGTCCACGTTGGCCTCCTTTGACCAGGGATATGGCCTTGGCCAGTGGACACAGCAGACCTGCTTTGTTAAGCCAGCAGTGATTCTGGTAGCTCACAATCCTGTAAGTCAACTCGGCAATGGCTCTGGCAATCAGCAGACCTGTTTTGTCAAATCAACAGCTCTGGCAATCAACAGACCTGTTTTGTCAACTTGGCAACAGCTGTAGCAATCAGCAGACTTGTTTTGTCAAATCAACAGCTCTGGCAATAAACAGACCTATTTTGTCAACTTGGCTGCAGCTCTGGCAGTAGACAGACCTGTATTGTCAACTTAGGAATAGATCTGGCAATTGCCGGACCTGTTTTGTCAATTCAGCAACAGTTCTGTCAGTTGGCAGACCTGTTTTGTCAACTCAGCAACAGCTCTGGCAATAAGCAGACTTGTTTTGTCAACTCAGCAACAGTTCTGTCAATTGGCAGACCTGTTTTGTCAGTTCAGCAACAGTTCTTTCAATCAGCAATCTGTTTTGTCAGTTCAGCAACAGTTCTTTCAATCAGCAATCTGTCAGTTCAGCAACAGTTCTTTCAATCAGCAATCCCTTTCTCTCAAAAATTCTTGAAAGGGTAGTTGTAAAACAGCTAACTGATCATCTGCAGAGGAATGGTCTATTTGAAGAGTTTCAGTCAGGTTTTAGAATTCATCATAGTACAGAAACAGCATTAGTGAAGGTTACAAATGATCTTCTTATGGCCTCGGACAGTGGACTCATCTCTGTGCTTGTTCTGTTAGACCTCAGTGCTGCTTTTGATACTGCTGACCATAAAATTTTATTACAGAGATTAGAGCATGCCATAGGTATTAAAGGCACTGCGCTGCGGTGGTTTGAATCATATTTATCTAATAGATTATAATTTTTCATGTAAATGGGGAATCTTCTTCACAGACTAAGGTTAATTATGGAGTTCCACAAGGTTCTGTGCTAGGACCAATTTTATTTTTTATTGGTCCTAGCACAGAACCTTGTGGAAACCCCACATTGCTAGCATACAATCCAAAATGGCCAGAAGTATTTCCATAATGGGGAAAGCCAAACATTTCTTAGATCAGGAGTCCTTATATATTATTTATTGCACATTAATATTACCATATATTAGCTATGGCATTGAGGTATGGGGTAATACATATAAAAGTAATGTAGACACACTTTTTAAGTTACAGAAAAGGGCAATAAGAATCATCCATAATGTAGGCTTCAGAGACACTGTTTTTACAATCCAAAATACTAAAATTTAGAGATCTTGCAGAATTTAAAACTTTACAAATTATTTTTAAAGTGAAACAAAGCCTACTATCAGATAACCTCCAAAAATTGTTTAGTGAAAGAGAGGGAGATTACAATCTAAGAAGGAAATATAATTAAAAAAAACAGTATGCTCGTACAACAATGAAACAAATGTGCCTTACGAGACATGGGGTGGATTTATGGAATAATCTAACTGAGGACATCAAAGTATGTACTACAGTACATCAATTCAAAAGAAATTTAAAACTCAAAATATTAAAAAAAATATGAAACTGAATAACATAATTCTTAGTATACATACAGGTGTGCATGTTTGTGGATCTAAACTGTTATATTATTTGGGCATGACGAACATATGGGAAATATGAATGCACACGAGTTGCCCATGATACATGTGTGTGGGAAAAACAAAAAAAATGAATATATCATCAAGTTTAATCGAATATAGGTAAATGTGCGTGCATGCATGCATGGGCTGGGTGCATGTATGTGGTTTAAAAGTGTTATACTGTCAAATCTCATTGAATCTAGTGTGTGTATTGGTGTATGCAAGGGTATTTGTGTATAGAGGCAGTGTATTTATGTAAATACATGTTGATATGTATAATGCAAGGTGTGTGTTTATATAGGTATATATGATCTCAAAATTTTTTTATTTATTCTTGTCTGATGATACCCAGCTTTATCTATCCATGAAGCCAGAGGACACACACCAATTAGCTAAACTGCAGGATTGTCTTACAGACATAAGGACATGGATGACCTCTAATTTCCTTCTTTTAAACTCAGATAAAACTGAAGTTATTGTACTTGGCCCCACAAATCTTAGAAACATGGTGTCTAACCAGATCCTTACTCTGAATGGCATTACCCTGACCTCTAGTAATACTGTGAGAAATCTTGGAGTCATTTTTGATCAGGATATGTCATTCAATGCGCATATTAAACAAATATGTAGGACTGCTTTTTTGCATTTGCACAATATCTCTAAAATTAGAAAGGTCTTGTCTCAGAGTGATGCTGAAAAACTAATTCATGCATTTATTTCCTCTAGGCTGGACTATTGTAATTCATTATTATCAGGTTGTCCTAAAAGTTCCCTGAAAAGCCTTCAGTTAATTCAAAATGCTGCAGCTAGAGTACTGACAGGGACTAGAAGGAGAGAGCATATCTCACCCATATTGGCCTATCTTCATTGGCTTCCTGTTAATTCTAGAATAGAATGTTGTGAAAGTGTCGTGACACGGACCCACTACAGGGGGCGTTAATGAATGGACAATGGATAAGCCAAAAGTAACAATTTAATGTTGTGAACCGCACAACGACGTACAGACAACAATATGGTGGACTGTCAATTATACACCAGGTGACGTGTGGGCAGGCTCGACGATAGAAGACGCCTGGCGAGAGAAGAGCCAGATCCCACACAGCTTCCACCACCAACGGAGCTGAAGAACACCGGAGCCGCCAAGCCCTGCGCCCCAGGTGGCCACTGTCTTCAGCAGTCAGACCCGGTACTGCTGGCAGAGAACAGAGACAGTCCTGATGAGTGTGAGTTCGCACACTCAGTAATCCCACAGTCTGTATTCAGTAAGGAGGGAGAACCTCCACCTCCAATCACACACTCGTGCAGCTCCTGTCTAACCACTTATCTGGTTGGGGTGTGAAGCGAAGCCGTCGCTGATCACACCAAACGCCAATCTCACAGATAAGGCAACACCACAGGAAAACGGCTGCAAAAGAAGTTCAGACTATTACACAAAGGTTTTGTTCAGCAGAGAAAATTACCTGAATGGTAGCTGATTTCTCGGCAGGGAGGTGGAGTTGCAGTCCGGCCTTTATGGTGGTGGTGATGAGTAGTGGATGAGTGACAGCTGGTACGGATGATGAGTGACAGCTGTCACTCCTGGTCGCTCCGACGCCCTCTCGTGCTTGAAGCCCGCACTTCAAGCAGGGCGCCATCTTGTGGTGGTGGGCCAGCAGTACCTCCTCTTCAGCGGCCCACACAACATAGAATTTAAAATTCTTCTTCTTACTTATAAGGTTTTGAATAATCAGGTCCCATCTTATCTTAGGGACCTCGTAGTACCATATCACCCCAATAGAGCGCTTCGCTCTCAGACTGCAGGCTTACTTGTAGTTCCTAGGGTTTGTAAGAGTAGAATGGGAGGCAGAGCCTTCAGTTTTCAGGCTCCTCTCCTGTGGAACCAGCTCCCAATTCAGATCAGGGAGACAGACACCCTCTCTACTTTTAAGATTAGGCTTAAAACTTTCCTTTTTGCTAAAGCTTATAGTTAGGGCTGGATCAGGTGACCCTGAACCATCCCTTAGTTATGCTGCTATAGACTTAGACTGCTGGGGGTTTCCCATGATGCACTGAGTGTTTCTTTCTCTTTTTGCTCTGTATGCACCACTCTGCATTTAATCATTAGTGATTGATCTCTGCTCCCCTCCACAGCATGTCTTTTTCCTGGTTCTCTCCCTCAGCCCCAACCAGTCCCAGCAGAAGACTGCCCCTCCCTGAGCCTGGTTCTGCTGGAGGTTTCTTCCTGTTAAAAGGGAGTTTTTCCTTCCCACTGTCACCAAGTGCTTGCTCACAGGGGGTCGTTTTGACCGTTGGGGTTTTTCTGTAATTATTGTATGGCTTTGCCTTACAATATAAAGCGCCTTGGGGCAACTGTTTGTTGTGATTTGGCGCTATATAAATAAAATTGATTTGATTTGATTTCATATGATTTTGTCAGTTCAGCAACAGTTCTGTCAATCGGCAGACCTGTTTTGTCAATTCAGCAATAGTTCTGTCAATCAGCAACCTGTTTTGTCAATTCAGCAAAAGTTCTGTCAATTATCAGACCTGTTTTGTCAACTTGGCAACAGTTCTGTCAATCAGCAGACCTGTTTTGTCAGTTCAGCAACAGTTCTGTCAATCGGCAGACCTGTTTTGTCAACTCAGCAACAGTTCTGTCAATCGGCAGACCTGTTTTGTCAATTCAGCAACAGTTCTTTCAATCAGCAACCTGTTTTGTCAATTCAGCAACAGTTCTGTCAATTATCAGACCTGTTTTGTCAACTCAGCAACAGTTCTGTCAATCAGCAGACCTGTTTGGTCAACTCAGCAACAGTTCTGTCAATCAGCAGACCTGTTTTGTCAACTCAGCAACAGTTCTGTCAATTAGCAGACCTGTTTGGTCAACTCAGCAACAGTTCTGTCAATTATCAGACCTGTTTTGTCAACTTGGCAACAGTTCTGTCAATCAGCAGACCTGTTTTGTCAGTTCAGCAACAGTTCTGTCAATCGGCAGACCTGTTTTGTCAACTCAGCAACAGTTCTGTCAATTAGCAGACCTGTTTGGTCAACTCAGCAACAGTTCTGTCAATTATCAGACCTGTTTTGTCAACTTGGCAACAGTTCTGTCAATCAGCAGACCTGTTTTGTCAGTTCAGCAACAGTTCTGTCAATCGGTAGACCTGTTTTGTCAGTTCAGCAACAGTTCTGTCAATCGGCAGACCTGCTTTGTCAATTCAGAAATAGTTCTGTCAATTATCAGACCTGTTTTGTCAACTTGGCAACAGTTCTGTCAATCGGCAGACCTGTTTTGTCAACTCAGCAACAGTTCTGTCAATTGGCAGACCTGTTTTGTAAACTCAGCAACAGTTCTTTCAATTAGCAGACCTGTTTTGTCAACTCAGTAACAATTTTATCAACTGGCAGACCTGTTTTGTCAACTCAGCAACAGTTCTGTCAATCAGCAGACCTGTTTTGTCAACTGAGCAATAGTTGTGTCAATCGTCAGACCTGTTTTGTCAATTCAGCAATAGTTCTGTCAATCGGCAGACCTGTTTTGTCAACTGAGCAACAGTTCTGCCAATTGGCAGACCTGTTTTTTCAACTCAGCAACAGTTCTGTCAGCCAGCAGACCTGTTTTGTCAACTACACAACAGTTCTGTCAATCGGCAGACCTGTTTTGTCAACTCAGCAACACCTCTCACAAGTGGTAGACCTTTTTTCAACAGTTCTGTCACCTGGCAGACCTGTTTTGTCAACTCAGCAACAATTCTGTCAACTGGTAGAACTGTTTTGTCAAGTCAGCAACACCTCTGACAAGTGGTAGACCTTTTTTCAACAGTTCTGTCACCTGGCAGACCTGTTTTGTCAACTCAGCAACAATTCTGTCAACTGGTAGACCTGTTTTGTCAACTCAGCAACACTTCTGTCAATCGGCAGACCTTTTTGTCAACAATTCTATCAACTGGCAGACCTGTTTTGTAAACTCAGCAACAGTTCTTTCAATTAGCAGACCTGTTTTGTCAACTCAGCAACAATTCTATCAACTGGCAGACCTGTTTTGTCAACTCAGCAACAGTTCTGTCAATCAGCAGACCTGTTTTGTCAACTGAGCAATAGTTGTGTCAATTGTCAGACCTGTTTTGTCAATTCAGCAATAGTTCTGTCAATCGGCAGACCTGTTTTGTCAACTGAGCAACAGTTCTGTCAATTGGCAGACCTGTTTTCTCAACTCAGCAACAGTTCTGTCAGCCGGCAGACCTGTTTTGTCAACTACACAACAGTTCTGTCAATCGGCAGACCTGTTTTGTCAACTCAGCAACACCTCTGACAAGTGGTAGACCTTTTTTCAACAGTTCTGTCACCTGGCAGACCTGTTTTGTCAACTCAGCAACAATTCTGTCAACTGGTAGACCTGTTTTGTCAACTCAGCAACACTTCTGTCAATCGGCAGACCTTTTTGTCAACAATTCTATCAACTGGCAGACCTGTTTTGTAAACTCAGCAACAGTTCTTTCAATTAGCAGACCTGTTTTGTCAACTCAGCAACAATTCTATCAACTGGCAGACCTGTTTTGTCAACTCAGCAACAGTTCTGTCAATCAGCAGACCTGTTTTGTCAACTGAGCAATAGTTGTGTCAATTGGCAGACCTGTTTTCTCAACTCAGCAACAGTTCTGTCAGCCGGCAGACCTGTTTTGTCAACTACACAACAGTTCTGTCAATCAGCAGACCTGTTTTGTCAACTCAGCAACAGTTCTGTCAATTAGCAGACCTGTTTGGTCAACTTGGCAACAGTTCTGTCAATCAGCAGACCTGTTTTGTCAGTTCAGCAACAGTTCTGTCAATCGGTAAACCTGTTTTGTCAGTTCAGCAACAGTTCTGTCAATTATCAGACCTGTTTTGTCAACTTGGCAACAGTTCTGTCAATCGGCAGACCTGTTTTGTCAACTCAGCAACAGTTCTGTCAATTGGCAGACCTGTTTTGTAAACTCAGCAACAGTTCTTTCAATTAGCAGACCTGTTTTGTCAACTCAGTAACAATTCTATCAACTGGCAGACCTGTTTTGTCAACTCAGCAACAGTTCTGTCAATCAGCAGACCTGTTTTGTCAACTGAGCAATAGTTGTGTCAATCGTCAGACCTGTTTTGTCAATTCAGCAATAGTTCTGTCAATCGGCAGACCTGTTTTGTCAACTCAGCAACACCTCTGACAAGTGGTAGACCTTTTTTCAACAGTTCTGTCACCTGGCAGACCTGTTTTGTCAACTCAGCAACAATTCTGTCAACTGGTAGAACTGTTTTGTCAAGTCAGCAATACCTCTGACAAGTGGTAGACCTTTTTTCAACAGTTCTGTCACCTGGCAGACCTGTTTTGTCAACTCAGCAACAATTCTGTCAACTGGTAGACCTGTTTTGTCAACTCAGCAACACTTCTGTCAATCGGCAGACCTTTTTGTCAACAATTCTATCAACTGGCAGACCTGTTTTGTAAACTCAGCAACAGTTCTTTCAATTAGCAGACCTGTTTTGTCAACTCAGCAACAATTCTATCAACTGGCAGACCTGTTTTGTCAACTCAGCAACAGTTCTGTCAATCAGCAGACCTGTTTTGTCAACTGAGCAATAGTTCTGTCAATCGGCAGACCTGTTTTGTCAACTGAGCAACAGTTCTGTCAATTGGCAGACCTGTTTTCTCAACTCAGCAACAGTTCTGTCAGCCGGCAGACCTGTTTTGTCAACTACACAACAGTTCTGTCAATCGGCAGACCTGTTTTGTCAACTCAGCAACACCTCTGACAAGTGGTAGACCTTTTTTCAACAGTTCTGTCACCTGGCAGACCTGTTTTGTCAACTCAGCAACAATTCTGTCAACTGGTAGACCTGTTTTGTCAAGTCAGCAACACCTCTGACAAGTGGTAGACCTTTTTTGTCAACAGCTCTGGCAAATGGCAGCTCTGGCGAAAAAGCAAAAAGAACTTTCCTGTGGCCGTGTCTGCACTGCTGTTCCATCTGAATACAGGATTACTCACCAAAGGACACCATTGTGTGGCTGATATCCTCATCATTTTAGGTGCAGCCTTACAATTTATGAGATGAGCATTTTCGGTAGAGCATCAGAATGTCAGGGTCATGGGTTCAAGCCCCGCACTGGGCGCTACTTATTCATTTATCACTGAGATGTATGTGTTTCATGAGAAACACAAAGTTTCATGCAAGTCTGTTCTCATGTTTGTCAAGTAAACCACGGTGGCAACCAACCAAACAAACAAACAAACAAGCAGCACAGGAGTGGCAACAAGATGATTCTAATGGTCACACGCAAGGACTCGCTGCAGGTTGAGAAGTTTACTTCTGGCTATAATTAGCACCACGTTCTCTCTGACTGTAAAACCTGTAAAATAAAGAGCGAAAAAGATGCCGAGAACTTGAAAGTGAAATTTTCTTCCAGATACTGTTTATGTGAACAGCACTGCTAAGAGAATAACGGTGTGCTAATGCATGGAGATGAAGTGAAATTGTCATTAGGCTAATCAGCTCTAAACTAATTGGGAGTTATGGACCTTCCTATCTGCTAATTCTAACCCTAAACCTCGGCTCATATCTGTGAGCCAAAGGAAGAAGCGAGAGAGTGAAAGGAAGAAAAATAGTGGGAAAGAGTGGAAAATGAGAGTGAGGTGTAGAGAGGAAGAGAGAGATGAAGCCTAATTAAGAGTGCTGGGATTTATGCAGAAGAGACGGAGCTGATATGGTAATCAGAGCCTGCAGGGCCATAACAGGCTCCGTGTGTGTGTGTGTGTGTGTGTGTGTGTGTGTGTGTGTGTGTGTGTGTGTGTGTGTGTGTGTGTGTGTGTGTGTGTGTGTGTGTGTGTGTGTGTGTGTGTGTGTGTGTGTGAGACAGCTGGCTGTGAGGAAGGTCACAGCCAATCAGACTCTTACTCTAATGCACACTACCCTCTGGCCACTCCACCATCTCTCTCTCTCTCTCTCTCTCTCTTTCTCGCACATTTTTCACACATTTACTAACAACTTTATGCACTTTATTCACATTCATCACTCTCATACATTTTAATTTTTATCATGAAGTTGTGCAGAAATTACAAAATGAGGGTCTAGGGCGAAGTGAAGTATACACTGAAGCACAACTCTTTTTATTCCTGCACGAGGACTCATTCACATTAATGCATAAAGCTACAGTGTGTAGAATTAAGAGGTGTTTAATAGCACAGTGGAATATAGCATTCATAACCATTAAGGTATAATAACCTTCATTGGTGGGCACAGCTAACCAAAAAGTTAGCTTCAATAACCATAAAACCTCTAACTGACAAGTTAACTTTTATGATAAACCGATAAACTGCTAAAAAATGTAGCCCCTAACTGCTAACTTTTAGTATCGACTGGGTCGCGGCCACACTGGATTACACTTTCGACTACTGAAAAGCCTGTTTTGTGTTTTAGCGCTGCAAATGCTTCTGGGCATTCTCAGGATCACAAAAAATAAATAAATTAGGGAACCCTGTTGTGTCTGATGATTTGTGGACGTTCATGCTAGCTGTATGGTCATAAATTGAGGTTTACCGGCAAGGTTGGGTAGGATTACTTTGAAATGTAATCCAAAAAATTACAAGTAATCCAAATGTGTGTACATACATACATGTAATCCACATGTATTCTTTCAAAGTAATCCTACCCAACCTTGTTTACCGGTAATGCGTTAGCGGAGCCGGTAAAAAGGAGTTTTACCAGCTATTTGCGAAATGGATATTTGTGACCGTAATCCAGAATGAACGTCTGCAAATCATCAGACACTAGGGGACTATTCCCATTCTAATCCAATTCCATTGTTTGCATGGTTTATTTTTCTGTAGGTAATTCGGTCGGCGAGGCTTACCGTCGAGGCAGCGTCGCTCCAACAGCGGTCAGGGCATGGAGTAATCCATCAAATGTGAGAATGCATCAGATACATCAAATGGTAATTCTGTATCAGAATCCACATCAATACTTTCATATGGTATCTTAAATTAACCTATTTCGGCATCGTCGTCGGTACACGACTTTCTCTTGCTCTCAGCTAACAGCGCCATTATTGATTTCTTCGTAGCAGCGTGCGCGGCCGGTCAGAGCGTGGAGTAATACATTAAATGTGAAATGGTTGAATATTTTACGACCTTACACCTGATATTATACGGTCTGAAATCTCACACGATTCACAGTTGCGGAAAAAATGTAATTGGATTAGAATAAAAAATAAAACCCCAAACAATGTCATCATCTTTATAAAAAGCAGTAAATTGCAGTATTAGAAGTCACAGTTTATCTCTATATTATATATTTATAAACCGTTAACGTGTTCTCAAACACAAAACAAATTCATGAAAAATAAATAAATAAAAATACGGACTTTTGAGCTGCTTACATACCCTTTTGAATGAATGAATGAATGAGTTTATTCGGCACACAATTCAACAACAAAAACAAAAAACTCATAAAGTAACTTTACAAAAGTCCTGCGTGGCCGAAAGTGTGAGGGCAGAAGCAGAGCTTATAAATACCCACCCCTTATACTAAAAAAATAACAAACACACAAACAAAATTTCATAAATACATATCTACACAATCACACACACACACACACACACACACACACACACACACATATATACACTCAACAAAAATATAAACGCAACACTTTTGGTTTTGCTCCCATTTTGTATGAGATGAACTCAAAGATCTAAAACTTTTTCCACATACACAATATCACCATTTCCCTCAAATATTGTTCACAAACCAGTCTAAATCTGTGATAGTGAGCACTTCTCCTTTGCTGAGATAATCCATCCCACCTCACAGGTGTGCCATATCAGATGCTGATTAGACACCATGATTAGTGCACAGGTGTGCCTTAGACTGTCCACAATAAAAGGCCACTCTGAAAGGTGCAGTTTTATCACACAGCACAATGCCACAGATGTCGCAAGATTTGAGGGAGCGTGCAATTGGCATGCTGACAGCAGGAATGTCAACCAGAGCTGTTGCTCGTGTATTGAATGTTCATTTCTCTACCATAAGCCGTCTCCAAAGGCGTTTCAGAGAATTTGGCAGTACATCCAACCAGCCTCACAACCGCAGACCACGTGTAACCACACCAGCCCAGGACCTCCACATCCAGCATGTTCACCTCCAAGATCGTCTGAGACCAGCCACTCGGACAGCTGCTGAAACAATCGGTTTGCATAACCAAAGAATTTCTGCACAAACTGTCAGAAACTGTCTCAGGGAAGCTCATCTGCATGCTCGTTGTCCTCATCGGGGTCTCGACCTGACTCCAGTTCGTCGCCGTAACCGACCTGAGTGGGCAAATGCTCACATTCGCTGGCGTTTGGCACGTTGGAGAGGTGTTCTCTTCATGGATGAATCCCGGTTCACACTGTTCAGGGCAGATGGCAGACAGCGTGTGTGGCGTCGTGTGGGTGAGCGGTTTTCTGATGTCAATGTTGTGGATCGAGTGGCCCATGGTGGCCGTGGGGTTATGGTATGGGCAGGCGTCTGTTATGGACGAAGAACACAGGTGCATTTTATTGATGGCATTTTGAATGCACAGAGATACCGTGACGAGATCCTGAGGCCCATTGTTGTGCCATACATCCAAGAACATCACCTCATGTTGCAGCAGGATAATGCACGGCCCCATGTTGCAAGGATCTGTACACAATTCTTGGAAGCTGAAAATGTCCCAGTTCTTGCATGGCCGGCATACTCACCGGACATGTCACCCATTGAGCATGTTTGGGATGCTCTGGACCGGCGTATACGACAGCGTGTACCAGTTCCTGCCAATATCCAGCAACTTCGCACAGCCATTGAGGAGGAGTGGACCAACATTCCACAGGCCACAATTGACAACCTGATCAACTCTATGTGAAGGAGATGTGTTGCACTGCATGAGGCAAATGGTGGTCACACCAGATACCGACTGGTATCCCCCCCCCCAATAAAACAAAACTGCACCTTTCAGAGTGGCCTTTTATTGTGGGCAGTCTAAGGCACACCTGTGCACTAATCATGGTGTCTAATCAGCATCTTGATATGGCACACCTGTGAGGTGGGATGAATTATCTCAGCAAAGTAGAAGTGCTCACTATCACAGATTTAGACTGGTTTGTGAACAATATTTGAGGGAAATGGTGATATTGTGTATGTGGAAAAAGTTTTAGATCTTTGAGTTCATCTCATACAAAATGGGAGCAAAACCAAAAGTGTTGCGTTTATATATATATATATATATATATATATATATATATGCATACACACATACATACACATGTATATACACATATACACATACACATACGCAGATATATACACGTATACATATGCACACACGATGACAATACCAAAAAGAAAAAACGTGCAAACTTAGTCAATGAACTCAAATTTACAAAATATAACCAGACAATACTGGCACACAACACACAAACCCGAAAGTAATAACAAGAAAGACCTAAATCTTAAACTATAGCATGCAATTTTGTTATTCTTGTAATGTCTTTTAAAGCCTACTAATGTACCAAGTACTTTAATGTAGTCGGGACAGTTGTTCCAGATGTTAACACCTTTGACAGATACACAATGACTTTTTTTGTCCACAGTGTAACTTCTTGTCTTCTTACCAGCACTTGTATGCTTTGACCTGTGAACCGGAAGTGTTAGCTAGCTCTCTGCATTAATAAACAGGAACTAACATGTATGATTTTAGGGTTTGCAAAGGTTTTTGACTGTTAAATTTACTCACTTCACCAGCAAAAAAAAAAAAAAAAAATGTTAGCGGACTGAAATTTTGCGGAACTAAATTTAGAGGAAGCTAATTTGAATGCTGATAGTTTTCAAAGTTAGCTGAAAAGCTAATCTGCTAATGAAAACACTAGCTTTGCTAATTAATTGAATTGAATGCCTTTTATTGTCACTTATACAACTGTACAGTGAGATTGAAGCTCAGTCAGTGCCAACATCATATAAAATGTATTTTTTAAAAATATAAATAAATTGGTGGATTAGCGGAACTGTGCCCACCACTGATTACCTTCAACAACGCGTCAATGTATTTTCATGAGATCCGACTAAACCCTTCATATCTACGTGGGAAGACGCCCCCTCATGGAGGTCGCCATATTGTCACAGTAGCCCAAAAGGGACACACTACACACTATCTACTGGTTGCTAGTGCAGGCTAACAAACATGCGAACACTTATTTTTATGAAATTGAGGACAGTGTTGCCACAGTTACTTTGAAAAGTTACTTTATTAGTTACTTCATACCGTTACTTCATTAGCAGCTGTGGAAAACTTGTCGACAGCTGCTGAATGTAACTAATAAAGGAACTAGTAATCTAACTGTTATTTTTAAGATTGAGTACTCAGAAAAGTAACTATTAGTTACTTTACAGATTAGTTATTTTGCTGATTACTCAATCTTAAGAGTAACCAAGTTAGATTGCTAGCTAACTTGGCTAACTTGGTAACTAGCTGTCTCTCGTATTAGTTACCAGAGGTGGGAGTACGTCACTGTTAAGTCATTCTCAAGTCATCAATCTGCAAGTCCCAAGTCAAGTCTCAAGTCAGCTTGCAAACAGCTGGTGGTCATTATGACTTGGGACTTGCTGATTCATGACTTGAGAGTGACTTGATGGTGATTTACTCTCACCTCTGTTAGTTACATTCAGCAGCTGCCGACAACTAATAGAATAACTGTATAAAGCTGCTAATGAAGAAATTGTATAAAGTAACTGTATAAAGTAAAAAAAAGTAACTAATAACTTTTCTGTGTAACTGTGGCAACACAGGATCATACATATTGAATTTCACAAAAAAAGACAAGGGACCATGAATCCCTGTCACCAAAGAAGCAAAAACATGAATGCAGCAAAATTGTGATCATCAGTATAATGCAAACTGCAACCTTACCACTAGATGTCACTAAATCCTGCACACAGTCGCTTTAAAGGACACCCTCCACCCTTAAAAAAAAACAGATATTAATATATTCTTAGATATCTAATGTCCAAGCACCATACTCACCGTTGATGACTGTTTCATGATACAAATCATGAAGCATGGAGTCAAAGACCGACAATTACATTCCAGTCTGAATGAAGCACCATTCAGATTGGAATGAATGAAGCATTGGTGAATCCTCAAGTATAGGAGAGGTGACTGAAAAGTGGGGAGATGATCTCTTGACATCGCAAACAATCTTTGTTTCAATATGGTAGATGGGTATTATCCCATTAAAATGGATGAAAGGACTTTGGGACGAAAAGGTGAGTAATAAAAACAGGGGTTCATACAAGGGTGGTTTATAATTGGATTGAGTACCAGTTGCTTGGCAGGAACAGTTTGGCTTCAAATCCAAGATGTCGTCCAACAAATGCATCCTAGCTCTGCAAGTACTCATTGAATGCAAGTGCAAATACAGGCAGTACTTCTTTGCATTTGACCGGGCTGCTTTCTGGGACATCCTGAGAATTTTCAGGGTTCCTAATAATTTGCTGGACTTCATAGCCAGCCTGTACAGAGATACGTATGGTGAGTAGTGTACAGTGTGAGGGCAGAAACAGAATTTTTCCCAGCGAACACTGTCATTCAGGGACGCATTCTTGTTCCTCCACTGTTCAGCGCTTGCTTGGACAGGTGTTGGGTCAGGTTGTGGAAACCACTGGCTTACGTGACACTGATAGCAATGGAGGGTCCACTGAACTTGACTTTGCTGATGACGGTGTGATGTTTGAGGAATAAATATATACCTTGATTGCAGCACTTGCACGCTGAGTGACGAACCAGGTGGTCTTGGTTTGTGATTGCCATGGATCTCATCCAGGTTTTAAATGACTTCCTGGACTCAACAATCAGACGTTTATCTGTACGAAGTGAAAGTTATTAACACATTCTTGCATTTTGTTATTTACAAAAGTATTGCAGTTGATATTACATTTCTGCAGTCACTGCCCACGGTACTTCTGCTTCTTCTGTTGAAGATTCAACGTCGTCTTTGCTATTACTTGTTCAATAAAGTTTTTTTAAAAGGTCTAAGTTAGCTGAATCTAAATACAGTGCATCCATAAAGTTATTCACAGAGCTTCACTTTTTCCACATTTTGTTATGTTACATCTTTATTCCAAAATGGAGAAAATTCTTTTTTTCACTCAAAATTCTACACACAATACCCCATAATGGCAATGTGAAAAAAGTGTTTTTGAGACTTCTGCAAATTATTCGCAGCCTTTGCCATGAAGCTCAAAATTAAGCTCAGGTGCATCCCGTTTCCACTGATCATCCTTGAGACATTTCTACCAGGCTTGTGTAAAATTCTGAATTGAATTGAGAATGTCTTGCTAATTCCAATTCCATGAATTTGAATTGAGGTAGCAAACAGTAAGTAGAATTGCAATTCACATTTGAATTGAATGAAGTAGAATTGAAATTCAAATTTGAATCAAAGCAAGTAGAATTGAAAGTCCTTGAAATTCCAATTGATAATTTTGGTGTATTCCAGAATCATGCTTTACAGTATATTCCATACATGACTGTTTTAGATATTTCATGCAAATATAGTTACTATGAACTTCACATACACATATTTTAATTACAGCAAATGTTTTTCAGCGCAAAAGAATAAAAGTATCATCTATAAAACTGATAATTTAATTTGATATATTAGAAAGTTTCAAATTGTGGAAAATGGTGGAAACATATTTCATTTCCCAGAATGCTTTACTCTATCCAAGTATTCAAAATGGTTGTCGAGCCATTTCTGCACATTTGTTTGAAAACTTCTCTATTGACAAATTTGATGGTCAGAGCCAGTTTCCAGAAAAAAGTTCCAAAGTTTGTGATAACAGCAACATGGAAAACTAGACCTAAAAGGCCACCTGGACGACATCATTTTCATGAGCTAATTCCCATAATGACACCAGGAAACCATCGAGCCATCTGCAAGTACTGCAATACTCAGATCCGTGGCTCCATCAAGGCAACTTCAAATTTCAAATGCCATCTACAAGTTAGTTAAGAGATTTGTTATTTTACTTTTATTTTGATAGCCATGGCCATAGCATTGGGATCAGTGTTGGGGTCATAATTCAAAAATTAATGTATTAAGAATTACTCACTTCTTGAAACATGTACTGTAAGTTATTTCCTTATGCATTTTAAGACCTTCTCTCTCTAGATAATTGCCACACTACTAAAACCCATATGAGGTTCTTGTTTCCAGTCCAAACCTTCCTACTCAACCTTGGGATATCTCTTGAAAGCAAAGCACTCTAGTACACTGAAAAAAGAACCAACTTCAAAAAAAAAAAGCGTTACAATTGGTAAAACCTGAATGAAAGAAGTTGTTTGAACTTAGAGTTGATCTATCTAACTTACAAACTTAAGTTCAAATGACTTAATTCATTCAGGTTTTACCAATTGTAACTTTTTTTTTAATTGGTTCAACTATTCTCTTGTTTCAGTGTAGACGGGAGTCTGAGCACAGCATTGTGTTTGAATTCGACCTTTTATTGATTGATTCACATTTCTAACCGTTTTTCCCCACTCGACGACACACCCGCCGAGGATCAAACTCTGGTTATTGGCGACTCTGTTTTGCGAAATGTGAAGTTAGCGACACCAGCAACCATAGTCACTTGTCTTCCGGGGGCCAGAGCAGGCGACACTGAAGGAAATTTGAAACTGCTGGCTAAGGCTAAGCGTAAATTTGGTAAGATTGTAATTCACGTCGGCAGTAATGACACCCGGTTACGCCAATCGGAGGTCACTAAAATTAACATTAAATCGGTGTGTAACTTTGCAAAAACAATGTCGGACTCGGTAGTTTTCTCTGGGCCCCTCCCCAATCAGACCGGGAGTGACATGTTTAGCCGCATGTTCTCCTTGAATTGCTGGCTGTCTGAGTGGTGTCCAAAAAATGAGGTGGGCTTCATTGATAATTGGCAAAGCTTCTGGGGAAAACCCGGTCTTGTTAGGAGAGACGGCATCCATCCCACTTTGGATGGAGCAGCTCTCATTTCTAGAAATCTGGCCAATTTTCTTAAATCCTCCAAACCGTGACTATCCAGGGTTGGGACCAGGAAGCAGAGTTGTAGTCTTACACACCTCTCTGCAGCTTCTCTCCCCCTGCCATCCCCTCATTACCCCATCCCCGTAGAGACGGTGCCTGCTCCCAGACCACCAATAACCAGTAAAAATCTATTTAAGCATAAAAATTCAAAAAGAAAAAATAATATAGCACCTTCAACTGCACCACAGACTAAAACAGTTAAATGTGGTCTATTAAACATTAGGTCTCTCTCTTCTAAGTCCCTGTTAGTAAATGATATAATAATTGATCAACATATTGATTTATTCTGCCTTACAGAAACCTGGTTACAGCAGGATGAATATGTTAGTTTAAATGAGTCAACACCCCCGAGTCACACTAACTGTCAGAATGCTCGTAGCACGGGCCAAGGCGGAGGATTAGCAGAAATCTTCCATTCCAGCTTATTAATTAATCAAAAACCCAGACAGAGCTTTAATTCATTTGAAAGCTTGACTCTTAGTCTTGTCCATCCAAATTGGAAGTCCCAAAAACCAGTTTTATTTGTTATTATCTATCGTCCACCTGGTCGTTACTGTGAGTTTCTCTGTGAATTTTCAGACCTTTTGTCTGACTTAGTGCTTAGCTCAGATAAGATAATTATAGTGGGCGATTTTAACATCCACACAGATGCTGAGAATGACAGCCTCAACACTGCATTTAATCTATTATTAGACTCTATTGGCTTTGCTCAAAAAGTAAATGAGTCCACCCACCACTTTAAACATATCTTAGATCTTGTTCTGACTTATGGTATGGAAATAGAAGACTTAACAGTATTCCCTGAAAACTCCCTTCTGTCTGATCATTTCTTAATAACATTTACATTTACTCTGATGGACTACCCAGCAGTGGGGAATAAGTTTCATTACACTAGAAGTCTTTCAGAAAGCGCTGTAACTAGGTTTAAGGATATGATTCCTTCTTTATGTTCTCTAATGCCATATACCAACACAGTGCAGAGTAGCTACCTAAACTCTGTAAGTGAGATAGAGTATCTCGTCAATAGTTTTACATCCTCATTGAAGACAACTTTGGATGCTGTAGCTCCTCTAAAAAAGAGAGCTTTAAATCAGAAGTGCCTGACTCCGTGGTATAACTCACAAACTCGTAGCTTAAAGCAGATAACCCGTAAGTTGGAGAGGAAATGGCGTCTCACTAATTTAGAAGATCTTCACTTAGCCTGGAAAAAGAGTCTGTTGCTCTATAAAAAAGCCCTCCGTAAAGCTAGGACATCTTTCTACTCATCACTAATTGAAGAAAATAAGAACAACCCCAGGTTTCTTTTCAGCACTGTAGCCAGGCTGACAAAGAGTCAGAGCTCTATTGAGCAGAGTATTCCATTAACTTTAACTAGTAATGACTTCATGACCTTCTTTGCTAACAAAATTTTAACTATTAGAGAAAAAATTACTCATAACCATCCCAAAGACGTATCGTTATCTTTGGCTGCTTTCAGTGATGCCGGTATTTGGTTAGACTCTTTCTCTCCGATTGTTCTGTCTGAGTTATTTTCATTAGTTACTTCATCCAAACCATCAACATGTTTATTAGACCCCATTCCTACCAGGCTGCTCAAGGAAGCCCTACCATTATTTAATGCTTCGATCTTAAATATGATCAATCTATCTTTGTTAGTTGGCTATGTACCACAGGCTTTTAAGGTGGCAGTAATTAAACCATTACTTAAAAAGCCATCACTTGACCCAGCTATCTTAGCTAATTATAGGCTTGTTCTGTTAGACCTCAGTGCAGCTTTTGATACTGTTGACCATAAAATTTTATTACAGAGATTAGAGCATGCCATAGGTATTAAAGGCACTGCGCTGCGGTGGTTTGAATCATATTTGTCTAATAGATTACAATTTGTTCATGTAAATGGGGAATCTTCTTCACAGACTAAAGTTAATTATGGAGTTCCACAAGGTTCTGTGCTAGGACCAATTTTATTCACTTTATACATGCTTCCCTTAGGCAGTATTATTAGACGGTATTGCTTAAATTTTCATTGTTACGCAGATGATACCCAGCTTTATCTATCCATGAAGCCAGAGGACACACACCAATTAGCTAAACTGCAGGATTGTCTTACAGACATAAAGACATGGATGACCTCTAATTTCCTGCTTTTAAACTCAGATAAAACTGAAGTTATTGTACTTGGCCCCACAAATCTTAGAAACATGGTGTCTAACCAGATCCTTACTCTGGATGGCATTACCCTGACCTCTAGTAATACTGTGAGAAATCTTGGAGTCATTTTTGATCAGGATATGTCATTCAAAGCGCATATTAAACAAATATGTAGGACTGCTTTTTTGCATTTACGCAATATCTCTAAAATCAGAAAGGTCTTGTCTCAGAGTGATGCTGAAAAACTAATTCATGCATTTATTTCCTCTAGGCTGGACTATTGTAATTCATTATTATCAGGTTGTCCTAAAAGTTCCCTAAAAAGCCTTCAGTTAATTCAAAATGCTGCAGCTAGAGTACTGACGGGGACTAGAAGGAGAGAGCATATCTCACCCATATTGGCCTCTCTTCATTGGCTTCCTGTTAATTCTAGAATAGAATTTAAAATTCTTCTTCTTGCTTATAAGGTTTTGAATAATCAGGTCCCATCTTATCTTAGGGACCTCGTAGTACCATATCACCCCAATAGAGCGCTTCGCTCTCAGACTGCAGGCTTACTTGTAGTTCCTAGGGTTTGTAAGAGTAGAATGGGAGGCAGAGCCTTCAGCTTTCAGGCTCCTCTCCTGTGGAACCAGCTCCCAATTCAGATCAGGGAGACAGACACCCTCTCTACTTTTAAGATTAGGCTTAAAACTTTCCTTTTTGCTAAAGCTTATAGTTAGGGCTGGATCAGGTGACCCTGAACCATCCCTTAGTTATGCTGCTATAGACGTAGACTGCTGGGGGGTTCCCATGATGCACTGTTTCTTTCTCCTTTTGCTCTGTATGCACCACTCTGCATTTAATCATTAGTGATCGATCTCTGCTCCCCTCCACAGCATGTCTTTTTCCTGGTTCTCTCCCTCAGCCCCAGCCAGTCCCAGCAGAAGACTGCCCCTCCCTGAGCCTGGTTCTGCTGGAGGTTTCTTCCTGTTAAAAGGGAGTTTTTCCTTCCCACTGTAGCCAAGTGCTTGCTCACAGGGGGTCGTTTTGACCGTTGGGGTTTTACATAATTATTGTATGGCCTTGCCTTACAATATAAAGCGCCTTGGGGCAACTGTTTGTTGTGATTTGGCGCTATATAAAAAAATTGATTGATTGATTGATTCTTTAAAACTTCTTTGTGACAGTCTCTGTTAAAAGCACTATATAAATTAAATTTCATTGAATTTCTTATGTTCATAACTTAAAAGCCTCCCACATTCAATTCATCCATCAGGTGACATCCGGTATAATTAAGCAACCAGGAAGACTAAGGTAGAGAATCCAGGAGTCTTCACTTACTGTATTAATGAATTTAGAAGAGTAAGATGTTATTGAATTGTAAATGTAATTAAAGTCATTCTAAAATAAGGCATTGCGTCCTACAGTAAAATATTAAAAGTACACGCTAGGTATGCACTAAGTGCTGAAAGCCATATTTATCAAGAAACCAAATTATATTTATAAAATACATTACACTATACTCTCTCGAAAAACATTTTAGGTTGAAATAAGTAATAAGGCTTTCACTCTAAGAACTAAAACATTGACTTTAATTGATAACGTTATGTTAACTTTTTCCACATAACATTGTGAATTAAGTGCAAAACAATATTGTAGTTGAAATTAATTAAATCAAATGAAACATTATTACTTAAATCCCTAAAATTAACAATTGCAAGTATATTGAAAATAATAGTATTAATTACATTTAAAGCCTCTGTGTTTCATTTCTTAGAGTGCAGTGGAAATATTCTGAAATCTTGATTGAGTCTGCACCCAGCAGTCACACAACCCAACCAGACCAAGATGCAGATGATGGTCATCCTCCAGCAACAACTTCAAGCTCTAAGTGGACAACAACCGATTTCTCACATTTCTCACATTTCCAGTCACATTTCTCTCACTGATACCATTGTGACAAACATTACAAACAGTCTGCTCCCCCTCTCTACTGTTGAAAATAAGGATTTTATGGATATGTTCCAACTGGCTCAACCATCCTTCACAATGCCATCCTGAAGAAGAAGAAAAGCAACATCTGGCTAGTCTGATGGGAAAAGCTCACCAGATTTGCCTGACAGTAGACCTCTGGTCAAATCAACCAGTGGGGTTATTCTGTGGCATGCCAGGCCATTTCATTGTTGATTTGGATTTGCAGACCATTGTGCTGAGCTGTCAGTGGATTAAAGCCACACAGCTGACAATATTTGTCAAGTTGATGAGGATGTTCCTGAGAATTTCAAAATTCAGAACAAGCTCTCTTTCATTGTAACTGCACTGTAAAACTCAATGAGTTAGTTGAACTCAAACCATTTGAGGAAACCGATTGCCTTAAACCATTTCAGTTTGCCAACTTAAATAAAATAATTTTCAAAAATTTAATTAAGGTTTTAGTAACTTAACAATTTATAGTTAATTTATAATATAATTTAATTTATTTATAGCTAGTTTATGTTTTTCAATAAAAAAGTGACAAATAAATTTCTGCTTAAAAATTTGCATTACATTTTGGATTAGATTTTTTGATGCATTCTTTGGTTTACTTGTTGACTCTGCATTGTGTTGTTATGACTCCACCCATTCGCTCCCCTCAGGACGGGAACTCACAATCTCCAGCATGGGAGTCGGACTCTCTAACCAGAAGGCTAAAACCCAGGGCTCTGGCTTCGTGACCAGAGAATCCTTTTGACCAGTTGGGAGTTTACAAACTACATCTGCACAGCGACACCTGCTGGCCTCCGTTACATAAACTCAATTAAAATGAGTGAATGGAATACACTGGAAATACATCAGCAACACTTAAATGCCCCAAAACTTTAAATGCACTTAAAAGAACTGAGTTGTTATGACAACAATTAATTTTTAAGTTAGTTTAATTAATGGAAATGAGTGACTATAGTTTGAGTTACATTAACTTAATTATTGTATTAAAACGGAGTGTTCGGTTTCACAGTGCGACAAAGCTTAAAAGCATTCATACTGTTTCCACCCATTCATGTTCAGAGTGAAGAAGACAAGGAGGATGACGCCTCTGATCTAGAAGAGGGCAATGTAGAGGATATTGCACATTTTCCTCCAGAAAGAGCATCCTGCTTTGCCCAAAGTCTACAGTCTACACCTAGTGGTCCATGATGCTGTGGAGGATGTCAACTCCTAGCTAAAGTTCAGAAACTTGTATTTTTTTGCCATAAATCCACACATGCTGCTGATGTCCTGGAGGGAATGCATAAACTTCAGGCTGCTAATGTCCCCCACTTGAATAGCCAGCTAAAGATGTTGAGGTCACTCCTTTCAGGATGTCCTTGCTGAGCTCAGCTGTCCTACCCAGCTGTCCACATATGAATTCTAAATCATCCAGGAGCTTTGTGATGTGTTAGAACCTTTAGAGGAAGCTACAGACGTCTGTCAGTCAGAGAAATCAGTGACATCAAGCTTTGTTTATATGACATATGACATCACTGGATTCCTATACTGTCATTAACTACCCGAGTATGGAATAGAAAACTGTCAAAGAATGGCTGCGAGTAGCAGAAGAGGCCACACATGAAGTAGGTCAAGAGACTATGTCATTACAACCTTCCACGTGGGGGTTTTTTATGAAGGCAAACCCTCTGATCTGAACAAGAATGCTGCACACATAATTCAAAATGTAGTCGATTCTATATAAAGACAGCTTTCATTTGGTGTTTTATATGTCCAGTTTGCTTAAAAAGATGATTCGGTAAAAAATCACGTTGTAATTGGACATTTTCTTTTGGCTTCAGTAGGTCGATAAAAGTGCTCATATGTCATAGTGAGGTCCAATATTTTTACTGTTACCAGTTATTTAGACATCCTAAGCTTTCTAATGATACCAAATTTATGGAAATTTATAGGGGGTGGGGGGCTTGGTTCATGGCCCATGGGGAAGGGTACAAAAACATTTCTGCTGCTTTGAAGGTCCCAATGAGCAAAGTGGCCTCCATCATCTGTAAATGGAGGAAGTTCAGATCCACCAGGGCTTTTTCTAGAGCGATCAGGGGAGAAGGGCCTTAGTCAGGGAAGTGACCAAGAACCAGGTCACTCTGTCATTGAGAACCTTCCAGAAGGACAACCATCTCTGCAGTAATCCACCAATCAGACCTGTATGGAGTGGCCTGATGGAAGCCCCTCCTCAGTAAAAGGCACATGGCAGCCTGGATGGATGGATGGATGGATAGCTTTATTATCATTGTCATTACAACAACGAGATTGCCACACTCACATTCCACAGACAAACAGCAATTAATCCACAATTATTACTTGTTTACCATAATAATGGCACACATCAGAATTAAGACAAAACATATACATTTGACATTGTTTATGTGCACTAAACTTGAAACAGTCCGTTTTCCAAATTGAGGCGATGTGAGTGTGTGGTAGCCGCTGCAAATGGAGTCGCGCCGCCTGCCAGCTTGGGAAGAACGGGGGCCTGCCGCAGGGGGGGCAGGAAGGGAGGTAAAGGGAAAAGCTGGAGCATGCTTCAGTCCATGTGTAAGTCAGTTTATTGTCTTTGTGGGTTGAGATAAGAATGGAGCCGAATAGTCTCACCAAGGCCTGAATAAATTCCACTGGAGGTAAACAGTGGGCAATTTGTCCTTGAGGCTAGATAAGCCTGGAGTGTTGTAGCTGAGCAGTGAAAAACACTTTTTAACAGTTCCACTTGAACAACCAAATCCCAATTATGAATTAAGAATATTCCCAGTTCTGAATTAAGAATATTCACCCAGCCTGCCCGGAGTTTGACAAAAGGTGCCTCAGACCAGGAGAAACAAAATTCTCTGGTCTGATGAGACAAAGATTGAACTCTTTGGCGTCATGTTTGGAGGAAACCAGGCACCATCCCTACAGTGGTGGCAGCACCACGCTGTGGGGATGTTTTCCAGCATGTGCTTCATTATCATCCAGCATACTTTAAATGCTGATGCTGCACACCCAGCGGACACGTTAACTCCGTCATCATGTGAGGACGGCGCAGCAAGAGAAGGTTAAAAAGCCTTTTTATCTGTTAATACGTTGGCGTTCCTGTCACGTCACTCACAATGTCCCTACATGTCGCTATCTGGACCCCACATGGAGAATGAAACCCAGAGCTTTCTTCATAATTGATAATGGCACGCTAATGTGTGTGTAGGCGTAACATACACACAGAGAACCCACGGCCACGTGGTCGTATCAACACATCTGAATGTAATCCAGTTAACGGAGTATCCCAAATGACTAAATTAATCAGGGAACAGTTATCTCACTCATCTCCGCTCTCTGCTTTGATGTGCACACGCACACACAAGCGCGCACACTGGCACATGCATAGAGGAAGAAAATGTGGAACGCTGGGCTAACTGAGAAATTGCTTCACCTGCTCCGATAATAAGGGCCCAAACCCGCAGAGGGGCGTGTGAGATACCATCATTACACAAACACCCCGAGGGCCGCACAAGCACACAAACACAAACCTCCCGTTGTATGTATCCCAGTGAGGAAGATCAAAAAGATGCACTGATGCATGAGACTCCAACAACAATAAAGAACAATAGTAGTTGCTGTTGCACCTGTGAAGGAGGAGATCTCAGCGCTGACATTATTAATAACTGATGCTTTGACTTTATTGCTGCAGTGTGTTTTGTGTTACCATCATTTATTCTAGTGTTAACCCACCAATAGCACAACAAATATGACTGTATGATGTTGTAAATCTAGATATTAAAAGTCATGTGGCCTCTGTATACGTGCGCGTGTGCGTGCGCACGCGTGACTTCAATCACAGAGAAATTGTAGAGAGCTGACGCTTGCCATTTGATATGCTTATGTACTTTGGGTCAAGGATGAACACCACGAAAACGGAAAGTTGATAGGACTAATATTTTTGGAGAAATTAGGGATCTTGGGTAACAACCAGTGGTGGGCACAGCTAACCAAAAAGTTAGCTTCGATAACCATTAATCCGATAACTGAAAAGTTATCTTTTATTATGCTAAACCGATAAATTGCTAAAAAAAAAAAAATGTATCTTTATTACAGATAACCGATAACCGATAACTTTTAGTATTGATTCTGACGCGGCCACATCAGATTACACTGTCGACTCCTGATAAACCAGTTTCACTTTCACTTTTCACTGCTGGGTAAATTCAAGGATCACAAACACATAAGAATGCACGAAAAATGAATGAATAAAAAAATAAAACCCCAAACACTGTCATCATCTTTCAAAGCAGTAAAACACAGTATTAGAAGTCACAGTTTATCTCGGTATTAGATACACCATAATTTATGAACTTAAAAACCACTGCTTTTTTCACATGCTTTGAACTCAGAGGCTTAAACAATCGAAATACATCCATTAATGCACTGACTGGCAGAGTAAAATACATATAAATTCTTACCTGTTAGTTTCAGTGGGAGTCATCTGAATAAAATAATCCACATAAAGTGTCCTCTTTTTAATCCAAAACAGTGTCTGAACATGAAGAAAAGTCCCTCTGTACACACAACTGCGCTGTGAGAGCTCCTCTCCCCCACCGAGTCTTGGTGATTAAATTACAGCCACAAACAAATAAAATAAAGTTAAAACATTAGTCCGTTTTGTTTTTGTCTTGAGCGGACTCACTCACTGTAATGTCCAAAGTGAACCTGAACTACACTACCCACAATGCTCCCTGCGTCAACCGGCCAATCACTTTTTGCGCTTAATGATGATGTCATCAGCAAGCAACAGGCTGGACACAACAGATGGACTAAAATGTTTGATTTTAGGGTTTACAAACATTTTTGACTGTTAAACTTTGCTCACTTTACCAGCAAAAAAAACATTTTATCAGACTGAAAGTTATCGGAACTAAATTTATCAGAAGATAATTAGTCCAATGATGGTTTTAAAACATATCTGGAAAGCTAATCCGCTAGCAAAAACATTAGCTTCGATAATTATCTGTTATCAGATTAGCTGAACTGTGCCCACCACTGGTAACAACAGTCAACAATGGACGTTGATATCATCATTAATCAGTCCCCGGTAACTAGACAAGCTCTGAACAAAAGAAATATCTCAACCTTGCCATTTTTAAAACATGACATCAACTAAGGCCTGGTTTCATAAAGCAGAATCTTTCAGTCTGTTCAGCTGTTGGATATTATGTTTCATGGCTAATTTGTCTGTGATATAAATCATAATATTACTTGCTAATAACTTGCTAATACACTCAAATCTTATAATACTAATAATATTGATAATAATAATAATATCCTCGTATTTCCTCTGGAACGCCATGAGACATACTATTCATCTGCTTATCACGCTACACATACAAACACAGTTTTACTATTACACATAATGTTTATATAACAACGCAAGCAGCACACATAGATGTCAAACGTTAAATGCAACATGTTTCATGCAAACATATAACTTTATTGATTTATGCTGAGGGTAGTGGCCCACAAATCACGTGTGCCGTTGCCAAGAGACGACTCCAATGCGCAACAGTTTTGTTTACTTCCAGATTGGTCTTTGTCACGAACTATCTAGCCTTTGTTTCGTTAACTGGCTTTATTAACATTCACGGACACTTACGAACTGCAGAATGACACCCTTAGCTATTAGCCTAGTAGCTTAACTCTTCAGTTTCTTCTTCTACACTTCCATCAACCCTTTTTGTGCACACAACGCTGCTCTGTATAAAAGCGACACCCGGTGGCTAATGTGAGAACTGTCACAAACACTCATGACAGTCGTCATCTGCTGCAGCCATGACCAAAAGCAACTCTCCTTTTAAAGGAATACGAGCAACGTGGGGGTGCTCTTGAGTGTTCCATCAAGTGGTGGTACATGATAGCTGCCATTTTTTTGAGGTAAGACACTGACGTTTTGTGAACTATCAGCCTCGTATGTACTAGGCTAAAAGGTTTTGGGCCCCTTCACACATAACACAAAGTTGAGCGAAAGAAGCAGAGACCGGCTGAAAAAGAACAAAAAAAAAAAAAGGAATTGGCAAACCGCAAAAAAATTCCACCCGCTGTCCGGAAGGACACACAGTCAGACAGGCATGAATGATCCCGCAGCAACGGTTTCGTGCGCGCTCGCCAGTGGTGGGCACAGTTCCACTAATCCGCTAATTACCAAAGCTAACTTTTTTGTTAGCGAATTAGCTTTTCAGCTAACTTCAAAAACCATCAGCAGACCAATTAGCTTCCGATAAATTTAGTTCTGATAACTTTTAGACTGGTAACTTTTTTTACACAGTAACAGTGAAACACATTTAAAAACCCTGTTGGCTGCTGTCTGCTATGTATTTTGCAGCAGTGAGGCAGCTGAGAGGAGCTGAGCTCAACTCTACCCCAGCAGAAGGAGCCTGGTTGCCAGGCTGCCACAAAAAAAACAAAAGTAATTTTCCTTCACAGCAGATTCAGGTCAACAACCATGTGATATAACCGGGCGCCATTCTCACTGCCATCCAGTAGATGGGTCAAAATGCATAGAACACTGCCATCTACTGGCGCCTGGTTGTATCACATGATCGTGAATCACAAATTAACAAACAGACTTTTCGGTTTTGCAAATGCCTTTTTTTTACACATAAAAAAATGACATATTGTACAAAAGCACATTTATTTGTAAACACCAACACACACATTACATTAACTTGTGCTGGTTTTTACATAGAATGAATGAGTCAACCAATCAGTGTGAGTGGAGGCTCAGTTTACCCATAATCCCTTTGGGCATCTGTGTTAATGTTCAAAACTTAAGAATTAGTGCATTATTTTAAAATTAACAGGTATGTATTATATTTTGACTCAGTACAAATGACAGAGTTTACATTGATGTAGTTATTATATCCAGATTAATTTGATTTATAAATCAAAACCACAAGTCAAACCTGCTTTCCTTTTCAAGATGTCTGCTTCACAGCTGGACCACTGTATGCTGTCAAGGCAAATGATGCTTCTCTACAGGAGTGGGCAGGGCGCACAAAGACAGAAGCGCTGACTTATTGTCTGTGTTTGGGTTTGTGATCACCTTTGATTCTATCAGAAGCGTTGACGGTGTTTAAATTCAAAATCGGCTTGCTAGTTGCTGAGAGTGTATCAGACAATACTGAAAGTTAGTGGTTAGTGGTCAGCTGTAGCTTCCAATCAGTTTTTTTGGTGGTTTAGCATTATTAAAGATAACTTTTCAGTTAGCTGATTAGCGGTTATCGAAGCTAACGTTTTGGTTAGCTGTGCCCACCACTGGCGCTCGCATGCGTGTACACAAACACAGTGCAAGTACGTACATCACACTCACACAACAGCAGCAATTACATGCTGAACATATTATTTATGATGTGCATAAATCAACGAAAATGTGTAAAGCACAAAATAATGTGAGCGCACAGAAGAATATTCTAAGAAAAATGAACATACTGTTTAAATGTAAGACACACCAGCACAAGTGCCATTCAAATCCTCCTTTGTGCACCATTCTGCCTCAGTCGTGTTAAGTGTGAAGGGGCGCTTAGCCGGGTAGAGTGAAACTTTAGCTGACTAAGTGCTTTGTGCAATGACTAACGTCAAAAAATTTGTCAACTAAGTGAGTTTATTCCACTAAAAAAGATTAGACTGCTTTGTGAAACTGGGCTCAAATGTGCCAAATAATAAATTAAATTCATTTTGTGAATTGTTTCTGTGAATTGTTCTGTAATTTGTGACTGTAGCATGGCCCAAGCAGAGGGTCACCCCTTTGAGTCTGGTCTGCTTGAGGTTTCTTCCTCAGAAGGAGTGTTTCCTTACCACTGTTGCTCTGGGGGTTAGTAAGGTTAGACCGTACTTGTGTGAAGCACCTTGAGGCAACTCTGTTGTGATTTGGGCGATATAATAAAAATAAATTGAAATTGAAATTGAAGTGTAAACAAGCATTTGCAGCAACTTGTTTGCAACATTTCGTCGTTATGGAGGTGAGTTCAACAAAAATATGTATTATTTAGGTGTTTAACTAAGATAATTGTGAGTCTTTAAAGTGAGTTTTATAAATAAAAAAAAAACATGTTGCTGTTAGGATTGTGCAGGGGTGGTGGCCAAGTGGTTAATGCGCTGGGTTTCAGTTCAGAAGGCTCCGGGTTCAAATCCCACCCCCGCCACATTTCTCCATGTACTGTGGAGTTGCGTCAGGAAGGGCATCCGGCGTAAAACCTGTGCCAATTCTGTGGCGACCCCGAGTGCAAACAAGGGAGCAGCCGAAGGGACTTACTTTTATGTTGCTGTTAGGCTTGTGTGTCTGGAACCGGTTCTTTTCAGGTATCCTTAAGAAATGATTCGATCCATTGACATCAATAGCCTTTTTGCTTAACGATTCCCTTATCGGTTCTTCAGAGTGGCCGTTGTTTTTGGGGGGGGGGGGGGGGGTGTTTGTCAGGAAAATGATTATTTCTCTACATTGATTACAGGCTCTCCAGCGGGTCTGTATAATCAACCGTTTCTGCAGCGCGACTTTGCTTTGAACCTTGAACCTATTAAGCAGTGCTTCAATCTTCGATCTGCTGCTTCGTTGGTTCTTTGATTTATTTCACTTTATCTTAATTTTTCCTTGCTAAAACCCTAAAACCCTAAAAATATGTCTGTGAGTAATATTTACCTTTTTTTATGTTAAACCAACCTGTTATGGTCTTCTTAAACAGTTGATAGATGTATTTTATAACTTAAAAACGGGGCCGATGCTAACGTGTTAGCATGCCTATGGCCTTTTCAATGTTAAAGTTAGCATTAAGCTGAGCCATTATCAAGCCTCCCTCCCCAGCACGCAAAGGATTCTGGGATACTCTAAAATCGTGAATATAAGTGTCTAAGAAATAAATACTGTGCTGTTTCAGGGGTTTAATGAATAAAAGTTGCAGTTTTGGCACAATAACACTGTATAATCTTTTACATGTAGTATCTGATTTTATTAATGAGTTTTGTCTGTGTTTCGTTATACTGTAGTGGATGATGAAGTACAGTATTTTAAATATAAATAAACTTGTTCTGTAGTTCTTGAATTGTTATTTGTATGAGTTTTATTTGTGGCCTGCAGGTGGAGTTCATGCGTTAAATAACTTGGAGCTGATTCTGGCACAATACTCCGCTGAGGATTAATTTCATTGTTGAACAGATGCAGCACTCTCAGTCAATCCAAAAAGTTAATAAGCCTCAAACCTGAATGTTCAACAAAGGAAAAAGGACTTTTGGCTTTCTAACGGGAATATATATGTGTGTGTGCTGTTATTAGGCAACTATTCATGTGCCGAATTATGGCGCAACTAAATTAAAAACTAAGATTTTATGAACAAACAAACAATTCAAAATAAACAAACACTTTTGACATTTCAAAAATGCTCAGTGACCATTAATACAGCCGCCTTCTGTTCAAATGCTGCCATCAGACTTCCATCCATTGAGTCTGTCAGTTTCTGGATCTGTTGTTGATCAACTTTTTGTGCAACAGCAACCACGGTGTGCTAAATGCTGTTCAAAGAGGAGTATCATTTTGTCTCAGGGTTTAGGTCACTTGAGGAAGGGGGCCACATCATTATTCTGTCATCTGGCTTGTTAAGCAGTGATTACTTGCAGGATTGTCCTGCATAAAAGTCAATGATGCAGACTTTTTCTTGAAGAAAGTATCTTCTAAAAACTGGCCGCTGGTTTGGGAGTTGATTTTAGACCATGTTGGACCCTAAAAGTTCCACCTAGCTAATGCTTTCTGTGTAGGCTCTCAGTTGTCCAGGTGGTTTCCATAGTAGAGAAGCTTGAATCTTCGACTGGACTGGGTTGCTTGACGTGAGGACGTTTCGCTTCAAATCACAGAAGCTTCCTCAGCTAAAATTCTTGCTCTGGTAGTCTGACTTCTGTCTTGACCCTTGTAGAGAAGAATAAACCAGAAGCCAACAAAAGCTGGAGTTTTTAACCTAACCTAACTACCTCCACTGGCGACCTTACCAGCACCGCAGAGAGGTCGCCAGTGGACCTCAGTCTACAGTTCATCTCCACCTGAAAGACACTAACCACACGTTTGAGGACAAGGAAGTTAAAATCTTAGCCAGAGAGAAGAAATGGTTTGAGAGAGGTGTCAAGGAGGCACTCTTTATAAAACAGTTGAAACCCAGCCTTAACCGGGGGGCGGGTCTCAGACACGCTTTGTCCCCTGTTTACAATGTGGTACTCAGGTCAAAGCAGTTTCAGTCTTTTGTTCATGGTAATGAGTCATTCACGTCATCAGGAGAGTCGTCAAGGGAGCCATCAGGGGAGGCTTCCATCCCATCATTAGGAGAGTGCTAACTATCAATCAATCAATCAATCAATCAATTTTTTTATATAGCGCCAAATCACAACAAACAGTTGCCCCAAGGCGCTTTATATTGTAAGGCAAGGCCATACAATAATTATGTAAAACCCCAACAGTCAAAACGACCCCCTGTGAGCAAGCACTTGGCTACAGTGGGAAGGAAAAACTCCCTTTTAACAGGAAGAAACCTCCAGCAGAACCAGGCTCAGGGAGGGGCAGTCTTCTGCTGGGACTGGTTGGGGCTGAGGGAGAGAACCAGGAAAAAGACATGCTGTGGAGGGGAGCAGAGATCGATCACTAATGATTAAATGCAGAGTGGTGCATACAGAGCAAAAAGAGAAAGAAACACTCAGTGCATCATGGGAACCCCCCAGCAGTCTACGTCTATAGCAGCATAACTAAGGGATGGTTCAGGGTCACCTGATCCAGCCCTAACTATAAGCTTTAGCAAAAAGGAAAGTTTTAAGCCTAATCTTAAAAGTAGAGAGGGTGTCTGTCTCCCTGATCTGAATTGGGAGCTGGTTCCACAGGAGAGGAGCCTGAAAGCTGAAGGCTCTGCCTCCCATTCTACTCTTACAAACCCTAGGAACTACAAGTAAGCCTGCAGTCTGAGAGCGAAGCGCTCTATTGGGGTGATATGGTACTACGAGGTCCCTAAGATAAGATGGGACCTGATTATTCAAAACCTTATAAGCAAGAAGAAGAATTTTAAATTCTATTCTAGAATTAACAGGAAGCCAATGAAGAGAGGCCAATATGGGTGAGATATGCTCTCTCCTTCTAGTCCCCGTCAGTACTCTAGCTGCAGCATTTTGAATTAACTGAAGGCTTTTTAGGGAACTTTTAGGACAACCTGATAATAATGAATTACAATAGTCCAGCCTAGAGGAAATAAATGCATGAATTAGTTTTTCAGCATCACTCTGAGACAAGACCTTTCTGATTTTAGAGATATTGCGTAAATGCAAAAAAGCAGTCCTACATATTTGTTTAATATGCGCTTTGATTGACATATCATGTCATTCAAAGCGCATGTCATTCACATGGCATGTTTTCACTGTATAATCCAGCACATAGGTGCCTGAGGTTTGAGGACCCCACTGATGAAGAAGGCTAAGGCAATGTCTCACGAGTGCACGTCTCACCTCTGCCTTCAGCTTCCACCATCTGAGCTTTGGTTGAGCGCTTACTCCTCTTCACTGCAGCATCATCCCACAAGCCACCATCTCCTGATGCCTTGTAGCTACGCTCTTCCCTGCCACTATCATCAGTTTTTTGTAGGTTGCATCTCCTGCACAGAATGTGTAATCCACTTAACGTCACCCTATGCTCCTCCTTCAAGTAGGTTGAATCAGGTCAACTGGACTTGTTCAATTCCTTCAAAAGGTTTGGCTCTTCATCCAGAAAAGCTTTGTCAGTTCTAAATTACAGTAGCGCCAGACTCAAATATGTAGCCTGTGTTGGTTCACTGATGGCGTTGAGATTTGCTGGTCACCGGAGATCAGTTGAGTTCAGGTTTGATTTGCAATTGTTCTTAGTTTTACAGCTTCTCAACGCTCCTCTATTTACATTTTTGTATTATGAATGCATTTGTTATGACCTAAAAGATTAGATTAGATTAGATTAGATTAGATTAGATTAGATTAGATTAGATTAGATTAGATAGAATTTGTTAATCCCTTGGGAAGACTCACTCAGGGAAATTGAGGTACCAGCAGCATTGTATAGCAGCACAAAGGGTAAGAAGCACACAGAGTAAAAAACTATTTGCAAATATAAATATAAATAAACAAATATAAATACCAGAAATACTGCTTGCTACTGGTTTACTAGCTACTGCTGTTCCTTTCCTTCCCGTCCTCTGTCTTCCTGTCCCCCCCCCCCCCCAAGTGAGGAGTGATCTATACATAGCTAGTATGTATTGTCATCTACGCACAGAGTATTTTTGAAAATTAATCCATTTATTTGGCTTAATTAAAAAAAAAAAAAAACAGGAAAAAAGAGCCTATTTTGGCTGCCATTGTAGGTGCCATTTTTTCACATGTACTTATTGTGATCTAAAACTTAATTTTTTTTATTTGAAATATCTGTGAAAAGTAAGTCCATTATATGTTGCTGAATGAGTTTTAATTTTATTTTAATTGAATGTTATTTTATTTATTTAACTACTTGATCAGTTATTTTGGAAGCCATTTTTAATTTTAAACTAATGAATGAAAATATGTGAACGTCCATTTTGGATGGAATTTTGAATATAAAACTCAGGAATGAACTTACCAAGGATGAAATAAAATCCTTGGTAAGTAAAATTGGTGAATGTTAGAAATCTTGGATTGCTCTCGTTTGAAAACTATTTGCTTTATATGTTATTGAATGCATTTTAATAAAATAAAATGTATATATTTTGAAAGCCATTTTGGACGCCATCGTGAATATCTGCTTTTAATTATTGGGAACATCCCAATTTTGCTTTGGGGTCATCTAAGGAACCTAAAAAGTTGGTTTGGTATAGTTGTTGGGTGGAGAGGAGGGCAAAGGGGGTGGTCCTAGCCCCCCTATTAATTTCACTCAGTTAGCAATCACAGTCTCTGGTACAGTATCCAAGAAACATTTATTACCACTGAGACTTAGAGGTAATTATAAAATTAATTCCAGGGTTTTAATGTCACTTTTGTCATCATGGAATTTTCTCTGAAAGCATAATCTCACTTTTGCGCAATTCCAACATGTCCGCGGTGTTTCCCATCGTACCAGGAAAAAAAAAACAAACTGCATTGGACCACCGAGTATCCAGAACATCTCTGAACCATTCTGGGTTTTTCATGTTGATTAAAAAGGAGCATGTTAGCAGAACCCAGTGGCTCTGAGCCAAAGCAGAAACCTTGATTAAAATAATGAAAGCAATAAAAGCAACAACAACAACAACAATAATAATAAAAGCTTTGGAAAACATTTCATAAACCATCAGCAGCCAATTAGAGGATCTGGCACAGGCTGTGTGTGTGTGTGTGTGTGTGTGTGTGTGTGTGTGTGTGTGTGTGTGTGTGTGTGTGTGTGTGTGTGTGTGTGTGTGTGTGTGTGTGTGTTGGGTATTAGAGCGTTACAGCGCCTAGGCCCGGCTGTGCCCTGCAGGCCCGACCTTCTAATCATTATCTGTCTGTCTTATTACGCTCCAAACCGGGCCACTCTTAAATAAAATATGCAAAGGTTTCTTAAATGATGACCCGAGGCTGCGCGCGCCGCCGCTGCTCTACATGCTGTTAATCTGAGAAATGCAAATTCCCTTCATCTCGCACTCGCCTTTATTAACTTTTTTGAATTTAAAATTCCACGAACAATGAGTTCTGTCAGCTTCTGAAATGATATTTTCTCTCCTCTTTTTATGCGTGCACGGAAGCGAGTTTAGAGCATGAAATTACCAGGGGAAATATGAGCAGTTTCATCTCTCCCGCACAATTTAATTGGCTGCTTTGCAATTATTAGTTTTTGCTGCTAAAGTTTTTTTTTTTAACTTTACTGTTACTGTTTTCTTAAAGCGGCAGCTCGCACAACAGCATTTTTAGTGCTGGTTTCTATCTGGGCCCCTGCAGTTCCACCACCAACCATTAGGGTGCGCCACTGATTGGCTGATTCCCGTGTGATTTCATAGTCAAAGATTTTAAATTCAGTGATGTTGAAAGAGAAACACTTAGGCAGCAGAAAATACAGCAAGACAGAGAGGCAGGTGGAACTGCGCCCCCTTATGGTGGACAATATATAGCATCTGTATTCTGACTTAATGATTTCATGTATTCCTGCTCTCTTATTTCCTTCTCCTCTTTTATTCACCTCTCACTTGTCTCATTATTTCTTTTTCCCTCAATAAAGATGAAACATATCTAGAGGAGGCCATGAATGCCTGATTTCACCTCTTCAGCATGTCAAAGCATCATCATGATTCCTGATGAGGTCACCATGGTTTTATATATACATATATATAAATGTACAAAAAATGATGCGCAAAATTGCATACTTTTCTGTGTGTGGATTTTGTACATATGCCACATATGATGACATCACAGATTTCAAGGGGACAAATTATGCCTTGTGGTAAAAAGTGGTAACCAAAATGCGTCCAAGTGTTTCTAAGTGTTTGCACACATGGAGCAATTCATAGGAATATGCATGAAATGTGCCACTTCGCTTTTCATATCATATGATACAAAAGGAGGTGTTTATCTGTTTGTTGTCAGCAGGTTTGGTCAAAACATATGGCTGAATTTGGATGAGAATCCAGGTGGAGAGTTGAATCCAGGAGTGGGCTCAAGAAACTCTACTGGTTTTCATCCACTGTAAGATAAGACATCTTTCACAATGCAAAATGAAATGGGAGGGTGTTAGATAAAATGTACTGTACAAACATGTTAGCATTTATTATCTTTTATTACATCTGCTTGTTTATATTGTTCTTTTTGTATCTTAAATTGTATATTAAACTGTTTCTCTCAGATATTCCCAGATAGATAGCACAGCTGCAGGTCAGCCTGTTTGCAGTTTGACATTTAGCAAGCTTCAACAAAACCACTCACTCTGTACCTAAGATCAGAATGTTTCAGTTGATTGCATACGTATCTGCACATGACTAATAGCACATGTTGTAACCACACGCCTGTGGACTCATGTAGCCCCACCCTTATCTTTGTTTTTTTACACACAATAAAAGAGCCTCGCAGAGGATGTCATACTTGGAGAACTGCACGTAGAAGCTGCCAGCTCTGCTGTGTCTCCCCTTTGCAAAGCTCACAAAAGATATCACAACTCTCTGTCTGAGTTCTTGTCTCAAGTGTCATTTCTTGTATGTCCAGGCGAGGTCAAACCTGACAGAGGGGCACACCTTAGAGTGCGACAGCTCTTGGTTTGACTTGTTCCATACTGCATCTCTCAGCTTTGCAACTGCTCACATTTGCTGTTTGGTATGCTTATGTTTTTTGGGTCAAGGATGAACGCTGCAAAAACAGAAAGTTGACTATTAGTTTTGGAGAAATTAGCAATTTAACTAACTAGTAAACAATGGACATTGTGCTGCAATGCACCATGGGAGTTCTGGGTTTTAAATGTTGTTATTGTGGTTCATGTTAGTTTAACAGTGTTGTTAGAATTATTGATTTATTGTTTTGCTGTTCAATTGATTTAGTCAGTTTAGTTAAGTGTTATGTTGCTGATAGCATGAGTGAGTTAAGTCTCATATTGGTACCATGAGTGAAATGTGTAGTGGTTCTAATGTCTTCCGCCACTGTATTTTTTTTTTTGATGTTGTTGTTGTTGTCAAATTAAAAACACCTGCTTATAGCAGCTGTGCGTGTGTGCATGTGTACTTGCAACTTCGATTACAGACAAACTGTGAACAGCTGACATTTGCCATTTGGTATGCTTATGTATTTTGGGTCAAGGGTGAATCCTGCAAAAACGGAAAGTTGATAGGACGAATATTTCAGAAGCTTATAGATATTAGCTAGCAACACTGAACAATGGACATTGATAACTACATTCTCGACTCAAACACCATTCCAGTAGGGGGCGGTAAATCATCTATATATTAAAAGCGAAGTGGTGTCTGTGTACGTGTATACGTGCGTGCGTGATTTTATTTAGTAAGTTCAATGTAAGTGCATAATATAATTGTAAATATGTAAAAAAATATAAGGATGAAACAAGAACGTGAAAACACTTATTTTAATTGTGGACCATTTAAAAATCAAATGGAAAAATAGAAGTAATAATAAAATAAAATAATAATAATAATAATAATAATAATAATAATAATAATAATAATAATAATAATAATAATAATGTGTATATGATAACAAAAACCTAAACAATTTATAAATACATTAAGACAGTAAATTAACATTAAAAAAATGCATAATTAATAAATAAAAGGAAATAAAAGAGTTGAGTTCTTCCTCTAAAAAGCTGTTAAGGTCTAAGGTTCTAAAAATTTTCTGGACTCACACACCATTCCAACTCATTATAGAAACTTTGCATAATTTTATTAACACCCTTGAAAAATGTCTGCTACCTATTTTATAAACACTAACCAATCTGGACCCCATGGATCCCCATGGGCAAAGTGCCAGTTAATAATAATTGAGAAACAGCAGCAAGTCTGGTATGTCTGATTTCAGAAGCTAAGGGTGATATCTCACTGGGCTATGGCTGTTAGAGAAGCAAATTAGCAACCAAACACACAAATGAGCGACAAATTCACAGTTGGTATCACACTGAAGTGGTACAAATGACAAGTAGGTGCATGTTGTCTGAATGTTAGCCATATTTCGTATGGACTGACAAAGAAGATGTCCACATATATATTGCATGAGTGCTACTCGAATGCCGTGCAGCACACTCATGAATATCAAGTTCAGCCTTCACAGATGCAAGGATCTGCTGATTTGCATGCAAATACCATGTGGCACTCTCACAGATGTCTAACGCCACTCACGACTCCAACGATGACACGTTTGCACAAAGTGCTCAGCTGGTATTATCCTGTTGTCATCCATGTGAATAGTTGCTGTGGAAATTCTCCTCACTGTACCCAGTAAGGAACAGCCCTGTAAGCAATAATAAAGCAGCAATAAATAAATAAACAATAAATAACAATAATAATAATAATAATAATAACAACAAAGCCTAGCATGGATCCACGAAGGAGAAAAAATACAAAAGGAAGAAACTGAGGAAGAAACACCTCTGTGTGCACGGGCTCTTTGTGCATCTCACGGCCACCAACATGAGACTGTTTCCATTTGTGGTCCTGATGTAGAAGAAAAAAGGTTGATCCCAGCTGCCACTAACAGGTGTGTCCAGCCAACTTCCCATGAGCCGAGCTGCTGGATTCCTTCTGCCACATCCAGAAGCGCTGTCGCTCTCCGATCATCTCCGCTATTTTGGCATCCTCCCAGGGTAGCTTGTGTGTGTCTCCCACAGGGAATGTTAGATCCTTATTTTTGTCTCCTGTCACAATATAGTTTTATCTGTTGTCACAATTCTTGCACGTTATGAGTTAAGAGGACAACATTCAGAGGGCTTCCTGATGCCCGTGATGGATCTGGGAGTGGGAGTGTGTGGCAAGGACCCTTGTCACCTCACCAACTTTGAAATGTTCAAAATACAGGTGCTTTGGATGTGACGCCGTGCGAGTCAAGTGAGGGAAGAGAGCCACCCAGCAAACGTTGCGTAAAATCAAGCAATTTCCCTCACAGTTTCCATTAGCATGCTATCACAGCCTGGTGAGATAGGACCCGAAGCACAGTGAGTCCTGGTTAGTACGTGGATGGGAGACTTCTTTAACAGACCAGAGCCTGTGTGTTTCACCAGGACGACAACATTTAACTGAAGATGAACATGTGTATTTCTTTTCTAAAGGTGGTCATTTTAACATGGGCTTCTACGGGAATCCGCTTCTTTTTTGGAGCTATTCATGGAACGGCAACTTTTTTCCCTCTTTCATGTGACTTCATTTTTGATGGCTGGCGATTGGGGCTTGTTGGTAACATAAAAAAAATTCAGGACTTGACCAAAGTGAACAGAAACATCTGGCCTCACTTTTATGACTTTTTCAGGTTGATTATCTGGGAGATAGACAAAGGTATCAACACAATCATATGTAGACAATATAATTAAATGGAAACTTTCACAGTGCTCGCAAAGTTAATATAAAATTTTGGTCAAGAAAAGAGCATTTCTACGCAAAAGTAAAACTTTTATATCAGCTCAGAGTGTATGTTAGATTTGAAGCAACACTGCAGATTCACTGTCTTCATTATTTTCCCGAATTTAATAAATTGCAAATAAACTAATTCTTTTCTCTCACAATCTCTCCTGCTTTTTTTCTCTTCCCTCCTGCTTGGCAGCAGCAAGTAATGGACAAGTTTATGAGTCTGCTTCAATTGCTTTGGAGGAATAATGACTCTGAACTAATGTTGATGAGCAGAGTGGAAGGGGGCAAACATAACGAGGGTTCACGCTTCATTCCCCTTAATCAGCCTCCTTATTTACCTCTCTGTCAGACAGCTCACTGTCAGCCCAGCGTGAGGAACGTCTTTGTGCTTGAGAACACAAAAAAACAACATAAATGTGGGAATTTAATAGTGTGACGTGTCGATATTTTTGAAAAACAAGGTTCAAATAAGAAATAAAGTGTCAAACTTACTGAGAGATTCGTTTATTTCGGCAGTGACTGAATTCATGTGTCTGGGATTTTGAAATCAAGAAATGTTTGGGAATAGTTTATGAAGTTAAGAGGTCACTGGACAGTGTGGCAATGTGGAAAACGTTTGCAAGAGACTCAAATTCATATAAGCACTCACAGCTGTATCTCATAGAGGAAACATCTGGTCTCCTTGCAGTCTTTGTAGTGACTTGTGTTAATTGCAACACTCTGTCTCATCACCCCGATGAGGCAAATGGATGCAGGGTCATTCCATGTCAATTCAACAAATGTTCCTCATTGAATTGACATGGAATGGCCCTGCATAATTTTGGAAAATTGGGATAGACCTTTTGGTCTTCCTGGGTGGGTACTCAATGGGGCCCAGTACGGTTCCATGAGGTGATGTATAGTGCATCATACAAACCATTCCTTGACCTGACATTTTTTCATTCATTCATTTTCTATACCGATTTATTCCAATTAAGGGTCACGGGAGGCACTGGAGCCTATCCCAGCCTTCATTGGGCAAAAGGCAGGGTAGAGCTTGGGCAGGCCACCATTCTTAGGTTTATTTTGTATTTACATTTCATGGTAATTTAATATGTTTTTATTGTTGTCCTCCATGTGCAAGTGCTGCATTTCAAAATACATTCAAGCCTACAATCCACTGAGTTGTAGGTAAGACAAGTTTTATGAATTCTCATGTTGGTACAACAGATGAATAGGCAAATAGACATTAGTAGTACTGGTAGTAGTAGTAGTAGTAGTAGTAGTAGTAGTGGTAGTTAAAATTAATATACATTTATAAAACAAGCACATACTATATGAAAGTAGATAAATATACAATTTATAAAGACATAAAAGTAAATTAATAAGATCAGGGTCACAGAAAATGTTGACTAGAAATGACCTCACAGTGTCTTGTAACCCATCCTCTAAGTGTTTCTGTTGCTGTTTTACAGTGTTTAAATCAGTGATATCCAAAGTTTTCCAGAAAGGCCCAAGAGGGTGTAGGTTTTCCTTGCAGCCATTGACTTCAGCAGGTGATTTCACTGTTTAACATCACTCTGAGCAGGTGAAATAACCTGCTGGATTCAGTGGTTGCAAAGAAAAACTGCACCCTCTAGGCCCTTTCTGGAATACTTTGGACACCACTGATTTAAATAGTCTAGGGTCATCCCCGTCATATATGATGGCAGGATACAAGTTTTATTTAATAGTACATAACTTTGAATGATATTAGATAGAAATGTAGTTTTTTTGTTGTTTTTTTGTTTTTTTTGCAGAAAAGTACACTCCGCGGACTTTTGAACAAGCCCTCCACCATGCTTGTAGTTCTCATAGAAGCTGTGTGATAACGTGTGCAATGTGAGTATCCAATCAGGAATTGGTTCACCATCACCGTTTTCCAATATCCACTCATAGGGCAGAGCAATCTCATGTGGTGCACCAAAGAATGTCAGTAGAAGAGATGCTTTACTACTTGGCCCATGAATGTTGTTTGAATAAGCCTCTCTCACTCCAATGCATAAAGCACCGTTTACACATATGAATGGAAGTGATCAGAGTTAGAGGGCCTCATACAACCTCAGAGTGTCAGTAGAATAGATGCTTTACTACTTGGTCCGTGTATGTTGTTGAATAAGCCTCTCTCGCTCCAACAATTGCTGCGTAAAGCATCGTTTTTGAATATGAATGGAAGAAAGGGGAGGGGCCTCAAAGTGTGAGGAGAGGTTGTTTCCAGTAAAGGAACACACTCCAAAAAAACAGTCAACTCCATGGAAGTGCAAAGTTTGTGATGTGGCCCTTTGTGTAATAGCAGACAGAAATTGCTTTGAGATGTGGCATGAAGACCAACAAAATGCATAAACCATTTTGTATATATTGTTCAAAATGTGCATTTTTGTTTATTGTTAGAACCTTTATTTGGTACATTCTTTTGTGCAAAACTCCAAACTACCTTTATAAAGTGTCAAAATAGTTGTTTATTATATGTTGCTGTGTGTTTTGAATAAATATGTGTGAACATTATTTTCCGCTTTATTTTTTCCTTTCATATTTCTGATCGTAAACCTTTATTACACTTATAAAACACAACTATAGCATATATATTCTGAAAGTACAGGTTGCCCTGAAAAAAAGAGACATACTACTTGATTGTGGAATGCAGAGTGAGCTTTTAGCAGCAATAATAAATCATTTATGCCAGGCGAGTGAATGCCCAAAAAATGCCCTCGGACCCCAGGGGGCATATATGTTTCAAGTTTACATTATCCAATCCACATTTAATAAAGCGATCACTGACTAAATTGTCACCATCCTAGTATCTGTTAGTGTTAAGTCCTGTCACATAGGAGTAAAGTTCATGACCACTTGATGTATCCAGAACTAACTGTGACTCTGTTGAGGTCTCGTCATCTAATTAGTGACGCACATGAATGGATGAACGAGATTCCCACTGTCCCTACCCACTACCTAGTGAAACCACAGCCAAGGGATTTTGCCAAGGGCTTGGCAAAATCAGCGGGGAAAGACCCCGTTGAAGGTCCGGGCTCTGGCACATCTAGAAGGTATACCACTCTCTCTTCTTCTCCCTCTGTGTCTTTGTCTCTCTATCTCTCTCTTTAATGCCTTCACACACTTTACTTCATATAGTTTTGTCCATTGTGTCAATCCTGATAGATTTGAGTAGAGTAGAATGGAGTGGGGGCCAAACTTTGAGATACAGGGCCGACCACAGGGGAAGGAGCTACAAGAAGATGATTAAAGACCTTCATTTCTTCATGTTATTTTCACCACTATAGTGGCACCTTGATTGCTTTCATACACCTGAAGTCTTTGGGCACCTTGTTGCCTCCAGCTTGGCCTGTCATGAACGACAGTCTCATGGGTTCTAAAGGTGACACCGCAGTGCTTGAAGTTGGCCTTCAAGGGTCTCCTGTTACCTCTTGAGATACCTGCTCCGGTTCCACAAGTTCCAGGGGGCTTTCTGACATATTGAAGATGCTGATGCCAATTCTTCACAAAAACACAAAGCAATACTTGCTACTTTACACAAACGTTGAAAGAAATGATTTAAGCATGTGCATTCATTTCAGGAGTCTGTTGTACATAGAAACAGATTAATCCAGGAGGTTGTTTGTGTGATAGATTCTTGCCATGGTGGGTGGAGAAGCAATTGATTTTGCCCGCCGAATTGTTACCATAAGTGCCGTGCATTATGGGTGACACAGAAAGGAGGTGTTGGGATGTAGAGATGCACTCGCATTGACACAAATAACGTTTAAACGCAAACACATACAGTAGGGAGCTATCTGTTGTGAGATGATGTTGGCATTGAATAATTCAATGATTTTATCAGCTGCAGCCACAACAAATGACTTAATTATGCAAATCAGAATAAAGGGTGAAAAAATCTCATGGAAGGGTGTGTGTGTGTGTGTGTGTGTGTGTGTGTGTGTGTGTGTGTGTGTGTGTGTGTGTGTGTGTGTGTGTGTGTGTGTGTGTGTGTGTGTGTGTGTGTGTCAGGATTGACAGGAGCCTACAGGCTTCAACACTGAAACGCTGATCTGGAATTTCACATCCTTATCCTGAATGCCTTAGGACACACACACACACACACACACACACATCTGCACAATGCACGTGACTTTACGTATACACGCGAACGCACACAGTACAAGTTCACTGTCCAAAGAGCTACCGGACGTTTAGCACGACCCCACCTACAGTCTTTCATTTTCATATCAAGTCAGATAGAATTGGCATCCGTGTGCAGCGACTGTGATACACACACACACACCACAAAGGTTCATACTCATACACAGAAGACTGTGCACAAGTAAAGACACTCATGTGCACTCACGGAGTGCACAAAGTGAGCACAGTCCTAAATGTGCCTCGGTGAGGTGATAATTCAGCGTGGCAGACATCTGCATCTACGTTACCACACGGACACACACACACACACCTGTGGTCAGGACACACTGATGACATAAGAACCAGCATCTATCTGTCTGTGCTGTCAGACCACCCATGGGCGCAATTTGGTGGGGGATAGGGGGGGACATGTCTCCCCCACCTTTTCAACCAGGGGGGACAGATTATGGTATGTCCCCCCCCCACCTTCTGACATATATGTGTGTACTTGAAACATGCTATGCCAGTCTTATGTGCAAACCATGTCAGAATACTATCTTTGTTTCTGCAAGTTTGTATTTTTAGCAGCATTGACTTGTTTACAGCACCTGTTTCTTGTTTGTCACATTCGGAATTTTCTGGGACTGCATTTGCCCAGATTTAAAACCAAAAATAGTTGCCTCTAGGGACTAGTGTCTACACATAAGAATCAATGGACCATATGCTAATTTACTAAATTCTGAAAGTTAGAAAAGGAAATCAGAAAAGCTATCTGGAATCTCAGAAAGCCCATCTGCAATTATTGCTTGATCTCCAAAATCACTCTATGCAAGCGAAATTATGTTCAGTATGAGTGTTGTCATTAGTGCCACTTCGAAAATTAAATTCATGATAAGTAATTTATCCTAAACTTATGATCTGTTGTTTCTTCAAACTTATGCAAAAACAAATCTTGAGGAAAAAAAATACAGAATGCGATAGTTAATAATTATTAAGAGCCTGTTCTTTCATATTTATGAATACATTGTTATGTGTCGACGCGGGTTGAGGAGCGGACCTGCGTCCAATGGAACCCAGCGCCAAAATAACCAGAAAGTGATTCCAATAACAAAACAATTTATTACTTTCACCCTCTGGTGCAAAACAAAGTGTAAAAACTAAAACAGCGTCAGTTTGGTGGAGTGAAGGCTGGCACGCTCTCCAGCACCCAAAAGGATCGAAGCCCGGCGCTTCTGGACTCACTGTTCCGCCAAACACCCCCCAGGTGGACACGACAAACCGACTCTCTGCGAAGGATAGAAGAGGTGAGGTAAGTCAGCAGTTACAACCAATATCCCTCAAAAGACACACACCATCAGCAACACATTCAGGTCTGTATTTTAAACTTTATGCAAATGAGCAGCTTCTCACAACAGGTGGAGGATCAGTTGTCCGCACGCCACGGCAGTGAGAAGCGAGCTGCACAACTCTCATCACAATTCAAATATACTGCGTAACAAAATACCAAGTTACTATCAACAATTAGTCAAACAATTAATCACCTCTGATGTGTGCTGACAGCATGTGTCCCTCACCCTTCTTACTTCACAGGCACGATGTGTCAAACCCAGGCGCGGTCCTCAGCGTCTCACAAACGAACATCACAAGGTCGAGTTCCCGGCAATTCTGCTTGAATCACACATGACTTAAATGCAGAACGCCATCCAATTATCTGCTTCAGCTGAAAGTCTTTAAGGCTGCACGTGAGCACCATTCACAGGTGCTGCACATGATGTTGATGAGGGTGAAGGACTCTTCAGCCAGCACCTTCTCCACAGACAAATCAGTCTTCATGCCACCTGGAGAGCAAAGAAAAGAAAAGAACACCAAAATGTCCAGCCACACCCCCCAACACACAACATACATTTTACCACATTGCAGTTGTTTTTTTAATGAGAACTCAATTTATCATTCTTTTTGAGTTCTACACACCTTATTTACACCAGGATGTTAATAAAATCAATGCTGGCTATTCTCAGAATAAAGTACTTATATCCACAGTTTCAAATTGCATAAGTCAAATGTGTCCACTTTATGGTCTTCTCAAAACATTAAAATTACTGTTCTGGATGCTCAGAAGGCATCTGAGCTTATCTAGAAACCGTTGGCTTCTGGGGCCTAAAGCGGCCCCCAGACCCCCGGCCTATGGGCTTCAGCTCTGTGGGCCTCACACTTTGTCCCCCCAATTTCTAGTTCTAAATTGTGCCCTTGCTGATGACGTGGAAGTTAAGCAGATAGTTACATGTTCTGTCAGAGAGGAATGGTGCAGCTGTCAAAAAAAATGCTTCTCCCCACCCGCCAATAAATGACGCAATGGGTCCACCTAACACGTCACATCATGACGGAACACTGAGTTTTCAACATGATTGGAGCATTTTTAAATTTTGACCACTGTGTAAATTCTTTATTGACCCCTGTAGCTCATTAGAGGTCACCTCCAGGATATCTCTACATCTGAAAATAAACATTAGTTAATTTAGAATATGTGTGCCAAATTCCATGCTTTAATCACAAAATGAACAATTTTTATGGAAATTTTAGCTAAGCTGCACCACTAATGGGGAGACACTCTGCTGGATTCTGGGGAGGTGGTGGTCAAGTGTTTAAAGATGTGGGCTTGTAACCAGAAAATCCTGTGTTCAAATCCCTGTCAGACCTGAAAATCACTGAAGGTGTTTCAGAACACCAGTGGCTGAAAAAGGACTAATGGATGTCCATGTTTCACACGGCTGCAGCAGATAGATGGTTACTATCAAGAGGTGGGGGTGGACTGGTTGGTGGGTGGTTGGCACCAAGACGGTGTGAGTAATGTGATTCCACTATAATTGGAAAACACTCTCCTGGTGCCATTTTTTAAAAATGGGGCCACCACCCTCATTTGCCAATCCAGAGGTACTGTCCCTGATGTCCATGCAACATTACATAAACGTGTCAGCCATCACAACCCACCAACATCCAGAGACCTCAGCATCTCAGGGTGAGTCTCATCCACCCTCAGCCACTGAGATTTTTTTGACTACCTTGGTGACTTGTTGTGGTTAGAAGTCCAGATAGGATGGAACCGTTTCAGGCTATGGACCCAAATGCTGGGAGCAAGGAAAAGAACTGGTTGTGAACAAAAAAAGATTCATTTACAATAATAAATAAGCAAAATGTGCTGCGCTGGGGATGCCTGCAGAGTGGAGAGTCAGCCTGCATGTAGCGGTGGAAATTAGGGAGCTGCAGGTCATGCTGAGCCGGGCTTTAAAGGTGGAGAATGAGCTGGGATCGTGGAGTATAGGAAACTGGTACCGGAGCCAGGTGGAATGCACAGGGCCGAGGACAAGGAACTAGGAATCGACTTGGAAAGTTCTTAGCAGTTCTGTATATGAGTTCATACAGTTCTTGGTAACAGTTCGTGGTAATAGCTCTTCAACACACTTCTTGGAAACAGTTCTTGATCATGCACAGTCACAAACAGGAGCAGCGTGAGAACGGGATCTGAGAGACATGCAGGAACTTAGCTGAATGTGGCAGAGCTACGCGCTCTGAGGCAGAGAGCAGATGAGTTTCAAAGTGATGTCATGCAGAGAGTGGCGTGGGAGCCAGGAGTAGCGCAGCATGGAAGCCATGCAGGAAGGTGTCTGGAAACACCAAAAGATCAATGAGCTCTAATATGGAAATTAGAGGAGGCCAGGTTACCTGGAGATGAGCTGCGGGAAGCTCAGATGTCAGAAAGCATGGAAGCGACTGGAATGACGGCATGGCGATTATGGAATCACATGCAGGAGTGAGCCGGGGTTTAAGTAACATGCTCCTGATGAGCCGCTCATGAGCATCAGGTGCAAGTAGATGATGAGCTCTGCAGTGTGCCACCTGGAGGGAAAACAGATGAACAACACACAAGAGGAGACAGAAGGGGAAGGGGAGAGAGGCAGACAAAAGGCTGGCCACAACATGACTTCCGCTAAGGTGATGGCACCAGATCCACTTGTGTCTTCGATCCCTACCTCCACAATGGAGGGCATGTCAGTAGGGCTGAGGACATCCTCAGTCTTCTTTCCACTGCCTGACCATATCTTCATTGTAGTTTCGCTGCTCTCTCCCCTTGCTGATCACAGTCTGGAATAAGAACTGTCTCCTTTTCCTGAGTCGCCTGACAGTTCACCAGAACCGCTTTGAGGCTAACCAAAAGTCCTTCTCCATGGCCTCTCGAAACCCTTCCCACACCCGGGTTTAACTGACTGCAGGTGGTCTGCACACCTGGTCACAGCCTATTTCAGGGATTCATGTTTGTAACATTATAGCAAGGTGATTGCACATGTTCACACTAATTTGAATTGTGCTGTCGTCTCCTACCACTGTTTTTCGCGGTGTGACTGAGGCCTTAACAAGGTGCATCCTTATCATTGTGAAACAGTGCAGACAGACATCATGAATGCAACATATTTCATGTTTTGTGTGGTCAACTTCATTTGTTAACATACAACTGTTCCTGCATTTCAGGCCTGCAACACATTCCAAAGAAAGTTGTGACACTAAAGTGCATGCATGGTCTTTTTGGTCTTTGGTCAGGAGCACACAAAGTCCATTTCTTCCAAAAAAAAAAAAAAAAAAGACCTGGAATACTGATTTACTAACATAAGGCTTCTTTTTTGCACAGTGAAATTTTATCTAACATTTATGAATGCCACTCCATATTGTAGTGCTTAGCAAAGATCTTCCAAAGTAAACCTTGCCTGTGCGGTTATATCAGTTATTGATGAATGACTGTTCTTGATGCAGTGCTTTGGAGATCCCTGGTGTTCAGGCTTGCACCCTTGTCCTGTATGGACTGAAATACTTTGATATTATGGACTGTGGATGGCGAAATATGCAAATCCCTTCCAGTCTTTCTTTGAGTAACACTGTTTTTAAATGTTTCATTCATTTTCTCACCTGGAAATATATGCAATCAATAAATGAAATATCCTGGGTTTGTACTATCTGTATTGAAATAGATGCCAAAGTTTGTTTGCTTTTCATTTTCCATACCGTCCCAATTTTTGTTTATTTTATTTTATTTATTCATTTATTTATTTATTTATTTATTTATTTATTACGATTTAGGATAGTCTTTAATGCATTATTTTTTAATCCACTTATTTACATCATAATCAATCGCTCACAAATGACGAAAGCAATAAAATTTAATTTTCGCCAGTAATGTTCAACAAGTTTTAACTTTGAAAGTCCTTCTCTATGCAAGTTGCACTTTTGTGTTGAATACTGCATGCTTTCTGCTTGTATTACTGTCATATATATAATATCCAGAGTGCCTTCAGCCCTGTGCATTGTGCACACTGCAGACAGAAGCACTACATTTGATAGAGGCCAAGAACAGCTTTATGGAAAACAGCTGTATTGAATCTGTTCCAGCTCTTTTTTCCGCCTCATGAATGAAATTTCCCATGCTGCGCCGCTCCTGGCTCTGGCACATCTAGAAGGTAGCGCGCTCTCCCTTCTTCTCCCTTCTCCCTTTGTCTCTCCCTCTTTAATGCCTTCACACACCTTAGAACTCTTCTGGCGTACATTTTGGCAACAAACACCCCATTAATTGAAACATCTAATTAGCATTAAAACCAGCTGTAATTAACACCTTTTCTCCAGTGCTCTCTGAGCCAGGCTCAAATTCTATTAGGCTTTAAGCAGCTCACTATTTCGGCACTCTACTCGCATTTTTTTTTTTTTTTTTTTTTTTTGTGGTATCCAGAGATTTGTGTGGGTAGGAGTGTGTGTTTGTGTGCAAGCTCATGGCCCCAGGTATGGAGGCTCCACGAGGAGTCGAGCACAAGGCTAAGGCCTGCTGGGTGCCCATGAGAGATGAAGAAGAAAGGCTTCTGGAAGGGGGCAAAGATGGGAGGGTTAAAAAAAAAGAGAGGAGAGAGTAGAGGTCAGGATCGCAGGGGAGGGGGGTGCTTGAAAGGGGGGCAAAGACAGAAATAAGGTGAGGTGCAAAGGAAAGAAGAGAGGACTTGAATGACGGAGAGAGAGGAGCAGGAATGACAGATGGATTAAAGGGAGAGGACGGGCGAGCGAGCGAGTGAGTGAAGAAGAAGAGGTGGGGGGGCAGAGCGAGTTTTTGAACACATGCACACTGAGGATTAACCAACGTGTGTGACTCAGTGTGTTTTACATACAGTCTGTGTTTGCACATACTTAGTTTACCACGCGCGCATGTGTGTGTGTGTGTGTGTGTGTGTGTGTGTGTGTGTGTGTGTGTGTGTGTGTGTGTGTGTGTGTGTGTGTGTGTGTGTGTGTGTGTGTGTGTGTGTGAGGCCTGGTTGGAGTCGAAGCAGGGGCCTGGATTAGTTGCGTTTGCCAGGGCTGCGGGGCAGGATTAGCAGGCCGCTCTGCTGTCTGGCGCCGCTCTGTCACCACTAATGGCATTATTAATAGGCAGCTAAAAAATTCATTAAAAAATCCATTAAAAATAAATGTGTTTTACATAAGACTTTGCCCTCAGGTACAAGTGGGGGGGGGCTGAGATGGGTGCAGGCAGGAGAAGAAACGGGGGAAGAAGAAATGGGCGACTGCTCGCTTTGAGGTCAGCGGAATACCACGGTTCATGTTGGGGGGCAGCGAGGAGTAAACACAAAAACTCTCGTCTGACTCTGTCAAATAACGACATGAAATGAACAAGAGCGACGTGTTCCTTCCCTGTTTACACAACAAGTCAAGTGTGGGAGTATGTAGTGCGTTTTGCCACATCCAGAACTCCACAGAACTGCCTAGGGTCCTGGATGGCAACCACCTGCAGCCAGGTGGAGTGTGGGCGTCCCCTTGTGCTTGTCTACAGAACACACATCAACTATCCACAGACCTCAAAGTACACATTATAGACGTCTGTTACACTGATGCTGAAATACACTCAACAAAAATATAAACGCAACACTTTTGGTTTTGCTCCCATTTTGTATGAGATGAACGCTAAGATCTAAAACTTTTTCCACATACACAATATCACCATTTCCCTCAAATATTGTTCACAAACCAGTCTAAATCTGTGATAGTGAGCACTTCTCCTTTGCTGAGATAATCCATCCCACCTCACAGGTGTGCCATATCAAGATGCTGATTAGACACCATGATTAGTGCACAGGTGTGCCTTAGACTGCCCACAATAAAAGGCCACTCTGAAAGGTGCAGTTTTATCACACAGCACAATGCCACAGATGTCGCAAGATTTGAGGGAGCGTGCAATTGGCATGCTGACAGCAGGAATGTCAACCAGAGCTGTTGCTCGTGTATTGAATGTTCATTTCTCTACCATAAGCCGTCTCCAAAGGCGTTTCAGAGAATTTGGCAGTACATCCAACCAGCCTCACAACCGCAGACCACGTGTAACCACACCAGCCCAGGACCTCCACATCCAGCATGTTCACCTCCAAGATCGTCTGAGACCAGCCACTCGGACAGCTGCTGAAACAATCGGTTTGCATAAACAAAGAATTTCTGCACAAACTGTCAGAAACCGTCTCAGGGAAGCTCATCTGCATGCTCGTCATCCTCATCGGGGTCTCGACCTGACTCCAGTTCGTCGTCGTAACCGACCTGAGTGGGCAAATGCTCACATTCGCTGGCGTTTGGCACGTTGGAGAGGTGTTCTCTTTACGGATGAATCCCTGTTCACACTGTTCAGGGCAGATGGCAGACAGCGTGTGTGGCGTCGTGTGGGTGAGCGGTTTTCTGATGTCAGTGTTGTGGATCGTGTGGCCCATGGTGGCGGTGGGGTTATGGTATGGGCAGGCGTCTGTTATGGACGAGGAACGCAGGTGCATTTTATTGATGGCATTTTGAATGCACAGAGATACCGTGACGAGATCCTGAGGCCCATTGTTGTGCCATACATCCAAGAACATCACCTCATGTTGCAGCAGGATAATGCACGGCCCCATGTTGCAAGGATCTGTACACAATTCTTGGAAGCTGAAAATGTCCCAGTTCTTGCATGGCCGGCATACTCACCGGACATGTCACCCATTGAGCATGTTTGGGATGCTCTGGACCGGCGTATACGACAGCGTGTACCAGTTCCTGCCAATATCCAGCAACTTCGCACAGCCATTGAAGAGGAGTGGACCAACATTCCACAGGCCACAATTGACAACCTGATCAACTCTATGTGAAGGAGATGTGTTGCACTGCATGAGGCAAATGGTGGTCACACCAGATACTGACTGGTATCCCCCCCCCCAATAAAACAAAACTGCACCTTTCAGAGTGGCCTTTTATTGTGGGCAGTCTAAGGCACACCTGTGCACTAATCATGGTGTCTAATCAGCATCTTGATATGGCACACCTGTGAGGTGGGATGGATTATCTCAGCAAAGGAAAAGTGCTCACTATCACAGATTTAGACTGGTTTGTGAACAATATTTGAGGGAAATGGTGATATTGTGTATGTGGAAAAAGTTTTAGATCTTTGAGTTCATCTCATACAAAATGGGAGCAAAACCAAAAGTGTTACGTTTATATTTTTGTTGACTGTAAGTCACAGAGCCAGTTACAATGTAATAAAGCCACCAGGAGCAACAAAAAAATTTTGTTTGCACACTCAGAGGGCACATATCACTTTTATTATCAAACAGAGGAGGGGTTTTACACTGTCTAGAAGTCTGTATGACATCATAAGGCAGGAAGGAGGTGTTTAACACTTGTGTCTTTAAGTGTTTGTGACATCATAAGGCAGGCAAGAGGTGTTTAACACTTGTGTCTTTAAGTGTTTGTGACATCATAAGGCAGGCAAGAGGTGTTTAACACTTGTGTCTGCAAGTGTTTGTGACACCATTAAGCAAACAGGAGGCATTTTATACTTGTCTTCGAGTGCTTGTGATGCCATAAGGCAGGCAGGAGGTGCTTTATATTTTTCTCTACAAGTGTTTGTGACATCATAAGGCAGGAAGAAGGTGTTTTACACTTTTGTTTGCAAGTGTTTGTGACATCATTAAGCAAAGAGGAGGTGCTTTATATTTTTGTCTACAAGTGTTTGTGACATCATAAGGCAAACAGGAGGCATTTTATACTTGTGTTTTCATGTGCTTGTGATGTCATAAGGCAGGAGATGTTTTACACTTGTGTCTATAACTCTTTAAGATGTCAGAAGGCTTTTTTATATGGGTAAAATTTTGCCTAGCTTGTTTTATACTAATTTTGGGACTAATGGCTTATGGTCTTCTCAAGACCTTCTCATCTCAGAGACAGGGGTCCCAGAGATGGTCTTGCCACTGCTGAGTGAAGTGAATCTCTCAAGGCGTTTGACACTTTCACAACAATCAGATTCACTTACGATTGCCGAGGCCAAGAAGCTAACGAATGCCTGGATCACGGCTTGATCCAGAACAACTTCTTATGTGCTGTAATCAAGGCAGCCAAGTGAAAAAAGAAGTTAAAGAAGAAGACAGAAAACAGTTCTCAAAATATGTATGGGAGGAATCCTTATCCAAAATCAATGTCATGTTCTTTACTGAAAATATTGGTGTGTTTTCTATACTTTCTCACCCCCTATTCATGGCATTTTTGTTTCAGTGTGGAAGGTTTGTTGGGAAAGTGTAGTGACACGGACCCACAACAGGGGGCGCAAATGAACGGTCAATAGATGAGCCAAAATATAACAATTTAATGTTGTGAATGTGCACAACGAACATACAGACAATCTCAGAATATCACAACAGTCAATACACCAAGGTGACGTGTGGGCAGGCTCGAGGATAGAAGACGTCTGTCCTAAGAAGAGCCGGAACCACACGATTTCCGCCGCCCCAGAACCTGGTGAATACTGGAGCCGCCAAGTCCCGAATTCCCAGGTGATCACCGTCCCCGACTGTCGGATCTGGTACTGCTGGCGAAGAACAAAGACAGTCAAGTGTGGGTGTGTGTACACCCAGTAACAACAACGGTGGGAATGCCACCTCCACCTCTCACTCAATAACTTGCAGAGTACTGAAGATTCCTCAGGGAAAAGAGTGCCTTCTAGCGCTCTCTCAGCTTCCACTGACAGCGGTACCGGTACTCCTGCAAACACTCACAATATACAAACAATATTGCAAAACGGCTGAGGATATTACCTCCAATGAAGTATATCTCGGCAACGAGGTGGAGATGACGTCTGGTCTTTATGGAGTGAGATGATGTTGAGTAGATGGGTGACAGCTGTCAAGAGGTAATGAGCTACAGCTGTCACCCCCGGCTGTGTCCATGGCGGCAGCGCCCTCTCGTGCCTGAAGCCCGCACTTCAGGCAGAGCGCCCACTGGTGGTGGGCCAGCAGTACCTCCTCTTCTGGCGGCCCACACACAACAAGGTTCCCAATTCTAACCCCACTCTTGCTACATTTTTCCATGTAATGTGGAGTTGCATCAGGAAAGGCATCCGGCGTAAAACTTGTGCCAATTCAACATACAGATCCACCTCAGTTTTGCTATGGCATCCCGGCGTGCGAACAAGGGAGCAGCCGAAGGGTCTTACTATTAATCACGTTTGTACTCTTGGTCAGTGCCCCTTTCTGTCATGATGTGACGGGTTAGGTGGACCTATTGCGTCATTTAGTGGTGGGTGGGGAGAAGCATTTTTTTGAAGGCTGCACCGTTTCTCTCTGACAGAACATGTAACTATCTGCTTAATTTCCATGTCATCAGAGATCATTCACCTATAGTTTGGTTATGATCATGGTTAGGATTAGGGTTAGCGTTTCTCCACGGATAACATAGTAACACAACGGGGGTACCTGACTCAGCGCACACTGACGTTCAGTCAAATCAGCTGTTTGCATCCAAACGTGATGATGTGGATGCAAGACTGGGTTGGAATTTTAATTGCAGCAATAAATGTCTTCAGTGTTGCATTGGGGTTGAGCCTCGATGAGAACAGCACAGACTCAACTACTTTGTCGAGTTTGTAAAATTATCTCATTGGCTCTACCAAGGAAGCTGATTGGTTAATTGTCCATTACAGGACTTCTGAAAATCTAGGCAGCACTGTGGTGCAAAGCGGTTAGTACGGATGACTTCCAAAACTCAAGTTTTCTCAGTCAAGACCACTCATGCCCCGTTCTCCATGGATATCTAGAGTTGTGTCATGAAACAATTGATATTACATGGAGCAGGTAGGTTTCATCTTGTATCATTCTGTATTTGCTATTATAAAGACACATAATTCAAAGAGGAGTGTCACTTGTGTACACTGTAAAAAAAAGTGTGCAAATTATTGGTTGAGCTAATAGAATTAATACATGGAATAGTGTTGACAGTGCTGAATGCTTGGTCTCCAAAGGAAAGGTCAAACAAGGTCTACGTCTATTGGATTCTATGACATGTGACATATGTTACCCCGTAACGTGATAAGTAAGGATGATACATGGTCCAAACTATTCCTTTTTAAAACCGTGTTAACTCAACTAGTAATTTGCATCACTTTTACCAAAATTGGAGCAACTTTAACTTTTGACCCCTGTACAAAATGAAACTGACCTTTGTCACCATTCTTGCTATTTTTATCCTGTAACACCATAGAATTCAGTCACAGATAGTCCAAACTATACCTTTTTGAAATCTTTATGATCAAGCAAATAATGTGGAATATTTTTCAATATGATTGGAGCATCTTTTAATTTTGACCTCTGTGTAATTCTTTAATTGACCCCTACCTGACCACCGATTGAAAATTCAAGTGGCCAATCAGTTATTTCAAAAGAGGATTGTCTGAGGAGTATTTCTGCCGAATCTGATGCTTTTATCAACATTTGCAGGATTCCCCTCTAAATATTCTCTTATCCGCTGCACTAACACACACGCCGCATCCCGAGCATAGGGTGGGTTTTGCTATTCGATAAAATCAGGCCAAAACAAAATGTGTGATGTAGGAACAAAGTATTACTTACTGCACTTATTTTCACACAATGCATTGCCCCAAAACATGATCTGTGTAATCAGCTATTTAAACTGATTAGCCTCTTCAAATGGATTAAACGGTCAGGGATTATTATCTCAGAGAGAGTGAAAAAGAAAGAGAAATGGGTCAAAGGTGAAAAGGTCGTGCTTTGTGTGTGCCCTGGGGGCATTTAACCAAATCAGATTAACACACACACACACACACACACACACACAGTACAGAGGGCGTAGGTGCCCTGTAAAGAGTCCATGGGTTCACTGTAGCCTGAGGGAGTTGTATGTGTCAGAGCCTAGTGTTCACATACTAACTTTCTGACATCTAGAAACACATGTGCATGAATACATGCAAACAAATACACAAACAAAAAGCACCATGTGGAATAATGGAATTTGAATGAACAGGCAATAAGATGCAGGATTCACAGCAATCACATGGATTCATTTCCATCAGGCCGCTGCACCTGCAGCCTGTTCGCACGAGGCAGCAAAACGTTTCCATCACATGCACGCACGCGTCACAGCCGTCAGCATGTGAACTACATGTTGGCGACAAATTCAACCGTCAACGCATAACAAGAAGGCTGAACATGGGAGATGCTGGGTTCCTCCGGTGCTGATGATGCTGTCTGCTCAAACCTTTTAAAGTCATTTTTCTCAGCTGTGCTGCTGTCTGTAGTGCAGGCAAAGGATTAATGGATTCAGTCAGCAGATCTGGAAAATGTTTATAAGTAACTCCGTAAAAACTACCGCATTGTCAGGTCAGAAATTTTAGGTTCTGTTAGATATGAAAACACACCATTGTGGTGAAGGAAAAGCTGAACCACTCAATTTACACTCCTGTTCTCCTCTATGGTTTATGAACTGATGCTTGATGCGGAAATGAGCTTCCTCCATCTGGTATCTGGGATTACATTCATGAACAGGATGAGAAGCTTCAATATCCAGGAGGGACTTGCAGTAGAGCCACTGCTCCTTCACGTTGAAAGGAGCCAGCTGAGGTGGCTTTGGAATCTGGTGAGGTCACCCTCAGGTGATCTCCCTAGGGCAGTCCTCCAGGCACGTCTGACTTGGAGGAGGCCCCAGAGATGACATGCTGGAGAGATCATATTACCCAGCTGGCTTGGGATCACCTTGGGATGCCTGAGCTGGTTGGTCTGCTGCCACTGTGACCCAGACTCAGATAAGTAGCAGTAAATGAGTGAATGAGTGAATGATGTAGGTGATAAACAGTGAACTTCAGATTTTGGACAGTGTTGGGATTTTTTTTTTAAACATGCACAATGACCATGACATAAAATAAAGACATGTCATTATATGTGAAGATAATTATATTGGTGCTAATCGCAGGTCCAGACTGACCACTAGAGGTCACGATTGTTTGTTATAAGCACCCTTTTCAGCAAACTAATAAATAATACATAGGGTTCGATATTATGGAAATAAAACGTTTGGACAACAAGGGAATTCTATTATGTTGTCCAAATCAGACAAGCACATATATTCTTTGCATCATTAATTAAATAATTCAAAGCAAATTAATTAATTAAAAGCATTGCTGCAATTTTTTTCCTTCCAGAATCATTTGAATCTCCTCCAGTGTGTTAAAAACACGTATGTGTACTTACAAAAATCATTGCATTTCTTCAAAGATGGAATTTGGCACAGATCTTTCATATTAATTATCAATACACGGTAATGAATACAAAGTAGTGATGTGAGATTAAGCTTCATTTAAATGTTGAAGCTTCGAGACTTTCAGCCTCCCAGGCAGTTGCTTCACCAAAAACTTGATTACTTGAAGCCTCACTTACAGCACACTAGAGACTACTCACATCTTCTGGTCAAATATTATATAACACACTAACAACAGGTAGCTGAGTGGAAAAGGAGCTGGCCCACCATTATGTAGACCTGGGTTCAAATCACGCTCATGCTACTTGTCTGTCTCCTTGAGCAAGACACTTTATCTACATTGTCTCAGTCCACCCAACTGTAAATGGGTACCAACCTCAGCTGGGGAAGTAACCTGTGTTGGACTGGTGTTCCATCCAGAGGGAGTCGTAGAGGCTCAACCGCTTGAAGCTACACAATCTGAAGATAAGCACTGGAACCAAAGGGCTTCGGGGCCTATTCAGGAGACAAACAATGATATTACAAACCGGAAGTTATAGCACACATTTGTGGATCGGTAACAGGAAACAGTGCTGGAGACATTATTGGCAAACAGGAGGACTTGATCAAGGTGTGCTTGTATTGTAGACTTTCAGCTTTAATACACAATAACCAAAATATTGGATTAACCAATTAGAAATATTGAGTAATAATAATAATAATCTGTCATAGCAGAACATTTAGGAATGGCCAAATTAGTAATTTAGAATATTCTTCAAAAGAAGGACACCACTGACAAGTTATGGAACAACCCGCTTACTCCACTTAAGTGTCACATGGAACTTTGATCCTCAAATATTAAGAAAAATAAACCTTTGAACTTAGATAAGGCTGGTTTGCACAGAATAACACCTTTAAATATGTTAAAATATTTACCTCCATCAAAAAGGTTATGTTTCTGTCACTGTTTGTCTGTCAAAGGAATTCAGTGAAGTTTGGTGGACATGTAGGGTCGATCCTGCCTTTCATCTTTGATCTGAACTTCTTTAACCTTGATTACAGGATCAAAGCAATCAGGATATAAGTTCGGTGCTCCAAGTTAAAGTTGTAAATCACAGTTCATCAACCATAATCAATATGCAGCACTGAAAACCAGTCTCCAGGATCAAAGCTCACTGGCCAGGATCAAAGGTGAGCAATCATGATCAATGTTCAGGATGTCAAAGGTGGCCCTACCAGGAGCTAATGCTCCAGTCAAGACAGCTGCCTGGATCACAGGAGCACACAAACCCCTGCACCATGATAAGGCCGTGATCCAGGGATGTACTTCGATTTGTAACTCATATATTCTCACTAAACCCAGTAACACAAAGGACCAAGATAGACTGTCAACAAACCCAAGACTTCTAGTTGTGAGGCAAAAGTGCTAACCACTAATCCACTGTGCTGCCTCCAACATCTTTAATGGCTGTTAAATGTGTAATTATGTCAACTGAGAATGCAAATACCTTCAATTTCAGTGCAAACACTTCCAAAAGTGAACGCTTACTGATCTGTGATCTGTGTGTGTGTGTGTGTGTGTGTGTGTGTGTGTGTGTGTGTGTGTGTGTGTGTGTGTGTGTGTGTGTGTGTGTGTGTGTGTGTGTGTGTGTGTGTGCGCGCGCTTGGTTTTGATAGCTCCGCCTACATCATCATCCATCTAATGCTTGTTTGGAAGATGCTATTACAGAGTGATTTAGAGTGTCAGCAATGAGAATCAGAATCGGAGCCGGAAAAAAAGAAAAGTAAAATGCAACTAACCAAATTTTGTCGAAGAGGAGCAGAAAGTGAAAGGCAGGAAAGAGCAGGTCCTGCTGCGAAGTGAAAAAGACAGCAAAAAGTCAGCAACATTCACACTCAAAGCAAACATCAAACATCATCAAACACACAGAATGAGACACTTTGATCTCCGTGGCTCCACAGGAAGCCCGCATCTTTAGAAAATCCTCCGAATGTAAATTAATTTACTGCAGAAAGACGTCCCGAGGCGTCGGTGTGCAACCGAACAGCAGACATCAGAGGGTTAAAGCCGACATCTGCAGCTCAGCCCAGAGACAGCGTTCAGGGCTGCTGAGTACATCTGAGCTGGGAGCCGTGCACGCACGTCCTCCACCGACACCCAGAATAACACCCGTTACACAATTTCACATCACTCCCCATTGGATTAGTGAACACAATGAGATGCGCTCACATCTCAGCTCATCATTACCACATCATGAAAACTGTTTGGGTTTGTTTGTTTTTTTTGGTTTCCAGCAGAAGATTTTTCAGCTGTCAACGCACGATGCTGAGAATTCACATCATGTACGCAGAGTGAGGCGCACATGAGATACACACGAGTGAGATGTGGAGCATAAATCCATTGTTTCGTACACATTATGAAACCTACTAGTCTGTACACCTGGGATCCAAGCGGACCCCACCAGAACATCTTGTTTTTTAGTATTGTTAAATAGAGCTCGACCGATATGGATTTTTGAGGCCAATGCCGATAACGATATTTGCATGAAAAAAATGCAGATAATCGATAAATCAGCTGATTTGCAGATAGCCGATAAATCAGCCGATCAGCTGAATGTTTCAACCTTTTAGCAGTAAACAAAAGTTTTTCATGCTAGAAATAAAGTCTACACAACGTGGGCTTAATAAAAAGCGTGACCGATGCAGTGACATTTGACACATTACTACATAAACTGAGTTAATCAAACTGAGTTGAACTGAAACAGGAGAAATGTGAGGTGAATGTAATTGCAAAGTTATTACAAACAACTTCCTTATAAACTTACTTGTATGCTTTTGTCAGCCGATCAGTGCAGTGTGACGGCGAACTACAGGGGTCGGTGATGAACACATTTAAGCAGGGGTGTAAGCAGCTCTCAGTTGAATGGAGTCAGAGCTCCATCTACTGGACAAATGGTGCAAGGACATTTTACATTGCCAACACAAACATTATTTCAATAACTGTTCTGTTTATGAGAAATTATCAGCGTTCTATCAGAAAACTTTTGGCCAATCGTGAGTACTTTGTAAAGGGCTTATATCGGCCGATAATATCGGCCAGCCGATATATCGGTCGGGCTCTATTGTTAAATGTTGTTTCAGCCAGAGCCACCAAATTTGAGGCCCGCACTAACTTTGATTTGGCCCTTCATGTTGCCCAGCATGACTTTTACAAGTAAATTTCTTTCTGTCCCAACAGCAGTCTTCTGGGGCTCACTAAAGTTCCATATTTGACCAAAATTTTACATGTCAAAATTCTGTAGCACTGTGAAGTTTCTGTGAAGGTCAATCCATTTTTAGAATGAAGACCGCCATCTAGTGGACTCAGAAAAAACACCAAATTCTTCATGAAGCCTCATCTTGCCATCACTATGACACTGAAAAATGATATGCAAGGTCTGTCTTGTGGAATTTTGTGATGTGTAATTTAAATGTTGTCAATATAGCATCCAGTACTGATTTGTTACTGTGTGTTGTCATTTTCATCAGTTTTTTAAGAGTAAGTGAAATTATCATTTTTCTTTGCAAAGACGGACAATGCAGCCATCTTCAACTTCATTTTCCAAAGCACATGGAATGCATATTCTGGAAGGAAGAATGCGTCTTGTGTACAAAGAAGCTCATGGACATTTTGTCATCTCTGCAGTCTGCACATAAATAAAATACTGCAAGGAGATAAAGTCTTTTTTTTATTACACTGGAATTTAGTTTGACATTTCAAATGTTAATTTTATAATATGCTATAGTTTGAGGTAACACCCGTATTCATTTTTGGCCCTTCATAGACAAGAACGTGGACAGTCCTGACTTAGCTTACAGATATCCTTTAATATAACTTGATAGGGTCACTATGCACCTATTTTTTAAATGACTTGTGTATGTGGATAATAAACCACGTTTCATTAGGAAAGAACTTCATGTGGATCTCACTTTGTAACACAGTTTTTCATGGAGGGAGGGAGTGTTAGTTTAATCAGTATAGCACATGTGCACACCACAGCCTGTGCTGTTACTTATTATTACATTTTAAATTCTAAAAATAAGCAAGATGGACAAAAAAAATGTGCACTGAACAACATACTGGATGTTATTTATGCAGTTTGGATAAAATGATTCATCAGATGGACATGGATTGCTGGTACACTGATCTGAAAACACCACAATAAAAAAAAATGTGAGTCTTAGATTATTTTTTTAAATCAGCTCATGAATTTGAGGGTTTTCTACGCTGCTGTAGTGTACTTTTATTATGGAGTTCATTTTATTTTGTGCTTTGATTACTTTGAAACCCTTACGTATATAAATTATTATTGTTATTATTTACAATGAATGCAGGATTTTTTTTGGCATATAAAAGCAAAAACATAAAATGACTCATGAATTTGAGGGTTTTGTACATTGTTGCAGGGTACTTTTATTGTTGGAGTTTACTTTGTTTAGTGCTTTGATTACTTACAAAGTAAAATCGCCAGTGTTAAATTAACACGGACAGTGTAGATATGGTCCCACTGCTCTGATAAGAGTGGGACCATATCTACACTGGCAGTGATAATTTAACACTATCAGTGTTTGTTTTACGCTGGTATTTTACTGTGTAGAAACCCCTATATAAATTATTATTATTATTATTATTATTATTATTATTATTATTATTATTATTATTATTATTATTATTAATCATCATCATATCATTATTACAATGGCTGCAGGATTGTCTTGGTATATAACAGCAAAAAATAAAAAATAAAATGACTCGTGAATTTGAGAGTTTTGTACATTGTTGTAGTGAACTTTTATTATTGTTTACTTTATTTAGTGCTTTGATTACTTAGAAACCCCTATATAAATTATTATTATTAATATTATTATTATTATTATTTACAATGGATGCAGGATTTTTAATATAATAGCAAAAAAATAAAACGACCCATGATTTTGAGTTTTGTACATTTTTGTAGTGGACTTTTATTATTGGAGTTTACTTTGTTTAGTGCTGTGATTACTTAGAAACCTCTATATAAATTATTAATGTTATTATTATTAATATTTTTATTTTTATTTACAATGGATGCAGGATGTTTTGGTATATAATAGCAAAAAAATAAAACGACCCATGAATTTGAGTTTTGTACATTTTTGTAGTGAACTTTTATTATTGTTTACTTTTAGTGTTTTGATTACTTAGAAACCCCTATATAAATTATTATTATTATTATTATTATTATTATTATTATTATTATTATTATTATTATTATTATTATTATTATTATTGGATGGATGCAGGATGGGCAGCACGGTGGCTTAGTGGTTAGCACTGTTGCCTCACAGCGAGAAGGTTGTGGGTTCAATTCCCGTGGCCTTTCTGTGTGGAGTTTGCATGTTCTCCCCGTGTTTGCGTGGGTTTCCTCCAGGTGCTCCGGTTTCCTCCCACATCCAAGGACATGCGGGTTAGGTGGATTGGAATCTTTAAAATTGTCCATAGGGGTGTGTGTGTGGGTGTGTCTGTGTTTGTTTGTCTATTTGTGGCCCTGTGACAGACTAGCGTCCTGTCCTGCGTGTACCCCGCCTCACGCTCTATGACTGCTGGGATAGGCTCCAGTCCCCCGCGACCCTTAATTGGACTAAGCGGTAGAAGATGGATGGATGCAGGATTTTTCGATACATAATAGCAAAAAAATAAAATGACCCATGAATATGAGTTTTGTACATTTTTGTAGTGGACTTTTATTATTGGAGTTTACTTTGTTTAGTGCTGTGATTACTTAGAAACCCCTATATAAATTATTTTTATTCTTAATAATGGATTTTTTATTATATAATTCATACCAGAGGATAAATCGCGGGACATCCTGAACTACTCCCAAAAAAAGCAACTTACAGTGTCAAGATCCATGGTATTCCCCTTCCAGCTGGTCAGCTCTTATGTTGTCAGCTTGTACTACCAGAAGGAAATGTGCTATAATTGGAAGAAATGTCATCCCCCAAAGGGAGGTAAAGTTGGGCAATGCTGATGAAAACGAAACGAATGGACGCGGACACGTGATGGACCTCCTGAGGGGTTTTCAGGGTTGGATCTGTGGCTCCCTGCGGGTGGCGTTGCCTCTCTTCAGGGGAATAACGTGAGGTAAAGAGACAGAAAGTCAAAGACAGACCCGATCAGAGACGCGTCCCATCACCTAGTGTTGGCTTCGAACTGAGAAATGTCAAACATGCGTCTCAGCTTCCGTCCTTCAGGTTACAATCAGACGTGAGCTTGTGCTGTGCTGACGTGCTTGTCTTTGCCCTGTCAGTGTAGAATAGCTGGAATATGTGAGAGCAGGAATTCTCTCCTGCACATCGGGAGCGACGCCGCAGCCCCTCGGTCCCTTCAACCCGCCTCCAGGTCCTATAATCTTTTTACAATGTGTTGAAACACAGCAATAAATCTGTTAGCTTACAATCTAATTTCCCTGGCCTTTTCTAGAAATCCTCATAAACTTTTGGCGCCCCCATTAACAGCCCTATTGAATCAGAGCGCTTAATCCGCTTCCAGGTGAGAGGTCAGAAAATGAATGCTTTGAGATCCATCACGCTGACGGGAGCAGAGAAAACTGGGCGATGGAGGACGCTGGGGAAAAGGGCAGCGTCTCTTCCTCATAGGTCAATAGCAGCCAAGAGAGTCAGTCATTCACTTTTTCCCTCATCGCTGCTCTCATTTTCCATTTAATATGGACATCCAATTAATGTGAGCATGTCTGGGGCCGCCTGGATCCCCGTGAGTTATAGCCCATCATCCCCTCAGTTATGGCTGAGCGAGACGGAGGACGACAAGCGAGGAGCAGAGACGAGGCCAGAGGACGAAGGATGGAAGCAGGAGCGAGGAGAGGGAAGGGGGTGGGAGGAGAGAAGGAACAAGGAAAGGAAACGAGGAGAGGAAACTCAGTAAAAGGAGCAACGAGGAAAGGAGAGAGGGAACAGAAGGAGAGCCCTTGAAGAATTATAGATAATTGATTGGTTGTTGGGGCAGCAATAGTTGCTTTCTGATTGGCTGCTCGGAGGAAGAACCATTAGATTTTAAAGTGTAGTGACAGACACCTGTGTGTGTGTGTGTGTGTGTGTGTGTGTGTGTGTGTGTGTGTGTGTGTGTGTGTGTGTGTGTGTGTGTGTGTGTGTGTGTGTGTGTCGTGTCCAAACACCATTACGGCCCTGTGTGATATTAAACCTGGACAGCAGCACCTTATTGTCGCGGCAACAGGGATTTGTCATTGTGCCTCATTATCCAATTAAGAGCATGTGGGCCCGGGGCCAAACATGTACACACACAAATATACACGGGTCCTTCTTGTGTGCATCTGACTGTGTTAATATGTAACTCGCAGTAAAGTTGAAAATGTTGGAAACGTTTAGCTCCACTGGCAGCTGCTGATATATTAAACTCTCTCTTTGAATTTCCTCATCATTTGTTGTCACTTTTAATGATATTTGCTGGTATTAGGTGACCTTGAATGCATCATGGCTGTTGGCCGCAGATGCGTTGCGCTGCCGCCCTGCTGGGATTTTCACACACAAATACCTCTAGATTCTGTGGAGAACGGTTTCAAAAAGCAAGAACATCATGGGGCAAAATAACATTGTTGATGGCAGAGGTACGAGAAGGACAGCCAGAGTGGTATCTGTGTTCCTCAAGCTTGGGTCTGTTATGTGTCGACGCGGGTTGAGGAGCGGACCTGCGTCTGACGGAACCCAGCGCTAAAATAACCGGAAAGCGGTTCCAATAACAAAACAATTTATTTTTTCCACCCTTTGGTGCATAACAAAGTGTATGAACAAAAAATGCGTCAGTCTGGTGGAGTGAAGGCTGGCACGCTCTCCAGCGCCTAAAAGGATCGAAGCCCGGCGCTTCTGGACTCACTCTACCGCCAAACACCCCCCAGGTGGACACGACAAACCGACTCTCTGCGAAGGATAGAAAAGGTGAGGTAAGTCAGCAGCTACAACCAATATCCTTCAAAAGGCACACACTATCAGCAACACATTCAGGTCTGTATTTAAGCTTTATGTAAATGAGCAGCTTCTCACAACAGGTGGAGGATTACCACTCCGCACGCCACGGCAGTGAGAAGCAAGCTGCACAATTCTCATCACAATTCAAATCTACTGCGTAACAAATACCAAGTTACTATCAACAATTAGTCAAACAATTAATCACCTCAGATGTGTGCTGACAGCATGTGTCCCTCACCCTTCTTCCTTCACAGGCACGATGTGTCAAACCCAGGCGCGGTCCTCAGCGTCTCACAAACGAACATCACAAGGTCGAGTTCCCGGCAATTCTGCTTGAATCACACATGGCTTAAATGCAGAACGCCATCTCATTATCTGCTTCAGCTGAAAGTCTTTAAGGTTGCACTTGAGCACCATCCACAGGTGCTGCACATAACGCTGATGAGGGTGAAGGACTCTTCAGCCAGCACCTTCTCCACAGACAAATCAGTTTTCATACCACCTGGAGAGCAAAGAAAAGAAAAGAACACCAAAATGTCCAGCCACACCCCCCCAACACACAACAGTACCCCCCCTTTAACGGGAAGCCTCCCGGCGACCGAACAGACCAGGTCCGAGAACAGCACCTCCCTCCGGGGTCCTCGTCAGGAAGCAAACAGCATAATGCTCCCAAGGTCCACCACAGACAGCAGGACAGGGCACCGCAGCTGGAAGGCCGGCTGGCATCAACAAAAACCCCAAAACAGTCCCTAATACAATCCAACATAAAAAAAAAACATAAAACCCACCCAAAACCTCCCCAGGGGACCGTCCCATCCAACCCCGGGAAGAAAAGAAAAACTCCCAAATGCAAAAACCCAACACAGCCCCACAAACACAATACAAACATAAATGCATAAAAGAAAAATAACAAACAACCCCCCCAGAACGACTTGCAGAGCCCAACACCCCCCAGAAGGCCTTTACCGCCGGTTCCAGGAGGAATAGCCAGAACCGGAATCCCACAAAGGTCCCCAGGTACACGTGGAGCAAACGGCGCCCCCCAGAGGACCGTACCATCAAACCCCAGGAGGCACCCTCCCCACAACCCCGGAACCCCAGACCCGGCCACACTTGGCTAGTCGGCCCCACAAACCAATTCCCCCCCAGAGGACCGTCCCATCAACCCTGGAGGTGGAACCCGGAAGGAAACAAAACAACATTAAAGTCCAACCCCTGGAGGACTACCCTAAACAACCCCGGGGGCAAATAAAACAACCGTTAAACCCTGTTACCTTCCCCGGCACCCCGAAAGACCCCAGGTCCCTCCCAGAGCGCCTCGGCGGCTCAATTTTGGCGAACGGCACAAAACATCAAGCCGGGGAAGGGAACAGGAAAAACTAACCCAGCCCCAACCCCTAGGCGCAGCGGAAAACCGGAAATACGTCCGGTGCCCCAACTCGACCATACCCCAGCCTCTCGGGAGGGGCGGAACTACCGAAATGGCGAACGGCAACAGATCGGCCCACCCCTCCGACTGAGGTATGTTCCCGCTGCACCACACCCCGGCAACACCAATGACGAACGGTACAAAGGCCCACCGAGGCTGGAGTGGAACCGGGCCCTAACCAAACCAAGAAAAACGCCCCTAACAACCCCCCCCTAGGTGCAGAGGTCTTATGAGAACGCTCAGCGTGACCAACCTGCACCACCCCACAACCCACAAGACGAACGGTCTTGGGGCAAGTGAGGTTGGGGTTAGGGAAGTAGGGAAATAAAAAACAACAAAACAAAATGACCCCAGACCCAAACTGAAAATACCTAAATACACATAAAAAAACAACGATCAAGTGAGTCCAGACGGGCCTCTAACCGCCTATCATTCACTCCACCAGACACGCCTCTGACTCCCCAAACAAATTATAACCCCTATTCAAAGAAACAAAACATTAGCCCATACAAGTCTTTTTTTTTTTTTTTCTTTTTTCTTTTTTTTTGTGTGTGTATTATTTCGCCTGTCCCAGAACACCTGGAGATACGTCACCATTATTTTTCTTGACGCTTATATGTCGGGGAAATACAGCGGTCTCAGCTCGTCCGAGCTGCATGGGCTCATCTGCAAGAGGAGCCAGAGGTCCCGTCGGAGGAGCCTCAGTGGGGCGAAGAAGAGGCGGCCCAGATCTGTGTCAGGGAAAGCCCAGAGACAAAAAAACCCGTTCTGATGGCCGCCCTCTTTCGTGTCCACGCTCCTTCATCCGATCATCTAGACGAATCACCAACGATATTAGCTCATCTAAATCGTTTGGCTCGTCACGGACTGCCAGCTCGTCTTTTAATGACTCATTTAACCCATCTACAAACACTCCTCGTAAAGCTGCGGCGTTCCAACCTGACTGAGCAGAAAAAATCCGGAAGTCCACGGAATACTCCGCCGCACTCCGCCTCCCCTGCCTGAGATTCAGCAACCGTTGGGCAACGGTATTCGTTTTCACCGGATGGTCACAAACCAGTCGGAACTCCCGGGAGAAATCCTTAAAGGATCCTAACAATGGCGAATTGTTACTCCACAACGCTGTGACCCAAGCTAAGGCGTCACCTCGGAGCAAATTTGTCACATATGAAACATGGCTCCCATCAGAAGAGAAGGAAGCCGGTCGCTGAGCAAAAACCAGAAAACATTGCATCAAAAACGAAGCACAAGCTTCAACGTCTCCCGCATAAGGCTCCGGATGACAAATAATCGGTTCGGACGCCGAATCTCTGGGTGACGGAGTTATCTGCACCGGTATCGATGGTGCCGCAGCTGGAGCAGCAGGAAGCGGAACAGCTTACGCTGCAAGCTCCGTAACACGGGCGTCTGTTTGTTTAATTTGGTTTGCGAGATGCTGTAATTGCTCCCATATTTTCTCCAAGTGTTCTTGTACTCTTTCGGCAAATGGAACCGCCTCTGCCGCTGGGTCCATTATGGAATGGCCGGGAACTACTGTTATGTGTCGACGCGGGTTGAGGAGCGGACCTGCGTCTGACGGAACCCAGCGCTAAAATAACCGGAAAGCGGTTCCAATAACAAAACAATTTATTTTTTCCACCCTTTGGTGCATAACAAAGTGTATGAACAAAAAATGCGTCAGTCTGGTGGAGTGAAGGCTGGCACGCTCTCCAGCGCCTAAAAGGATCGAAGCCCGGCGCTTCTGGACTCACTCTACCGCCAAACACCCCCCAGGTGGACACGACAAACCGACTCTCTGCGAAGGATAGAAAAGGTGAGGTAAGTCAGCAGCTACAACCAATATCCTTCAAAAGGCACACACTATCAGCAACACATTCAGGTCTGTATTTAAGCTTTATGTAAATGAGCAGCTTCTCACAACAGGTGGAGGATTACCACTCCGCACGCCACGGCAGTGAGAAGCGAGCTGCACAATTCTCATCACAATTCAAATCTACTGCGTAACAAAATACCAAGTTACTATCAACAATTAGTCAAACAATTAATCACCTCAGATGTGTGCTGACAGCATGTGTCCCTCACCCTTCTTCCTTCACAGGCACGATGTGTCAAACCCAGGCGCGGTCCTCAGCGTCTCACAAACGAACATCACAAGGTCGAGTTCCCGGCAATTCTGCTTGAATCACACATGGCTTAAATGCAGAACGCCATCTCATTATCTGCTTCAGCTGAAAGTCTTTAAGGTTGCACTTGAGCACCATCCACAGGTGCTGCACATAACGCTGATGAGGGTGAAGGACTCTTCAGCCAGCACCTTCTCCACAGACAAATCAGTTTTCATACCACCTGGAGAGCAAAGAAAAGAAAAGAACACCAAAATGTCCAGCCACACCCCCCCAACACACAACAGTACCCCACCTTTAACGGGAAGCCTCCCGGCGACCGAACAGACCAGGTCCGAGAACAGCACCTCCCTCCGGGGTCCTCGTCAGGAAGCAAACAGCATAATGCTCCCAAGGTCCACCACAGACAGCAGGACAGGGCACCGCAGCTGGAAGGCCGGCTGGCATCAACAAAAACCCCAAAACAGTCCCTAATACAATCCAACATAAAAAAAAAACATAAAACCCACCCAAACCTCCCCAGGGGACCGTCCCATCCAACCCCGGGAAGAAAAGAAAAACTCCCAAATGCAAAAACCCAACACAGCCCCACAAACACAATACAAACATAAATGCATAAAAGAAAAATAACAAACAACCCCCCCAGAACGACTTGCAGAGCCCAACACCCCCCAGAAGGCCTTTACCGCCGGTTCCAGGAGGAATAGCCAGAACCGGAATCCCACAAAGGTCCCCAGGTACACGTGGAGCAAACGGCGCCCCCCAGAGGACCGTACCATCAAACCCCAGGAGGCACCCTCCCCACAACCCCGGAACCCCAGACCCGGCCACACTTGGCTAGTCGGCCCCACAAACCAATTCCCCCCCAGAGGACCGTCCCATCAACCCTGGAGGTGGAACCCGGAAGGAAACAAAACAACATCAAAGTCCAACCCCTGGAGGACTACCCTAAACAACCCCGGGGGCAAATAAAACAACCGTTAAACCCTGTTACCTTCCCCGGCACCCCGAAAGACCCCAGGTCCCTCCCAGAGCGCCTCGGTGGCTCAATTTTGGCGAACGGCACAAAACATCAAGCCGGGGAAGGGAACAGGAAAAACTAACCCAGCCCCAACCCCTAGGCGCAGCGGAAAACCGGAAATACGTCCGGTGCCCCAACTCGACCATACCCCAGCCTCTCGGGAGGGGCGGAACTACCGAAATGGCGAACGGCAACAGATCGGCCCACCCCTCCGACTGAGGTATGTTCCCGCTGCACCACACCCCGGCAACACCAATGACGAACGGTACAAAGGCCCACCGAGGCTGGAGTGGAACCGGGCCCTAACCAAACCAAGAAAAACGCCCCTAACAACCCCCCCCTAGGTGCAGAGGTCTTCTGAGAACGCTCAGCGTGACCAACCTGCACCACCCCACAACCCACAAGACGAACGGTCTTGGGGCAAGTGAGGTTGGGGTTAGGGAAGTAGGGAAATAAAAAACAACAAACAAAATGACCCCAGACCCAAACTGAAAATACCTAAATACACATAAAAAAACAACGATCAAGTGAGTCCAGACGGGCCTCTAACCGCCTATCATTCACTCCACCAGACACGCCTCTGACTCCCCAAACAAATTATAACCCCTATTCAAAGAAACAAAACATTAGCCCATACAAGTCTTTTTTTTTTTTTTTTTTTTTGTGTGTGTGTGTGTATTATTTCGCCTGTCCCAGAACACCTGGAGATACGTCACCATTATTTTTCTTGACGCTTATATGTCGGGGCAATACAGCGGTCTCAGCTCGTCCGAGCTGCATGGGCTCATCTGCAAGAGGAGCCAGAGGTCCCGTCGGAGGAGCCTCAGTGGGGCGAAGAAGAGGCGGCCCAGATCTGTGTCAGGGAAAGCCCAGAGACAAAAAAACCCGTTCTGATGGCCGCCCTCTTTCGCGTCCACGCTCCTTCATCCGATCATCTAGACGAATCACCAACGATATTAGCTCATCTAAATCGTTTGGCTCGTCACGGACTGCCAGCTCGTCTTTTAATGACTCATTTAACCCATCTACAAACACTCCTCGTAAAGCTGCGGCGTTCCAACCTGACTGAGCAGAAAAAATCCGGAAGTCCACGGAATACTCCGCCGCACTCCGCCTCCCCTGCCTGAGATTCAGCAACCGTTGGGCAACGGTATTCGTTTTCACCGGATGGTCACAAACCAGTCGGAACTCCCGGGAGAAATCCTTAAAGGATCCTAACAATGGCGAATTGTTACTCCACAACGCTGTGACCCAAGCTAAGGCGTCACCTCGGAGCAAATTTGTCACATATGAAACATGGCTCCCATCAGAAGAGAAGGAAGCCGGTCGCTGAGCAAAAACCAGAAAACATTGCATCAAAAACGAAGCACAAGCTTCAACGTCTCCCGCATAAGGCTCCGGATGACAAACAATCGGTTCGGACGCCGAATCTCTGGGTGACGGAGTTATCTGCACCGGTATCGATGGTGCCGCAGCTGGAGCAGCAGGAAGCGGAACAGCTTACGCTGCAAGCTCCGTAACACGGGCGTCTGTTGTTTAATTTGGTTTGCGAGATGCTGTAATTGCTCCCATATTTTCTCCAAGTGTTCTTGTACTCTTTCGGCGAATGGAACCGCCTCTGCCGCTGGGTCCATTATGGAATGGCCGGGAACTACTGTTATGTGTCGACGCGGGTTGAGGAGCGGACCTGCGTCTGACAGAACCCAGCGCTAAAATAACCAGAAAGCGGTTCCAATAACAAAACAATTTTTTTCCACCCTCTGGTGCATAACAAAGTGTATGAACAAAAAATGCGTCAGTCTGGTGGAGTGAAGGCTGGCACGCTCTCCAGCGCCTAAAAGGATCGAAGCCTGGCGCTTCTGGACTCACTCTACCGCCAAACACCCCCCAGGTGGACACGACAAACCGACTCTCTGCGAAGGATAGAAAAGGTGAGGTAAGTCAGCAGCTACAACCAATATCCTTCAAAAGGCACACACTATCAGCAACACATTCAGGTCTGTATTTAAGTTTTATGTAAATGAGCAGCTTCTCACAACAGGTGGAGGATTACCACTCCGCACGCCACGGCAGTGAGAAGCAAGCTGCACAATTCTCATCACAATTCAAATCTACTGCGTAACAAAATACCAAGTTACTATCAACAATTAGTCAAACAATTAATCACCTCAGATGTGTGCTGACAGCATGTGTCCCTCACCCTTCTTCCTTCACAGGCACGATGTGTCAAACCCAGGCGCGGTCCTCAGCGTCTCACAAACGAACATCACAAGGTCGAGTTCCCGGCAATTCTGCTTGAATCACACATGGCTTAAATGCAGAACGCCATCTCATTATCTGCTTCAGCTGAAAGTCTTTAAGGTTGCACTTGAGCACCATCCACAGGTGCTGCACATAACGCTGATGAGGGTGAAGGACTCTTCAGCCAGCACCTTCTCCACAGACAAATCAGTTTTCATACCACCTGGAGAGCAAAGAAAAGAAAAGAACACCAAAATGTCCAGCCACACCCCCCCAACACACAACAGGGTCCTCCACCAGAGGCCTGGGAGTTTGAGGGTTCGACGCAGTATCATAGCCATTCCTACCACTGGACACTTCTGGACAGAGACCTTTGATGTTGTGCCTGGAATCTGCTGGAGCCACTCTTCCGGTGTGGGGGTTACAGCTCCTAGTGCTCCTATTATCACTGGGACCACTTTGGACTTTACCTTCCACATCTGCTCCAGTTGCTCCTTAAGCCCTTGGAATTTCTCGATTTTCTCGTGCTCCTTCTTTCTGATATTGCTGTCAGCTGGGATTGCCACATCAATCACAACTGCAGTTTTCTTTCCCTTGTCAACCACCATCATGTCTGGTTTAAATGAATCATGAGAGCTTTAAATCAGAAGTGCCAGACTCCGTGGTATAACTCACAAACTCGTAGCTTAAAGCAGATAACCCGTAAGTTGGAGAGGAAATGGCATCTCACTAATTTAGAAGATCTTCAGTAAGCCTGGAAAAAGAGTCTGTTGCTCTATAAAAAAGCCCTCCGTAAAGCTAGGACATCTTTCTACTCATCAGTAATTGAAGAAAATAAGAACAACCCGAGGTTTCTTTTCAGCACTGTAGCCAGGCTGACAAAGAGTCAGAGCTCTATTGAGCTGAGTATTCCATTAACTTTAACTAGTAATGACTTCATGACTTTCTTTGCTAACAAAATTTTAACTATTAGAGAAAAAATTACTCATAACCATCCCAAAGACGTATCGTTATCTTTGGCTGCTTTCAGTGATGCCGGTATTTGGTTAGACTCTTTCTCTCCGATTGTTCTGTCTGAGTTATTTTCATTAGTTACTTCATCCAAACCATCAACATGTTTATTAGACCCCATTCCTACCAGGCTGCTCAAGGAAGCCCTACCATTATTTAATGCTTCGATCTTAAATATGATCAATCTATCTTTGTTAGTTGGCTATGTACCACAGGCTTTTAAGGTGGCAGTAATTAAACCATTACTTAAAAAGCCATCACTTGACCCAGCTATCTTAGCTAATTATAGGCCAATCTCCAACCTTCCTTTTCTCTCAAAAATTCTTGAAAGGGTAGTTGTAAAACAGCTAACTGATCATCTGCAGAGGAATGGTCTATTTGAAGAGTTTCAGTCGGGTTTTAGAATTCATCATAGTACAGAAACAGCATTAGTGAAGGTTACAAATGATCTTCTTATGGCCTCGGACAGTGGACTCATCTCTGTGCTTGTTCTGTTAGACCTCAGTGCTGCTTTTGATACTGTTGACCATAAAATTTTATTACAGAGATTAGAGCATGCCATAGGTATTAAAGGCACTGCGCTGCGGTGGTTTGAATCATATTTGTCTAATAGATTACAATTTGTTCATGTAAATGGGGAATCTTCTTCACAGACTAAAGTTAATTATGGAGTTCCACAAGGTTCTGTGCTAGGACCAATTTTATTCACTTTATACATGCTTCCCTTAGGCAGTATTATTAGACGGTATTGCTTAAATTTTCATTGTTACGCAGATGATACCCAGCTTTATCTATCCATGAAGCCAGAGGATACACACCAATTAGCTAAACTGCAGGATTGTGTTACAGACATAAAGACATGGATGACCTCTAATTTCCTGCTTTTAAACTCAGATAAAACTGAAGTTATTGTACTTGGCCCCACAAATCTTAGAAACATGGTGTCTAACCAGATCCTTACTGTGGATGGCATTACCCTGACCTCTAGTAATACTGTGAGAAATCTTGGAGTCATTTTTGATCAGGATATGTCATTCAAAGCGCATATTAAACAAATATGTAGGACTGCTTTTTTGCATTTACGCAATATCTCTAAAATCAGAAAGGTCTTGTCTCAGAGTGATGCTGAAAAACTAATTCATGCATTTATTTCCTCTAGGCTGGACTACTGTAATTCATTATTATCAGGTTGTCCTAAAAGTTCCCTGAAAAGCCTTCAGTTAATTCAAAATGCTGCAGCTAGAGTACTGACGGGGACTAGAAGGAGAGAGCATATCTCACCCATATTGGCCTCTCTTCATTGGCTTCCTGTTAATTCTAGAATAGAATTTAAAATTCTTCTTCTTACTTATAAGGTTTTGAATAATCAGGTCCCATCTTATCTTAGGGACCTCATAGTACCATATCATCCCAATAGAGCGCTTCGCTCTCAGACTGCAGGCTTACTTGTAGTTCCTAGGGTTTGTAAGAGTAGAATGGGAGGCAGAGCCTTCAGCTTTCAGGCTCCTGTCCTGTGGAACCAGCTCCCAATTCAGATCAGGGAGACAGACACCCTCTCTACTTTTAAGATTAGGCTTAAAACTTTCCTTTTTGCTAAAGCTTATAGTTAGGGCTGGATCAGGTGACCCTGAACCATCCCTTAGTTATGCTGCTATAGACGTAGACTGCTGGGGGGTTCCCATGATGCACTGTTTCTTTCTCTTTTTGCTCTGTGTGCGCCACTCTGCGTTTGATCGTTGGTGGTCGGTCTCTGCTCCCCTCCACGGCATGTCTTTTTCCTGGTTCTCTCCCTCAGCCCCAACCGGTCCCGGCGGAGGACTGCCCCTCCCTGGGCCTGGTTCTGCTGGGGGTTTCTTCCTGTTGGAGGGGGGTTTTTCCTTCCCGCTGTGGCCAGCATGTCTTTTTCCTGGTTCCCTCCCTCAGCCCCAACCAGTCCCAGCAGAAGACTGCCCCTCCCTGAGCCTGGTTCTGCTGGAGGTTTCTTCCTATTAAAAGGGAGTTTTTCCTTCCCACTGTCGCCAAGTGCTTGCTCACAGGGGGTCGTTTTGACCATTGGGGTTTTTACGTAATTATTGTATGGCCTTGCCTTACAATATAAAGCGCCTTGGGGCAACAGTTTGTTGTGATTTGGCGCTATATAAATAAAATTGATTGATTGATTGGTTGGTTGGCCAGCAGCTGCTTGTCTATCTGGAATTCGTTCTCAACCACTTTTGGTGCCATCTCCCATCAGGACTCCCCACTGTCGCCAAGTGCTTGCTCACAGGGGGTCGTTTTGACCGTTGGGGTTTTTACGTAATTATTGTATGGCCTTGCCTTACAATATAAAGCGCCTTGGGGCAACTGTTTGTTGTGATTTGGCGCTATATAAATAAAATTGATTGATTGATTGATTGATTGATTGATTGATTGATTGACTTGGGGGCTTCTAATCCATATGCAGCACAGATGTTCCTGTCCACATGTTCGCTGTCCCAGCGTGCACCTTGCATCTTGCTACGTGCCGGACTGTCTCTGGGGCATATTTGCACAGCCTGCAACTTGGGTCCTGTTGGTTGTGGTAGACTCTTGCCTCTATGGATCTGGTGCTTAGGGCTCGTTCTTGTGCTGCCATAATCAGAACCTCTGTGCTGTTCTTTAGGTTGGCCTTTTCTAGCCATTGGTAGGTCTTCTTGATGTCAGCCACTTCCTCTGCCTGCCGATGGTACATCCCATGGAGGGGCTTAGTCTTCCATGATATCTCCTCCTTCTGTTCCTATCACCACCTGTCTTGGCGGGCCATCTTTCTGATGTATTCATGGATGCTCCTCGTCTCATCCTAGATTGTGGCTCTGACACACACTAATGCTCATAGAGCCTCAGAGTACTGGACTTTGGGTGGAAACCTCTGTGCATTGTGAGGTGGACTCCAATTAAGCTGTGGAAACATCTCAAGGATGATTAGACCTGAGCTCAGTTATGAGCTTCACGACAAAGGCTGTGAATACTTATGTACGTGTGATTTTAGTTTTTTGTTTTATAAATAAAAAAAAACTATTTTCACATTGTTATTATGGGATACTGTGTGTAGAATTTTTCACTGATATAGGTGAAGTGCTGTGAATACTTTCAGGATACACTGTATAAGTGACTCATTTGCGCTTCAAACCTGTCCATCTGTGATGTGACAGAGCGTTTCTCCCATCTATATACAGTCTGTGGTTGTGACACCATCATACAATATGATGATTTATGGGAAAGTGGTCGCCCAAAGCTGCTGAGCAGTTTGCTCAGCACCAAGAGTGGGTTGGGAAGGCAGAAAGAACAGCACTTGCTTAACTCTAACTGTCATCACCAAAGTGCCCTTGAGCAGGGTCCTTAATCCCCAAGCTGCTCCCGGTGTGCAGTTGATCACTTTGCATGGCATCACTGTGTGAGTGTGCATGTGATATCATGTAAAGCGCTTTGAGCGTCTGCCTGAAATGGAAAAGTGCTTCAAAAATACCATGTTTCAGAGTAATAAGCTTTTAATTTGGGGCGTGTCGTTTGGGCAGAAATAGCTCAGATACACCTGTAGGTCACAATGGTTCATACAAATCAGGACAAATAATTTGTGTTACAAACGAGAAGAGACACTCAGAATAAAATGTGCACCTTTGACACGAGCCATGCAAATACCTGTAATCCTGCAATAGTATATGTTTGTGTGGCCTTGACATTTGATCAGTTCTGACTAAAATTTAATTATTTTGTCGTTGATAAGCACTGGGTCCAATTTTGACCCTTGTCCTGTGGTCTCAAAAATCAAATGACTTTGTTCTTGGCTGACCTGTATTTTTTCCTGAAACAAAATCAGTTCAACACTTTGAGATTTTGTTCACAGTTGGATGAAAACAAAGCAGGATTAAAGGTAACACCACTACAGCTGGGCGCTTGACCTTTCTGAAAATATACATTCTTGTGTGTGAGCCATCCCATGTTTTAGAGAGTGCATTGAGGTGCAGCCATGCAGAGTAACAGTGTCAGTACGTCTCTGTTCACTTCTCTTGGAGCAGCACACTAGACCTTTTGTTCTATCCAAGTGGTTGGTGAGTCCACATAGAACCAACACCATATCGTTTCTTTGCCCTTTCTTTATATGCGTCACTCTTGAAGGGTCTTTTTTGAGTCATCCTTTGTCTGTCACCTCACCTGGGACCAGTTTACCAAGGACAGCATCACCAAGACCTAATGCTCCAGACAATGCAGCTCTCAGGATCACTGGAGCTCACAAACCCTTACACCAAGATAAAGTGTTGGTAACGGGAGTGGTCTTGTGTAGGAGATAGATGTATCAGTGCTACAACTGAGGTCCTGCAGACACTGTGCTGGAATGTCATGGTGAAGAACGCAAAGGGTCTTGACTTATGAGTTGATTTCTGCTCCTATCCTCACCTATGGCCATTCATAACCAAAAAAAGAAAGTGGCGGAGATCAGGTTCCTCCGTAGAACATCCAGTCTTTCAATCAAAGACACGGTCGGTGCCAAGCTCGATTTTCAAAGAGGGACTCATACTGCTGGTGATGAGGTGATTTAAGCATCCGGTGAGGATGGTCGTCCATGATCATCTCCCTTGGGAGGCGGCCTTCCAAGCATGTCCAACTGGGAGGCGACCTCAGGGAAGTCCCAGGACACTCTGGAGGGATTATATTTCCCACCTGGCTTGGGAACGCCTCATGATCCCCCAGGAGAAGTTAAAGGACTTGGTGGAGAATAGGGAAATGTGGACTGAGCTGCTTGGTCTGCTGCCACTGTGACCTGGACCTGGATAAGCAGCAGAAAATGAATGAATGAGTGAATGATTTGCAAACACACAAAGTAATCAGGTTCTCATTATCTTTAAAAGGTCTCTAACTTTGGTTCATATAAATACAGTATTTCTTTAATTTTAAAAAATAGACAAACTCCTTTACTGGAAATTGAGATTTGCAAATTTCAGTTTCACATTTCCATTGTATTTCTCATCTGATCTCACAAATTGATTGTGAATCGGTGGTAATAATTTTTGGGATGAAATATGCCAAAACCATCTGCTTATACTTGATCTCTCATTGCGCAAAAATGTTTTTTCATTCCATTTCTGTACATTTACTATGTATGTAAAGAAAGTGGATTTGGCAAATGGCAGGGTGGCGGTGAGGCCGTGGGCGGGAGGTAACGTGATAAAAATGCTAAATTCGAGGATGCGTGGACCATTTCCACATGGTCACGGGGAAACTCTGCGCCCTTTGACCTCAGTGAGAAACACTCTACTTGGACGCCACAGCCAGCATTCACAAAATCGATTCCAAAAAACTTAAAAAAAAAAACTACTTAGTTTGTCAGAGCATGGGCATAAGAAGGGTTACTCCGGTCTGCTTAATATTCCTGTAAATCCAGACAGGATTTCCTGCTTGCCTCCCGGACAAACTCTGCACACACATTGATTTGTTACTTGTCGACCAACGCAAGAAAAAATGGAGATTTTTCCGTTACTTTTCCAAATACATAAAAAAAACTTCATTTATTTAACTGTATCTGTGCTTGTTAATGTTTGGAAGCTTGAGCAGCGTGCACAATAACACGTGCAGCTTTTCAGCCGGAGATGTGGAAAAGTTCATCTTAGCGTTTCTCTAGGCACAGCCGGCCGCCGGGAAAAAGCCAGGACTACTCACTCTCACTCATCTTTAACTGCTTATCTGGGATCGGGTCACGGGGGCAACAGCTCCAGTAGGGAACCCCAAACTTCCCTTTCCCGGGCCACATTAACCACCTCTGACTGGGGGATCCCGAAGCGTTCCCAGGCAGATCCCGAGGCGTTCCCAGGTCAGTGTGGAGATATAATTTCTCCACCTAGTCCTGGGTGCTTCCTGGAGTCTCCTCCCAGCTGGCCATGACTGGAACACCTCCCTCAGGAGGCGCCCAGGGGACTATTGGACCTGAAGTTGCTTACAAAGTTTGGTGCAAATTGGAGTGAAAAACCTGAATTTTGACCTTTGACAGCAATGACCTTGAGCTTTGTGAAAACAAACCCTTTAAGAATAATTCTGGGGTTGACTTTCATCCACATATCAAGTTTGGTGGAAATCGGCCAAAGAGGGAGGAGGAGGGGAATAAACGGATACATGAACCTAATTTTTGACCTCGATGACCTTAGCGTTGACCATTTTGGGTTCGACCTACATGCACACTTCAAGTTCATTGTTAATTGTCCCAAGAAACCTCGGAAGAGTATTTCTCAAATTCTAAAATGATTCCAAAAACTGGCAGCCAAAAATTCACAAGCACTCATAACAATCCGTCCGGTCCTCACGACGGCACGGCACGCAGGGCTCAGAGTGCACGGAGGGAAACTTAAGAGGGGAAAAGAGAATGAATGAAAAGCAAACAGGGATCAAGAGTTTATCAAACCAGGGGTCGTCCTCGTATTTGCGCTGATTTAGAAAAGCTCCACGCTAAATAGGGAAAATGTGCATTTCATCAAACGGTAATATCCGAGGAACGCTCTGCAGACGCTCGCTGCATTTGCAGACAGATCTGTCCATGAATTTGAAAGAAAACACAGGAGTTATTGCACGGATGCAGGACAATATTCCAATGCAGTGCGGTCTAAATCCTGGACTCAGATGTTTTATTATTAAAAGTCAAACATTCATTCCCCACTTTGCAGTTCTCAGACTGAGGTGGGACGGGCAGGAGAGTCCACACAGCCAGACCTTTAACTCGTCCTCTAACTGGTTCCTGTTTTTGTTACTTTTGAGAGGTGAGGATGGTTGCCATCCAGGACCGAAGCAGGTTCTGTGGTTTAATGGATGTGAGACCTAAAAAAAAAGTCTAAATAAAAACTCCTAAAAAACTTTCATCACTTGGAGGAAATGTTACTTGGCCAGATATGTTGAGATGATTAGCTTTAGGAGCTGATTGGAAAAAAGGTCAAGGTCAACAAAATACGGTCAAAAACACATTTTCTGCTAAATGTCTGGAACCAATAGGGTAGGAGAGATGATCTAAAGTTTATATTGATCAGCAAAATATTTATGATCGATTGGTATAAGTGGCATCATGAAGTCGTCATGTTTGTTCAGTGTGTGTTTGGTTTGCGTCTGCCCACTGATGCCTCTCATTTTCATTTCAGACTATAAACTACAGCACTTGTAGAGTGTTCTTGTTCTGTCTTTTGAAAGTGTTGTATGATTGTGCTAAAACTACTAAAACAAATGTGCTGTTTCCTAACAGCAAGATATTTATTGTACATTTTGATTATTTTATTTTCCATCTCATTATTTCACGTTCTGTATTGTATTGGCTTAGAATTATTAATGCCATGATTCCACATATTCAAATGTGAGTGTGGACGTAATCACGTTGTTGTTGCACTTGTGATGACAATGACAATAAAGCTCATCCATCCATCCATCCATCCATACTCCGATACAGTAGGTGGCAGCATGCACCTCTAAAGCTAGTTTACAATCTACCAATAAACACAAAAAAGAAGACGATTTATTTGTATTTATTTATAAATACTGACTTTAAATTCAGGCAGTGGCTTATGATGTGGCAAAGGTGAGCACCTTAAAGCAGTGATTCATGAAGGATTTAATCATACATGTTTTGAAAATGACATCATCGCTTAGGGCAGTGCTAACAGCTAACATTAGCATGACTGAATGGCTTCTTTTTGAGCATTTTATTTCAAATATCTGTAATAATATGGCTTACGTATTGTGTTTCTACTTGACACTGAGTTCTGGACATACTGAAATCTGTCTAGGGCCTTGTTGGGCAGTCCAGACAGGACACCACTGCAGTAGTCCAGATGGGAGGTGATGAAGGCATGGATGAGTATTTCGGTGACTGAGTCGGTGAGTGACAGCCGGAGTCTTGAGATGTTACGCAGGTGGAAGAAGGCAGATTTGGACATGCTGTTGATATGGGAACTGAATGAGAGTGTGGAATCAGGAATGACACCCAGGTTCTGCACTTCGGATGTTGGGGAGGGGGTGCAGCCGTCAATGACCAGGGTGAGGTCTCCAACGTTCTTGAGCAGTGGTGCTGGGGCCACCACCATAAACTCTGTCTTGTTGATGTTAAGTTTCAGTAGGTTGGTGGTCATCCAAGTTTTGATATCCTGCAGACAGCTGTTGAGTTGTATTGGTGGGAGTTGCGAGGAGGCCTTGGTGCTGATATACAGTTGGGTGTCGTCAGCGTAACAGTGAAAACTGAGTCCACATTGGTTGCGGATGATCTGAGGGGGAACAAGTAGATGGTAAAGAGGAGGGAGCCAAGGACAGATCCCTGAGGGACGCCATGCTTGACTGCTGCTATGGTGGAGTGGATTAATCACCTTTAATTGTACTGTTGTCTATAAATCAGTTGAATTGAAAATCAACAAATAATGGTAACTCGTCATAATTACACGGGATTCTTTTTCTAACTGTCACACTTTTGTAACATTACTTAACCTACTTTAGTGCAACATATGGCCTAAATGTAAAAACAACTTCAACATGCTCTCCTTAATACTAGGATTAGGACTAGTGGACCCTAGGACTAGCGGGAAGTTCAGGAAATGGGGAGGACAGTGCAGCTAAAGTGCCAGGGATCAATTTATTTTCCAAAAATAAAGAAGACAAGTTGTTACTTCACTCTGACATTGTAGGAAAAATGGAACTACAGTGAAGTGTATGTGCGTGTGTGTTTGTGTGTTGCATCATAGACATGTTTTTAAAGGCCTAATGTTTCCTGACATGCCACAGTTAAAGTATCATAGCGGCTGAATGATCGCCGCTGGCTAGCAGGAAAAAGACTGCCTGAGGTCTTTTGCTCTGGGCAAGTGTGTGTGTGTGTATGTGTGTGTGTGTGTGTGTGTGTGTGTGTGTGTGTGTGTGTGTGTGTGTGTGTGTGTGTGTGTGTGTGTGTGTGTGTGTGTGTGTGTGTGATGAAACAGCTTTTCAAAGTACGGTATTGTCTGTGTCATCGGCTTAAAGAGCTAAACACAGTGTTCAAGATGTGAGAGCAGGGAAGGGAAGGAGAGAGAGAGAGAGGAGAGATGAAGCCAGACAGAAGGCTCGCACTTCCAACGCGCGGCGTTGCTGCTCGGTTCCCTGTCTTCCTCCTCTTTTAATGAAGGAGGAAATGAAGATGTAAGATAAAAGAAGGAGAAGTGGGGTGGGATAGAAAGAAAACTACGGAGTTGAGTCGACTTTTATTATCTCTTTCCTTCTCGCATGCACCCTGTTTCCATTTGTACGGACGCCTCCACGATCTCCATTAGCAGCGACGGCGCAGAACTGTGGCGTTAAAAATCTGTTTGTTGTCCTCCCTGACATAATCAAATGCCTTTATAATATTCAGCGCTAAATTATTCAAGTGTTTAAGGCTCAGACGTGTGAACAAATTGCTTCTTTTTTCCTCCTTTTAAGTGTGGGAGCGGTAACGAGGTGGACTTGGGGCAACTGTTTGTTGTGATTTGGCGCTATACAAGAAAAAAGTTGATTGATTGATTGATTGACTTCCGGGCCTCCGAATGAACCTACTGCAGGCTCGGATCTCTTCTTATTAGCATTCCCGTAATTCCCTGTTGAACTTTTCCAAACTGACATGATCTCCAGCTGCTATAAACAGGGATTTAATACAAAACAACCATTATTGTTGAAGCTCCGGCTCTGTAGGTGAATGCTTTCAGCGTGATCGGATTGCTGGGATTTTTGGGAAAACGCAGCAGCGGTTTAATCTGCCGGCTCGGAGAGGAGAGAGAGTGACAGGAATGTCAGGGTACAGTAGTGTATAATGGTGTCTAGTGTGAGCTGAAGTCATTTCACACTCTTCTGTGAATGAAATGAGAGCCCCGTGATACCATCTCCTCTCGCATTCGCTCTCTGGCGATGGAGCTTTTGATCTTCCTGAGCGGTGCTGAAACGATCTTCTGTCCGGGTTTTTACAGCGAATCAGTGCCAGACAATTCTCTCCCTGTGTCCCCATTTTCCGTCTCATTCTGAAAGCCGGCCGAGCCCAGAGTTCAAAGCCGGAGCCCAGATGAGATGCGCGCATACTTGCAGGGAATTACATTAGCGCTCGACTGTCCCACCGTATTCCGGCATGTAATACATCAGAAAGAGCAGAATAGGTTTGAAGATGCTGTGGATGCCCGAGAAAGCAGCAGAAGGGGCATTAACCTGCATGCTTAGTGGCTCGATCTCAGAGTAAGAACAAGCAAAAAAGAAGGTTTGAGACAGAAACACCCAATAGATAGTTATGCAAACATGTAAGATGTTTCTGTCTGTGGCTTTCAATGTAAAGCAGTTACGACTCACCACAGGGTGCACCAGGATTTACTCTTATCTGTGGTTCATGAGGTGTTTTTCTGTCACTATTATCCTCTCTGTCTCCCTCTGGTGTCTGTGTGTGGATTTTGCACTTTTCACCCAGTACACACCTGCACATTATGTGTATCACTCACCTGTTGCCAGTTTACTCATCAGACCCTCAGATTGTCACACATTCCTTGCTGGGTCTGTTTTTCAGTTTCAAAATTTATTTTTCCAATCTTTTTTATTTTCAGATTACAAAACTTTTGGCCTTGATTTAGCTCCATAGTCTGTCTACCTCAAGTGGCCATTCAAAGAACTGCAACTTTTTCCTCCCTCTTTCAGGTGGCTCCATGTTTGACAGCTGAAGTTTAGACCTCAACTTGGGTTCATTTTCTGCCACACTTGTTTTGTGGGCTTCTCACAGAGCGTGCAGCCGGGCTCAGCGGGTTCACAGAGCAACGTACATCACAGTAGTTTGAAACATTTGCAAGTGTGGACTGTATTGCTGTTTAACAATCATAGTAATTCATACTTTATTAATCGCCTTAGGGAAAATTCTTTCTCTGCATTTAACCCATCCTAATCACAGACATTTAGAATCGATCTAATCACATGTGCAGCCACTGAGCAACACCCGGGGACTAACTCCAGATCTTCACACAGTGCTGTGGTCAATGACTGTGTAAGGAGGAGCACAAACCTAATGAGCATGTTTTGATGGTGGCAGGAAACCAGAGTGCCTGGAGGAAATCCACATACACACGGCGAGAGCATGCAAACTCCACACACAAAGGAAACGGGCAAGGATTTGAACCAAAGACCTTGGTATGTTGTGATTTGTTGCTATATAAATACATTGAATTGAATTGTGAGGCAAGAGCGCTAACCAGAATGCTATATGGAGATTAGATTAGATAGAACTCCCTCAGAGAAACTGAGGTTTCATTAGCATTGTATAGCAGCACAGAGGGTAAGAAGCACACAGAGTATGAAAAGTGAAAGTAAAAAAGAAAAGAAAAACAGTTTGCAATATAAATACAAAATATAAATACCAGATATACTGAACAATACAGGTTTACTGGCTATTACTGTTCCTCTCGTTCCCATCCCGTCTTCCTGTTACTCCTCCTTCCCCTGAATGAGGAGTTGTACAATCTGATAGTCTGAGGGGCAAAGGAGTTTTTCAGTCTGTTGGCTCGATAAACACCACATTTGACAGCTGATGGGTCAGAATAAGTAAACCGCAGTCAGCGTTAGCATGGTGACTATGGTTTACACCAACAGTAGTTGGTGTGACCAACAGAGTTGGATATAGCAAAGCTAGAGGGCGGAGACACACCTAGTCGTGCACTGCCATTACCAAAGAGGGCAAAATATTAATTAAATTATTCTAACTTAATTAAAAAGTGAACCAAAACAGGTAAGCATTTATGGTCTGTGTAAGCCTATCATAGTGATTGCCCTCTGTACTTCCGCATTCACTCAACACGCACACTGGATTGCACATCCGGGTACTTTTTGCCCTCTTTGGTCATGGCGGCCATGCCCTCATGTAGGCACAGCAGTGTTACATTAGCGGTATGGGGAGTGAGCACTCTAGCTTCGCTATATCCAACTCTATGGTGTATCTACATATGCTAATACAAACTACTAGGGTGTGACTGCATATACAAACACTAACTAGAGTAGTCAAACATGCAATACCAACATAACATCCAATATGAAGGCACAGCCGGTCTCCGGGGATGGCATAGACAATTACAGTGATTTATAATTGTATTTCAGCTCTGTTCCTGTTTTGCATGCTTGATCATTCTTTGTTGTACTTTGTTTATGTTAGAATGGCTGAAGCAGTGGGTCCCCCCCACCGAGTCTGGTCTGCTTGAGGTTTCTTCCTCAAAAAAAAAAAAAAAAAGCTGGAGGGACTTTTTCCACACCACTATTGCCTGTGGGCTTGCTCATAATGGTTGTAAGTTTTGACCTTGCCCATGTGAGGTACCTTGGGGCAATGTATGTTTTGATCTACTGCTGTATAAATACACTGAATCAAATTGGTCCAGTGGTTTGCTAATAAGAAGGGACCTTCTAAATGCGCTGTGCTCATTGTCCTGTGGGATATCAGCATTTTCACAGGAAACTCCAACCATATTTAATTGTAAAGTTTGAACAAGAGCCAGTTTTGCACTTTATGACACTTTAATTACTACACATTTGCTTGATTTGATCAAATTTAATGCTGTTATGATCTCGTGAAAAAATTCTTCCACACAATAAGAAATAAAAAGTCACCATTTTCTAGCAACATACACAAAATGTGACATTTGACATCACTCTTAAAAAAAGAAAAATTAAGCCAAGGAAGCCCACTCAAATCCAACCAATGTGCAGAATCCATTTATGCAACTTTAATAAATTATCATTTGGATCATAGTCAATGTTACAGTACTGATAAATATTTTTAGTATCAATACAAATTACAATAAAATAAACCTGGAAAAAAGCCACCTGTTTAACACAGGGCACTGTAATTGATTAATGTGTTCAGAAAGCTGCTTTATGGCCTGTGTTACCAAAGAAAATAGACCTGAAACAAGAGTATGACCTTGAGCTTCAGTAGTATTAAAAGCTTTTACAATGATACTGAACGATTACCGACATAAAAAGCATCTTCGAAGATGGTGTCATATAGCTTGTCACTGAAACATGATGAAACCAAAAGTGTGCCACACACAGGAGTATGACCTTGAGCTTGAATACTATTAAAGTGTGACCAAAGATACTTAAATATTAGTGGCTTGAAAAGTATTGTTTAACTGTTTTAAAAATTCTTGCCATAAAATTGTACTCTGTTGGCTGACATATAACAAGTCAACAACAAGAGTATAACCTTGAGCTTCAATAGTAATGTAATTTATCCAAAATTGTGTAAATGTGTAAATTTAAAATGTCAGCTTGATTTTTCTTCTCCTTTGTTAAAGCTATTGTATTTATGTTTTTGTCTGTGATCTGAAGTATGACAGAGTTGTATCCAGTTTATTCAAAGATGCTTTAAAGTTACTAAAAAATGTAGCTCTGTCTTGCTTTTCCCCACAAGACACATTACAGCATCACTGCTATATACAGCAGTGATGTAATTTTTTAGTAACTTTTGGTCATTGACCAAACAGAACAACTGGACTACAACCTTGAGCTTCAGCAGCATCATAGGTATCCCATAGAATGCACAGATCAACACTTGGGAAAATTGTACCTTGATTATTTTTAAAAGATATGATGATATGATTGGGTTTTTTTTGGTTTGTTTGTTTTTTGTTTTACAGATTTTGACCAGACAAAAAGTAATTTAGAAACAAAAGTATGACCTTGAGCTTCAGTGCCATTCTAGTTTAACTGAACAAGCATAAGCATAGTTTGATTATTTCAAAGTATATCTCAGAAACATTGATAGACAAGGACTGACAACCTTGAGCTTCAGCAGCATCATAAGTTTGTCACAGAATGCACACATTAACACTCTGGAAAATTGTACCTTAATTATTTTTAGAAGATATGATGGTATTGTTGTTTTTTGTTTGTTTGTTTGTTTTTGTTGTTGTTTGTTTGTTTGTTTTGTTTTGTTTTTACAGATTTTGACCAGACAAAAAGTAATTCACAAACAAAAGTATGACCTTGAGCTTCAGTACCATTGTAGTTTAACTGAACAAGCATAAGCATAGTTTGATTATTTCAAAGTATATCTCAGAAACCTTGATAGACAAGGACTGACAACCTTGAGCTTCAGCAGCATCATACGTTTCCCATAGAATGCACACATTAACACTCTGGAAAATTGTACCTTATTTTTAGAAGATATGATGGTATTGTTGTTTTTTGTTTGTTTTTTGTTGTTGTTTGTTTGTTTTGTTTTGGGGGTTTTTTTTACAGATTTTGACCAGACAAAAAGTAATTCAAAAACAAAAGTATGACCTTGAGCTTCAATACCGTTCTCGTTTAACTGAACAAGCATAAGCATAGTTTGATTATTTCAAAGTACAATATATATCAGAAACATTGATAGACAAGGACTGATGAACACATGCTACAAGGGACAACTCCACCACCCCCCCCCCCCCCCTCCCACGCTCAAGGTATATCTGGGGCCAAGTGGTTAAAAATACTAATGGTTTGGCTCTGAATTATTCATTTGAACAAGAGAATTTTGTAAAAATGACAACACGACATCTCACAGTTTCAGTGTAGTTTAAAGTTAAACGTGCATATGGAGTTTTAAGGGTCAGTGAAAAGACAGCAGGATGCATTTAAAGGATGTGCACAAGGAAAAATAAAACACTATGCATGGAAACGTGCTTCTCTGTCTCTCACACACACACACACACACACACACAGTGTTAATGTGAGATGAAGCAACATGCAGCGAGGGAGAGTTGAGCCATGAATCATGACTATTATCATTAGGTTAAGCACCAACCGACCCCAAAGGCAGAGAGAGCCTCTGCAGAGAGACGGCACTCCAAATGAGCCTGATTATTATTATTGTCCTACAAATGAGAGTGATTAGTATTGATGTCTAAATGAGCACTGAGGTTATTTCCTGATTATCATTATTATTATTATTGTCATTATTTTTTTTTATTAATATGAACCTCGCTCATTCTCGCTTCATTCACTTTTAATTCCACAGGCTGCTTCTTTACAGACGCAGCATCACAGCCTGAGCGCTGTGACGCACTCGTGCAGCAACACCCACCACGTGCACAGTAGTGATGTGCACACAAATAACTCTGTATAACACAAACTTAGCGCACGTGCACGCGCATGCTATCACAAAAACATGCATTTTCTACTGATTTCAAACCTTTGATTATTCATCAGAACTTACTTATTTTGAGATTTTTCTGCAAAGTAAAATTATTTTTCTGAATTTCACTCATTAAGTAATTATCTCAAATTCTGTATATTTATATGCTGCAGCCAGGTGTGGTGTGGGCCTGTCATTGGTCTTCTCCAGCCGTTGGGATCTTCAACACAGCGGCCCCAAAGGGGCCCTAAAGACTTGGACCTTATCAGGTTTGCCAAACACCTGTGTCCAGTGTCCTCATGACTCCAGAAGCTCTTGAACTCAAAGATATAAATGTCACTGTTGACATGTGTTAATGTCTCTACAAGTTCACCAGGAGACCAGGAGGTCATTGAAAGCTTGCATTTTAGTCTTGCTCCAGTTCAAACACAAACCCAGACAATCGTCACCACTTTACTGATATTTGCTAATTCGTGCAAACAGCACAAACATAGAAATTAAATCTTAAAATGTCACTCAATAGAAATACTGGAGCAGGTCAGGTCCTGTGCTTAATGGCCAAAGTGCTGCCGAACCTCAATAACAAGTCAAGTAAAAAAAATTAGTATAACATGTGAGATCACAACAGTCAATAAATGGAAAATTACACAGACATATAAACAGTCTCAAAAGTGCTCATAAACAGATGCATTTCCAATTCTTATGCAGTTTTACAATCAGGGCCACAGAAACCTGTAACAGCTTCAGAGGTATGATGGGTGTCTTGGTGGCTTCCCTCACTAGGCTCCTTCCTGCACTGTCATTCAGTTTTTGTCTGTCTACACCAGACTGTTTATATTTCTTAATGATTGATGTAAATGAAGTCCTGGACATATTCACTGACTTGGAAATAATCGTGCATCCATCCCCTGACTTGTCTAAAGAAAACTCACTTGTGAAAACATTGATCTGTATCAACAATAATCCTTCATGTAGTTTGTCCAATTACTTTTGGCCCATGAAAGTGGAGAGGGGTTATTAATTCCTGTCCAAATGCTTATGAACCTGACTGTAAATAGTAAAGTGGAATTGGACACACCAGATGCACTTATGCTATGTGCTACAGACAACATGGTTGATTGTGAAGATAGGGCCCATCGCTGGGCCATTGCAGGTTTTGTTTCTTTTTGAGGATCTAAGATGAAAATTATGTTAAATCTTGACAATCAGTCATCAGATACCACGTAAAATAGAAAAAGTATTTCACAGTAAAACATGAAATAAGTACTGTGCCTTATTCTGAGAGAGATTTCAGATGTTTTATATCCATTTAATGCCTTATTTTGACACATTCTGTGGTAACAATGACAGCGCAATCTGTTTATATTTTAGGTTACTGTTAAAAAAAATTGCTCATTGTAATTTCGTTACCGTAGAATTATTCATATGCAAAGAGCAGAGAGGAACGATGCATAATCAACATGAGGACCCGCTGACCCCGTCGCACAGATTTAACGCAAAGTTTTGTTGCAAGCCACAAAGTAAACAGCATCACTTATGTTCATTTTACATTTTTTAAATTCTGAATTTTGGAATTCAGGGAGTTCCTGAATTGCATTTCAGGTTAATATTACAAATGTACAATATGTGTCTTTGTGTGTGTGTGTGTGTGTGTGTGTGTGTGTGTGTGTGTGTGTGTGTGTGTGTGTGTGTGTGTGTGTGTGTGTGTGTGTGTGTGTGAGCATATTATTGGGGGGGGGGGGGGGGGCAGCTGTCAGATCACACTGCTGATTGGCCGATATGACAGCCATCAGAAACCGCCGTGGGAGGAGAGAGGAGGAGGCGGGCTGCTCAGCTGTCAATCACTGCCAGTCATAAATCCAGTTTAGCTAAGAAAATATCACCTGGGTTCTCACACACACATAATCCACAAATCTCTGAGCAACATCCAAAAGAGGCCCAATCTCACATTGGGAGTAAAAACTTTGCCGTGCTCGGCGCCGGCACACAGACTCCATCATTTTCACGGGGCACACGCGGCGTCGTCAATCTTGGCTCAGACAGGCGTCGAGTTTGACAGAGTAATTATGACGTCCCACTCTGAAGGGGCCGAGGGCTGAGAGGTGAGAGCTATCGATCCGCTACAGGAGGAAATTTATCAATGTCCAAACACTGAGCTCTGACAGGATCCTCGTCCACTTAGAGAGCAACGTTCAAAACGCTTCTGATGCAGTCCGAAGGCAGAGTTTAGGAGGGGTCAGAGGTCACGGTTATGGAGCAAAGCAGTGTTTTGCTCATGAGCATGTCAAAATACTGACAGCAGTAACCAGGAATCACACCGGCGACTCTTCACCTCGTGGGTAACCCACTCCGCTTTGCAGCTTTGGCAGGAAATTTGCTCTTCACTGTGCAATAGGACTTAGTGTGTTTGTGCAACAGGCCTAGGCCTACTGCCTAGGAGGCCTAGAATTAGAAAATAGAGGAAATGGGGGTTCAAGTCCAATGGTGGCGGGACGTACACAGCCTTAAAAGAGGTCAGAGGAGGAGGAGAGCACTCTGGTTACATCAGCACTCTGGTTCTGGGAGGTGGATGGATCTGAAGAAGACTTCTGGCCGAATTTAAACAATATTTAAGCATTGTTAAGCTTATAGACGCTCCCAAATGTCATAAAGCTGTCACGCTCTATAAGGAATTTTTTTGAAGTGAATTAATGTTAAAGAATGACTTTACTTTTGTTATTGTATAATTTATTTTTTCTATCTCTTTCTATTTATAATGATATTACTGTGAGAGTTATTGTGGCCTTGTCCTTTGTTTGTTTGTTGTTAATATACGAGGTCTATTACAAAAGTATCCGACCTTATTATTTTTTTCAAAAACCATATGGATTTGAATCACGTGTGATTACATCAGACATGCTTGAACCCTCGTGGGCATGCGAGAGTTTTTTCACGCCTGTCGGTTACGTCATTCGCCTGTGGGCAGTCTTTGAGTGAGGAATCGCCCACCCTCTCGTCGATTTTTTCATTGTTTAGGAATGGCTCAGACTGCTGCTTTGTTTGATCAAAATTTTTTCAAAACTGTAAGGCACAACTGAGTGGACACCATTCGATAAATTCAGCTGGTTTTCGGTAAAAATTTTAACGGCTGATGAGAGACTTTGGTCTGTAACTGTCGCTTTAAGGACGGTCCACGGCGCCTGACGGCGATCTGCGCTTCGAGGCGGCAGCGTCTCGCCGTTTCAAGTTGAAAACTTCCTCATTTCAGGCTCTGTTGACCCAGTAAGTCGTCAGAGAACAGAGAACTTTCAGAAGAAGTCGGCATGAGGAGTTTATTCGGACATTCCATTGTTAATGGACATTTTGTAATGAAAGAACGTGCGGGCAGAGTCGCATGTCAGGCCGGACCCGACCGCGGGGGGTCGCGACAGGAAAAACACCTCCGTGTTAGAAACCTTAACGGACAAGTTGGAACATGCCCAGCTGTTAAACAATTTCTCAGTTACTCACTTGTTGAAAACCATCAAAAGCCGCCTGAATTTTACAAATGGTTTTCAACACGGAGGTGTTTTTCCTGTCGCGGCGCACACAGATTTGCCGAGTCGTCACAGAAACAACTCGGCGAATTTGCGCGCACGTCTTTCATTACAAAATGTCCTTAAACAGTGGAATGTCTGCATAAATTCCTCATGCCGGCCTCTTCTGAATCTTCTCTGTTCTCTCACGACGTCCTGGGTGAATTAAGCCTTAAATTAGGATGTTTTCAGGTCGAAACAGGCCGACGACGGCGCCTGGAAGCGCTGCGCGACGTCCCGCTCCGTGGGAAGTCCTTACACCGACAGAAACAACCCATAATCTCTCATCAGCCGTTAAACTTTTCACCGAAAACCAGCTAAATTTCTCGAATAGTGTCCACTCGGATATTCCTCACAGGTCCAGAAAAAATTTTGATAAAGCAACGCGCGCCGTGTCGAGCAGCGTGTGAAACAAAGGAATTCAGCCGAGAGGGCGGGACCACATCTCACTCAAGGCCTGCCCACAGGGAAAATGATGTCACCGACACGCAACTCACGCATGCGCACAAGGGTTCAAGCATGATTGGTGTAATCGCACGTCATTCAAATCCATATAGTTAAAAAAAAAATAAAAGTGTTGATTTCTTATCTAATACACCTCGTATTTGTTGGAAAAAAAATGTTGTAGGAGAGACAAAAAAAAAGTGAGTAAAAACACCTTAATAATATTTAGAATTACAAAAAAATTGATTCTTGGTTTGTTTATTTATTTTGCCATTAAAATTGGCCATCATTTTCAAAATAAAATAACTTCTCAAGGCCAGGACTTCTTAAAGTCTGGAGGTAAGTTGGCTAAGGGAGTACAAGTGAGGTTTGATATTCAGTGCGGGAACAGCGGAGGCATCGCGCGTGCGTATTTGAACGTGGAGGATTGTAGATATGCGATCCTGGACCCGCTGCCGCTCGGTGAGAACAGAGACTAGATCTAGTGCTTTCCCTTTTGAGTCGCCAAACACCAGAAAAGTCTCCATCCTTTGAGAAAATAAGTCGTCAAGAGGGTTTGGAAAGTCACCAGATTTGGTGACAAAGTCGCCAAGTTGGCAACACTACCTCCAAGTTTGATTTAACTCCACTTTTTGGGCTGCTTTGATCTCATTCTCAGCTTGTTTTTTTTCTTCTTCTTTTTGTGCTCACAGCACTCATTAAATGACTTATTTGACCTCATTTTCACTGAGCTTGTGTCTACTTTATGAAGTTCAGCTCACATATCAACAGGCGTGTGATTAACAAATGAGACACAGGTGGGATTATAGAAACACGTGGTTGTGACACAAAAGGAAAAGCCAGAACAATGATGCAGATACTGGGAAAGAAACCAGAACATTGTACAGTCATGTGAAGAAGGCAGTGAAGATGCGAGAAACAAACTATAAGTGGGCCTTGGATGGTAACAAAGGAAGAGTGAAATGAAAAGCAGTATATTTCACATCTGGCTACCCAGTAATTCTCAGACAGTTGTCATCAATAACCTCTCCTCAACATCCTTCCTTTTCCTAAACCCACTTATTCCAGTTAGGGGGTCACGGGGTCAGGTCCTATCCCAGTGGTCTATGGGCGATAGGCGGCATTCACCACCAGTCTATCGCAGGGCTGACACATAAAAACAGACAAACACCTAACCTATGTCTTATACCCACACCCAGGTTGTGCAAGTAGCACATTTACTTGCACTCATCTCTGTCTGAGGTGTTCTCATGTTCATTGTTGGTGTGTGTTGGTCTGAAGTTCAGCACAAAATGTTTATACTCTGCAATATTCAGCTGTGCGAGTGCGTGATGCACAGGCACACTGGTTGTACACACGGAGATGCACATTAGTGCATCAGACCACAGCTGGCTCTTGGCATAAGCCACATAGACAGTCACTTAGGGCATATATATATATATATATATATATATATACACTCTTAACCTGAATTAGTTGAGTTTACTAGAAAATTGCGTGGAAACCCGTTGCCTTAAACCGCTTTAGTTTTTACACAAGCTAAAACTAATCAGGTTAAGTTGTATTAACAAATCACAGTAGTAGTTGCTACTCAGAATCATTAGTTCACATAAATGGTTTCTCATTGGTGTATAAAATAACTATTTTAAGTTAAATATACATAAACATATAACAAATAACATAATAAACATTATTAATCAATAGTTAAAACAATTTCTTAATATAAGTAATGTCTTCTCTTGTAATTTAATTAACTACTCCATCTTTATTTTGAGATTATAATGCATTGTTTCAACAAATGTGTATGGAAGGGAAGGGAAGGGAAGGAATTAAAGAATACTGTGGCGAGTGGTGTGGAAGAACAAGACGCTCTGAGCTTTTCTGCACTCTGCCACAAGGAGGTGCCGTTTTATTTGCAACCCCAACAACACAGAAAATGGTGGAAAGCATCAAACGCAATACACTTTTCACTTATGGTGGCAACAGACAAATAACTAAACTTGACTAACTCAACTGAACTATTGAACACAATAAATCAGTAACACTAACCACACTATTAAACTAACAGGAAACACATTAACAACACTTAAAACTCTCAAAACCCTGTACTCCCATGATGCACTGCAGCATAACAGTTCACAGTCTTAGCAACCGGCCCGGCGATTGCTACAATACATTTAAATGTTCCAAAGACTTTTATTTAAAAAATATTACAAAGGAACACCTCATGAACACTTTGTCAACCAAAAGACAAGTAAAAACAGGAAAAAATGCATTAAAACTGTACTGTAAAAAATGTGACAACTGTTTACTAAAAAAAGGCAACAAAGTGACACATAATATAAATGAACAGATTTTAAGTTCTACAATTTTGTTTAAAAAGTATTTAATACATTTACTAAACCTAAACAAAAAAATTAAGTGCATGTTAAAAAAAGCAACAGTTGAAATGTGTTTGATTTAGTAATAGCACACCAAATGATGAGTTATATTGCCAAAAAATAACTTCAGTTTAGCTGACGTGTTCTCACTGGACCACTCTTTGGGCGAAACTAATTTCCAGAAACTTATCAACAAATAACTAACTTGAAGCCAACATTCCACTTTCTTTAAGTCAGTGTTTCTTACAAAAACCCACAGCCAAGTGTACACTGCGTACAGCGGAGAGAAAAAAAAAAAGAAGAAGCAGCACTTTTCAATGAACCGTCTTTTGAGCAGAAAGTTATGTGTTGCTCTCAAAATCCACAGGTTTTGAATTTGAGCACAGCAAGCCATGAGCAGAAGCAACAGGATGACTGGAGTCTTCACACTTGACATGGTTGCTAGGTAGAATTTAAAATGGGCGCCTCCCCTCCCTTACAGAAACTTGAGACAAAAAGTTAACTCTGCTTAACATGATCATTGCACCAAAAATTTCAGTTGAATAGTGCAATCAACTAATTTAGTTTAGTAATGAGAATGCTTTTTTACAAAACACGAAAGAATAATTAATGATAACTCAGAAATTTAAGTTAAAACAAAATCTGGGTTAAGAGTGTATAGGGTTCTGCAGTATGTCTTAAAGTATGACGGGAGAGGAAGGAGTGAAAACGTAAAAGTGACAACTCACAGCCTTTAAGGTCTCCGTTGTTAAAGCAGGTGCACATCAGGCTACGGGGAGGGTTTTCAGTCACGCAGAGGGCTCTGATCTATAAGTGCTGAGAAACAAAAGAAGGCATTTGATTCCAGGAGGCATAATGCTGCAAAAACATTTGGATTCTGCTGCCAAGCAAATGGAAGCGTAACTACACAATCAGAGTGGGAATTCTTTTATTTGTTGTGGTGTTTGACAGGTTAATGAATAACAGTTATGTTGTGCTCTTATTTGTATCATTCTCATAGGCTTATAGGAAATGGTACCAGTGTGTGAATGGATGAATTTATCCACCCAAAACCTGACACTACCTATGAAACAGCACCTCCAGTGTACCGGGACATGTATACAGTTATTTATTTTACATTAGCATGAAATATAATGCATATATTAAATCTCACAAATAAATAATTACGTAAAATTTGACCAAACTCGCCTCATCGATATACGTGTCTTACTACAGTATTACCACCAGATGGCATGAGCACTATTTTTATGTTCTTGTTGATCGCACCTGATTGGACTTTTCTTTTGCCACTTCTCTACAGGAGAGAGGAAATACCGTATTTCCTTAATACGGGCGTTTATTTTATTTTATTTTTTCAAAAAGTGTTCAGACTTAGTGCCTGAACGAGGCCGGCCTTTATTCAAGGCTGGCGATTATTAACAAAATGCTGCTTGCTGCCTGCACTGTAATATGGTGTTATGTTTCACACATATCCCTGAGTGTGATGAACCAAAGACAGCCGCTTTAGATCAGCCCTCTGCGTGACTGCAAACCCTCCCCGTAGCCTGATGTGCACCTGCTTTAACAACGGAGACCTTAAAGGCTGTGAGTTGTCACTTTTATGTTTTGACTCCTTCCTCTCCCGTCATACTTTAATAGTTTTTGCAGTGTGCCCCCGATTACATTTTGATCTATGATCAATGATCATAGATCAAATACGTTTGGCAGAAATGTCCACAAATATGACCAACTTTACAACACAGTGTCTAAAATCTACAAAGACGCCTCAAATGACCTGCAATTCATGGAGGGAAACTGCACGTACCGTAAAGTTGGTTTGGAGGTGGATGATTGTACAAAGAAGAGGAGCTCGTTGAGGGACAAATTAATCCAGAAAAAGCCAATGTTCCTGATGTAAATTGCATTACAACGCCCACCAACGTGATGGAGAACTTTAAAACGGTCATGCCATGGCTACGGAGTTGCAAAGTTGTAGAAGCATAAATCAGGCTTTAGGTTTTTAAGGTACCACTTCGCAGTGGACTTAGAAAAAAAAGAGTGACTCGACCAAATGTAATCCTGTTTAATGCACATAACATCTGTTATTTATGGCAGGTGTTTATTTATTTATTTTTCAGATGAAATTTTGACCCAGCCATTAAATGAGGCAGGTCTACCTCCAAGGTCAGGCCTTTAATCAAGGAAATATGGTAGTTTCAGAATGAAATCTTGGCAGATATAATTGTATTTCCGGGAAAAAGAAACCCCACAATATTTCATGTGTACTTGATATACCTGGAAATGGATTGGGAAACTTTAATATAAAATTTTTGGCCCTGCAACTGAGCAAAGTGGAGATGAACGCCCCAAACGCACCAAGACTATGTGCTGCAGATCATCAATGTCAGCTTTTCCGAAAGCGTGTCATGTAACTTAATTAGTAAATTAAAAAAAAAATAAAAAAACAATAGGGCATAATGACTGTAATCTTAAGTGCTTTAGATTGAATGAGTGTTTTCATGTTGCGTTTGACGTGGTCACGTTACACTGAGCTTGAAAACCTTCAATTCTGTCAATTTGTGAAAAATGCAACTTGCCATGTTTTTATCATTCATCTGGTAGCTTTGAGGAATGATCTGCTCACTGCTGTCACATTTTTATTTTTCTTTGTCTGTATCCTCAGTGATGTAGAGGATCCAGAATTGGTCATTTAATTCTTTGAACTTTTTTGTGGTTTTCTGCACAGTAAAGAAACCCCTCGTCATTTATACTTGTAGCAGCGGGGTCAATAGTTTTGTCAGAAAATGATCATGTCATCTGCTAAAATATGATGAAAAATAAATGAGTGAATCTGTTTTGGTAAAGTTAAGTGTAGATGTTTATGCACCACGAGGGACAACACACGGGCATCATCGCACGCACGTTGTGTGTGTGTGTGTGTGTATTATTCATGGACTCCGCCGTGGCTCCGACTCAGCACCTGTGGACATCTGCCGACCGCCCGAGGTCACGTCCACGCCTTCATTTTTCTCAGACAATGAGTGGAATTATTTCCCCTCATGCACACCTCTCCATCATTATTGATACGGAATTATTGATCGCAACCTCACACACTAAATTAGAACCTATTAGTCAAACTCTTTCCTCAGCTTTGAGAAGAGCAAATGGCTAAAACTGTCAAATTATGAAGACGTTTTTGGAGCTCTGACCACATTTACAGTGCTGATTGTTATTATGCACCTTGGAAAATGATGATCATTCTTTTTATATAGGTGAATACAGATTTAACAAATTAGACCTGTTCCTCAAGCTGGTGACCAGCAGCAGCTGGTGGAGAGGATTCTAAGTACGGTAGGTTTGTACAATGTTTGAGATCTAAGCAGGTGTCAAATTAAACTTAATTACTGCTGGATGTATTAACAGCAAACATATTAAAAACAATATTATACATTTAGCACTTTCAGAGAATCATTTCCCATTTACAGTCAAGTCCATCAGTATTTGGACTCCAATGGGGTTCAAATAAAACAAGTAAAAACAGTTACAAGCAGTTGGACAAAGGAATCATAGTGATTATTTTAAATACAAAATCAATTTTACAGCCAGTTTTCTTTTGATGAGTCAGGGGATGAACACATGAACATTTCTAAGTCACTGAATAAGTGTTGGACTTCACTGACATCAATCATTAAGCAAAACAAACAATATGGTATTGTCAGTAAATCTGTCTGGAATAGGAAGTTCTACCAGAAAGGCTCAGGAGACAAGAAAAAGTAAAAGATTTAAATCTATAGTGTCATTGTACAAAATGTTAAAACAGATTTTGGCAGAAGTCCCTGTCATGACAGGGGGGAAGGGCTACATAGATCTCAGATTCTGCCTTCACCAGAAGGCAGGAGTGGAGTCCCAATTGATGGGGGCAGTGGAGTGGAGGAGGCAGAGTCCAGGTCAGTGGCTGCAAGCAGCATATAGTTGAATTGGAACTGACATTTTTTTTTTTTTTTTTAATTATGTGCATGGTGGCCATTGGTCATAAGTTACTGACTGAAAGAGGTACCAGCTGCTTCCTTTCTGACATTACAACTATTATTGTTTAAGTGAATCTGAATGAAGAAAACAAGTGAAGACAAGCACTAAGACATCGCTGAAAGGGATATTGGTTAATCCCTCCTGTGATTGGAGAAGGGCACCTCACATGATTTTAGGCAACATATTTTAAACGTGGAAATATCAAATCTCTGTTGTTAAGAGGTAGGTCCTCTTCCATGAATGTAACTTTTTTCTGCATCACCAATTACACAGTTTCATGGGGGCGTGGCATAGAGAAGGAAATGTGAAACTTGAGCCTATGATCGTTAGCTTGATGCACAGTACGTTCTTGAGTATGTCAGGTTTTTTTGCTCATTTGAGAGGCCCTGTAACTTTTACTCCAGTGCAACTTATTTACAAAAAAAAAAAAAAAAATCATGCATTCATTCTTAATAATAGAAGTACTGTACACTACAATATTGTCTCCTCCCAGTCGATGTCCAACTAGGATGAGGTCCCGGGGAAGACCCAGGACATGCTGGAGAGATTGTATTTCCCAGCTGTCTTGGGAACACCTCAGGAGCCCCCAGGAAAAGTTAGAGGATTGGAAAGTCTGGGATGAGCAGTTTGGTCTATTGTCACTGCAACACAGATACAGATAAGCAGCAGGAAATGAATGAATGAATGAACACAATGTTGCACAAAAATCCCAAATTAAAGAGCAGATTTTAAAAAAAATCAACTCTGCATCAAATAACATCCAATATTCATGTTTACAGTATTTGTCCATCTTGCCCTTTTTTTTTTTTTTTTTTGAATTTAAAAGTCTTTATGGTACACACCACAGCCTAAATTCACTGACTTCTCTCTCTGTCTCAGATTTTTTTTAATCTAAATTGTGTCAAATGGGTATTTATTTGTCCAAATTTGTCCAGATTTATTAAAAAGCGAGTTCCACATACAATCAAATTGTAACATACTCCAGTATGACTTGTACCCCAGAAAAATACACTATTCAATCAGAGAAACAAAGTGTTATTTTCTGATTATGTAGTAGCGATTGTGTTCCATAAAGCGGAATAACGCTGGCACGAGTCTATACAAGCCTGTGAAATGGATTTTGTATGAATGCAGCCAAAGCTGAAGCTGACACTTCTTCGTTCTCTCGCCATTTCACTCAACATACGTGTGATTTTTGAAAGTTACATCTGGATTAATTTGAACTTATCTGATAGTTTTGCTCTCTTTTGTTTCTTTTTTAATGCCTGAATTAACTGACCAAAATTAAAATTGACCAGTGAGTTGACCAAAAAAAAAAATTTCAACACCCCTTTCCCAAAAGGGGCGGTTCCCTGTTGCCATGGCGCTGCTATTGGATCATTAGTTCAAGGAAGCCGAGTATTCAGGTGAAATGTACAACAGTGAAGTTAGAGAACACCCCAGCTGCCTCACTTCATTTTGGGCGGGGGTGCATGGGGGGGTGTTTCGCCCGAGGCCTATTCTACTAAAGAGAAGTAATTTGGCTTATCTTATCCCAGAGACCTAGCAGCTGCTTTTTATTCTTTTTTGTGGGGTCTTTTTTCTCATTTAGTCCAACAAAGATTGTCCTCATAGATTGACCTTCTCCGTGCCTGCAGGCCGTTGCCCTCATGCCAGTAACTAGATAACACACTCTATCAGAGATTTGAGAAAATCATTGGGAAAGCAGTGGGGCTGATAGTGGCATCAATCCTAACCTGACACCAGGCTGGGTCAACCATTTATCTCTCCACACCGCCTCTGGTCACAACAGCGGCCATCTTGCTCTGCTACATCCTTCTTTAATAACCTTGGCCACATCTCTTTGCAGAACGAAAGGATACGGTGTTACGGCACTCCTAAACCCCTCACCTGATTGCGTGCTACGGCTCCATTTACTTTGCATTTTGCCTGTGAAAATCCCAATCGGTTTTCTTGAGTTCTCCGCATGTTTCAGGTTGGCGACGTTCCCCGGCGTGGATGCTTGGGCCGACGAGGAGTCGCGCAACGCTAGAGATGTGTCTAACAAGAGGGCTGAAGCTTGCAAACTCGTTAGCACAGGCGTTAATGACGACTCCGCGTCGTTAATTCCCCGTGGTGTTTGACTTGAATGCGTCTATATTAGGGGAGCGAGAGATTCTCAGAAGCCTTCCAGCGCTCAGATCATTGTTTTTCACTTACCAACAATAAACTTATGATCACAGCCCTCCGAGGCTTTGAAGAGATGCCCTGTAGGATCATTACAGGCCGCGCGCACATGTGTGTGTGCGTGCCTGTGCACATTGTTGCCGATGAGGCCGGCGGAGCAGCAGTGTGTCCGAGGCTCATCTCTGCGCTCAGCGCGGCAGCCAGGATGAGTGGGGAGGTTAAATGGGGCGTCATCAATCTCAATGAAGTGCAATTATTTTCTCACTTATTAATCATTGCAGGCTAATAGCTAGTGGCAAAGCCGGGCCCACCATTTGTCAAACTTAGCAGATTTCTGTAATTTTGTTTCCTCGTTTCTCTCTAATGTTTGTGTAGACTTTGGCAGATATCTATGGAGTGTCGCAATAAGTCTGTGCCTCCAAGTATCTATCTCCTACCTGCACTGCAGAACTAACTGAACTTCTCGCCATTTCGCCGTGTGAGTGATTCTCTCCATTTCAGACCTGAGTGACTATTTCATGGTCTGTGTCAGCACAGAATGGAAACCTTTATTTGCAGGCTGCAGCTCAGACGGCCTATTGATGGTTAACTACGCTTACTGATGGCCAGCGAGTTTGTGTCCTTATTACACTATGTGCTAATGCAGCCTGGATTCTGCTCTAAAACTTATCCTGAGTAAAATTTGTAACATCATAGTAAAACGTAAGGCAAAGAGAGCACAAACCTGCACCAAAAACAAAGCTGCACTCTTCTACCATATTCATTAATAGATCCCCGCCACCACCACCACAAAGGAGTATGTTTTTACACTTTTATCCAGATCTGCACTTAATTCTACACAGTCATAGATGTTATCACTAACAGTGACACAATTTTTTGTCATTTTTGCCACAGGAGCCAGTGACTCTTCCGAGATGTTTGGATATCTTGGTGGCTTCTCTCAATTTTCTTCTTGTACACAATCCATTAGTTTTTGAGAACTACCAACTCCAAACAGCTTTACCACACGATCATACTGTTTGTATTTCTTAATCATGGATGTAAATACAGTCCAAGACATATTCAGTGACTTGGAAATGTTTATGGATCCATCCCCTGACTCAGAAATGTTCATGTATCCATCCCCTGACTCGGAAATGTTCATGTTCATGTATCCATCCCCTGACTCGGAAATGTTCATGTTCATGTATCCATCCCCTGATGTGTCTAAAGATCATTTGTGTTCATCTTCTGGGGTCCATTGACTTACCGACAAGTCAAAATCAATCAGGGTTTTCTTTATATATATATATATTATAGTGAGGAAAATAAGTATTCGAACACCCTGCGATTTTGCAAGTTCTCCCACTTAGAAATCATGGAGGGGTCTGAAATTTTCATCTTAGGTGCATGTCCACTGTGAGAGACATAATCTAAAAGAAAAATCCAGAAATCACAATGTATGATTTTTTTAATAATTTATTTGTATGTTACTGCTGCAAATAAGTGTTTCAACACCTGTGAAAATCAATGTTAATATTTGGTACAGTAGCCTTTGTTTGCAATTACAGAGGTCAAACGTTTCCTGTAGTTTTTCATCAGGTTTTCACACACTGCAGCAGGGATTTTGGTCCACTCCTCCATACAGATCTTCTCTAGATCTTTCAGGTTTGGAGTTTCAGCTCCCTCCAAAGATTTTCTATTGAGTTCAGGTCTGGAGACTGGCCAGGCCACTCCAGGACCTTGAAATGCTTCTTATGGAGCCCCTCCTTAGCTGCCCTGGCTGTGTGTTTGGGGTCATTGTCATGCTGGAAGACCCAGCCATGACCCATCTGGGAAGGGAGGAAAGGAGGTTGTTTGCCAAAATCTCGCAATACATGACCCCATCCATCCTCCCTTCAATATGGTGCAGTCGTCCTGTCCCCTTTGCAGAAGAGCACCCCCAGAGTATGATGTTTCCACCCCCATGCTTCACGGTTGGGATGGTTTTCTTGGGGTTGTTCTCATCCTCTAAACATGGTAAGTGGAGTTGATTCCAAAAAGCTCTATTCTGGTCTCATCTGACCACATGACCTTCTCCCATGCCTCCTCTGGATCATCCAGATGGTCACTGGTGAACTTCAAATGGGCCTGGACATTGTGCATATTGTTCTGTGAATTGTTCTGTAATTTGTGTCTGTAGCATGGCTCAAGCAGAGGGTCACCCCTTTGAGTCTGGTCTGCTTGAGCTTTCTTCCTCAGAGGGAGTTTTTCCTTACCACTGTTGCTCTGGTGGTTGGTAAGGTTAGACCGTACCTGTGTGAAGTGTCTTGAGGCAACTCTGTTGTGATTTGGCGCTATATAAATGAAAATAAATTGAAAATTGAAAATATATCATAGTTAATAAACAGATTAATAGAAAAAAGGAAAGAGAGAAAGAGGAGAGGAAAAAAGAACATATTGCATAACTGTTAACATTGCACATAGCCACCAATTGTATTTATCATTGTATTGCAGTATTGCACAGACCCTCCTGCTGCACTCCAGATATCATTGCACAGGTGTTGCAAGCTCCTCTAAGGTAGGTTCACTAGGTAACTATGGGAATGTATGTATGTATGCATATAGTAACGTGGAAATTAACAGTATATTGTATGTCAAAAACAAGAGTTTTTTTTATAGATCGATGAGTGAGTCTTATTCATGATGCTGCTAGAGGAGGGCACAAAGGAGTTTGTAAAATAACTGAGTCTTTATCTCCTGCCAGAAGGTAAACGCTTATACTCAAAGTGAAGAACATGGGATAGATCATCCAGTATTCTCTGTGCCCATCTTAGAACACACACTGCTTTGGAGGGGTTCATGTTTTATCTTCCGAATTATCTTTTTGGTCATCTTTACCATGACAATACCAATGGTGGTGGTGGTCGTCTTTCAGATGCTCCCAGTTGTTTGGGGTCATCACAGTGAATCCAACACAGATCCACTTTGGGATTTGGTGCAAGTTTTATACGGAATCCCCTTTCTGATGCAACTCCAGTTTTACCTGGAGAAACACACAGTCCCTGGTGTTCAGAAGAGGTCTCCCATCCAAGTACTAACCAGGGTATCCTCTGCCTAGCTTCTGAGATCTATCAGGATCAGCTTACATAGAGTAGACTGTCTGCAATTGTAACAATAACAACAACAGCAATCTGAGATTTCTGACGTCCGCCAAGAGTTGACGAGGACTCAAAATAAAAGATATGTGATTCATATTGTGACCCGGACTTTACCTAGATCCGGATTCCACAACACAACGCAATAATTGCATACTAATCCAGAACAATCCGATTGATCAAGATGTTGCAATCTGATATTTAATTCACAAGCTGAAACAAAATAGTGTCTTCCTGATCTTGGTTTTACATCGTGAGGTTGTGATGTCGTATGTTTCTACTGCAGAACCTGCGTATTGACCCCGATCACTCTCAACATCCAACACTAACAAGGTCTTCCTTTGTACAACAATAAGCACATGTGATTTAAATTTTGTCCAAATCAATCAAGCAGATTTGAGATGATCCTGGAAATGGTGAAAATTTAAGAAATGATCCAGAATCGGGATCTTGATCCCGATCCACTCCAAAAATTTTATGGATTCTTCCAAGCCCAAATATGTATCTGTGGTGAAAATTTCATGACAATCCGTGCAGTAGTTTTGGAGTAATCCTTAAAAGCCTATAAAATGAAATCCTGAGCCAGAATCCGCACTTCAAAATTCAGTGGAGTCTTTCATGCCCTAATATCTATCTGTGGTACAATTTTGGTGAGAATGTGTAAAGCAGTTTTGACATAATGCTTCAAAGGCTATATAAAGTGGAATCTTGATCCAGAATCCGGATCTGGATCTGGATCACCTCCAAAATTTCATGGAGTCTTCCGTGGCCTAATATCTATCTGTGGTGAAAGTTTCGTCAAAATCCATTTAGTAGTTGACATACTTCACCTAACAGACAGACAAATATATTCAGAAATAAATAAACACCAATGATTTTATTACGTGGGCAGCACGGTGGCTTAGTGGTTAGCACTGTTGCCTCACAGCGAGAAGGTCATGGGTTCAATTCCCGTGGCCTTTCTGTGTGGAGTTTGCATGTTCTCCCCGTGTTTGCGTGGGTTTCCTCCGGGTGCTCCGGTTTCCTCCCACATCCAAAAACATGCGGGTTAGGTGGATTGGACTCTTTGAAATTGTCCGTGGGTGTGTGTGGGTGTGTCTGTGTTTGTTTGTCTATTTGTGGCCCTGCGATGGACTAGCGTCCTGTCCTGGGTGTACCCCGCCTCGCGCTCTATGACTGCTGGGATAGGCTCCAGCCCCCTGCAACCCTTGATTGGACTAAGTGGTAGAAGATGGATGGATGGATGGATTTTATTACGTCTTTGGCGGATGTAATAATCCTTATCATTTCCTTGTCCAATTACTTATGGCCTTGGAAAATGGAGGGACTCTGTGTTCAAACGGAAATAATTCCTAAATTGGTGGTTTGATATTTTTATTGAACCACTAGAATTAAAGCTAAAAGTCTATATTTACAAGTCCACATTGACTGTGTCATTGCATAAAAATTATACAAATTGTGCTAATGTCCAAATATTTATGGACCTGACTGTATTGCCAGATTTGTTTTCATGAAGAGTCATATGTTGCGTGAGAAATTATTTAAAATTAGCAGCTGCGTTTCCAGCTGGGATTGGTTAAGGCTGTTAGAGTATTGGCCTTCGGGTGTCTTCGACATTCACTCGATTTCAAATTGAAATTCCTGGAAAATTTTCTCGTTCATGTGTTAAATTTGGTGAAATATTCAGATTAACTTTGTCAGATTGACTCATTTCCAAAAAAAAAAAAAAAAGAAGCTGCCTGGGATTCAGTGTGCTGATCTGCATTCACGTCCAATCAACTTTCCAGTAAGTACGGGATGTCTTATGAGTACGAGGAGTGTTTGCCACCGGAGGCTGTTTGGCAGTTTGAGCATGTTTATCGACAACAGGCAGCGTCTGAGGTGTAAAGTGAAGTTATTTCTTGTAAATTTGTGATTTTTATCTTTTTTGCATGTATGACTTTAAAACATGGAATTGTGATGTTTTTCTTGGAATATTAGCTTCTTCCCTCACCTCTTTCTTTCTACAATCACAGAAATCCAAACACCTAGTAAAAATGATCCATAAATAGATAGATAATTGGCAAAGCTTCTGGGGAAAACCTGGTCTTGTTAGGAGAGACGGCATCCATCCCACTTTGGATGGAGCAGCTCTCATTTCTAGAAATCTGGCCAATTTTCTTAAATCCTCCAAACCGTGACTATCCAGGGTTGGGACCAAGAAGCAGAGTCTTACACGCCTCTCTGCAGCTTCTCTTCCCCTGCCATCCCCTCATTACCCCATCCCTGTAGAGACGGTGCCTGCTCCCAGACCACCAATAACCAGTAAAAATCTATTTAAGCATAAAAATTCAAAAAGAAAAAATAATATAGCACCTTCAACTGCACCACAGACTAAAACAGTTAAATGTGGTCTATTAAACATTAGGTCTCTCTCTTCTAAGTCCCTGTTGGTAAATGATATAATAATTGATCAACATATTGATTTATTCTGCCTTACTGAAACCTGGTTACAGCAGGATGAATATGTTAGTTTAAATGAGTCAACACCCCCGAGTCACACTAACTGTCAGAACGCTCGTAGCACGGGCCGGGGCGGAGGATTAGCAGCAATCTTCCATTCCAGCTTATTAATTAATCAAAAACCCAGACAGAGCTTTAATTCATTTGAAAGCTTGTCTCTTAGTCTTGTCCATCCAAATTGGAAATCCCAAAAACCAGTTTTATTTGTTGTTATCTATCGTCCACCTGGTCGTTACTGTGAGTTTCTTTGTGAATTTTCAGACCTTTTGTCTGACTTAGTGCTTAGCTCAGATAAGATAATTCTAGTGGGCGATTTTAACATCCACACAGATGCTGAGAATGACAGCCTCAACACTGCATTTAATCTATTATTAGACTCAATTGGCTTTGCTCAAAATGTAAATGAGTCCACCCACCACTTTAATCATACCTTAGATCTTGTTTTGACTTATGGTATGGAAATTGAAGACTTAACAGTATTCCCTGAAAACCCCCATCTGTCTGATCATTTCTTAATAACATTTACATTTACTCTGATGGACTACCCAGCAGTGGGGAATAAGTTTCATTACAGTAGAAGTCTTTCAGAAAGCGCTGTAACTAGGTTTAAGGATATGATTCCTTCTTTATGTTCTCCAATGCCATATACCAACACAGGGCAGAGTAGCTACCTAAACTCTGTGAGTGAGATAGATTATCTCGTCAATAGTTTTATATCCACATTGAGGACAACTTTGGATGCTGTAGCTCCTCTGAAAAAGAGAGCCTTAAATCAGAAGTGCCTGACTCCGTGGTATAACTCTCAAACTCGCAGCTTAAAGCAGATAACCCGTAAGTTGGAGAGGAAATGGCGTCTCACTAATTTAGAAGATCTTCACTTACCCTGGAAAAAGAGTCTGTTGCTCTATAAAAAAGCCCTCCGTAAAGCTAGGACATCTTACTACTCATCACTAATTGAAGAAAATAAGAACAACCCCAGGTTTCTTTTCAGCACTGTAGCCAGGCTGAGAAAGAGTTAGAGCTCTATTGAGCCGAGTATTCCTTTAACTTTAACTAGTAATGACTTCATGACTTTCTTTGCTAATAAAATTGTAATTATTAGAGAAAAAATTACTCATCGTTCTCTTTGGCTGCTTTCAGTGATGCCGGTATTTGGTTAGACTCTTTCTCTCCGATTGTTCTGTCTGAGTTATTTTCATTAGTTACTTCCTCCAAACCATCAACATGTCTATTAGACCCTATTCCTACCAGGCTGCTCAAGGAAGCCCTACCATTAATTAATGCTTCGATCTTAAATATGATCAATCTGTCTTTATTAGTTGGCTATGTACCACAGGCTTTTAAGGTGGCAGTAATTAAACCATTACTTAAAAAGCCATCACTTGACCCAGCTATCTTAGCTAATTATAGGCCAATCTCCAACCTTCCTTTTCTCTCAAAAATTCTTGAAAGGGTAGTTGTAAAACAGCTAACTGATCATCTGCAGAGGAATGGTCTATTTGAAGAGTTTCAGTCAGGGTTTAGAATTCATCATAGTACAGAAACAGCATTAGTGAAGTTTACAAATGATCGTCTTATGGCCTCAGACACTGGACTCATCTCTGTGCTTGTTCTGTTAGACCTCAGTGCTGCTTTTGATACTGTTGACCATAAAATTTTATTACAGAGATTAGAGCATGCCATAGGTATTAAAGGCACTGCGCTGCGGTCGTTTGAATCATTATCTAACAGATTACAATTTGTTCATGTAAATGGGGAATCTTCTTCACAGACTAAGGTTAATTATGGAGTTCCACAAGGTTCTGTGCTAGGACCAATTTTATTCACTTTATACATGCTTCCCTTAGGCAGTATTATTAGACAGCATTGCTTAAATTTTCATTGTTACGCAGATGATACTCAGCTTTATCTATCCATGAAGCCAGAGGACACACACCAATTAGCTAAACTGCAGGATTGTCTTACAGACATAAAGACATGGATGACCTCTGATTTCCTGCTTTTAAACTCAGATAAAACTGAAGTTATTGTACTTGTCCCCACAAATCTTAGAAACATGGTGTCTAACCAGATCCTTACTTTGGATGGCATTACCCTGACCTCTAGTAATACTGTGAGAAATCTTGGAGTCATTTTGATCAGGATATGTCATTCAATGCGCATATTAAACAAATATGTAGGACTGCTTTTTTGCATTTGCGCAATATCTCTAAAATTAGGAAGGTCTTGTCTCAGAGTGATGCTGAAAAACTAATTCATGCATTTATTTCCTCTAGGCTGGACTATTGTAATTCATTATTATCAGGTTGTCCTAAAAGTTCCCTGAAAAGCCTTCAGTTAATTCAAAATGCTGCAGCTAGAGTACTAACGGGGACTAGAAGGAGAGAGCATATCTCACCCATATTGGCCTCTCTTCATTGGCTTCCTGTTAATTCTAGAATAGAATTTAAAATTCTTCTTCTTACTTATAAGGTTTTGAATAATCTGGTCCCATCTTATCTTAGGGACCTCATAGTACCATATCACCCCAATAGAGTGCTTCGCTCTCAGACTGCAGGCTTACTTGTAGTTCCTAGGGTTTGTAAGAGTAGAATGGGAGGCAGAGCCTTCAGCTTTCAGGCTCCTCTCCTGTGGAACCAGCTCCCAATTCAGATCAGGGAGACAGACACCCTCTCTACTTTTAAGATTAGGCTTAAAACTTTCCTTTTTGCTAAAGCTTATAGTTAGGGCTGGATCAGGTGACCCTGAACCATCCCTTAGTTATGCTGCTATAGACTTAGACTGCTGGGGGGTTCCCATGATGCACTGAGTGTTTCTTTCTCCTTTTGCTCTGTATGCACCACTCTACATTTAATCATTAGTGATTGATCTCTGCTCCCCTCCACAGCATGTCTTTTTCCTGGTTCCCTCCCTCAGCCCCAACCAGTCCCAGCAGAAGACTGCCCCTCCCTGAGCCTGGTTCTGCTGGAGGTTTCTTCCTGTTAAAAGGGAGTTTTTCCTTCCCACTGTCGCCAAGTGCTTGCTCACAGGGGGTCGTTTTGACAGTTGGGGTTTTTCCGTAATTATTGTATGGCTTTGCCTTACAATATAAAGCGCCTTGGGGCAACTGTTTGTTGTGATTTGGCGCTATATAAATAAAATTGATTTGATTTGATTTGATAAATGCATACTCATACAGAATTACTATTTCTACTATTAAGGCTCGGGAGAAGAAAAATAAAGATTTAGTCCATAGTGATATTGTGCAGAATGTTCGGGTGGTCTTCAGGGGTGATGCCAGTCTCGATGACAAAGGGCTACGTTGATCTTGAATACTGCTGTTGGACACTGGACACCGTGGGGCCGGACCCTACCCTTAGCAACAGATCAGGAATCAACAGCTGGTGTTGAGGTGGAGGAGGTAGCGTTTCATGCCAGTGACTGCAAGCAGCAGAGTGTGAGTTGTAACTCCCATTTTTAAATAACATCTACATTTTCTCTTGGTCATGAGTTGATGACCAAAAGGTGGATCAGCTGCTTCTTATAAGAGACACCGCTGTTACTGTTTAGGTGAATATCAATGAAAGTTTAGAAATCTGAGTCTTCCTGACAGAACCTACAATGTGATACATTTCTAATGTCACTGAATACATTCTGTAGCTAAAAGCCTTCAACAGATGTGTTGTTCAGCAGCTGCATCATACAGCAGTTGGGGCACATCAATCCTCGGCTGCCACCAGAGTCCAGCATTCCACTGAACAGTCAGCCACTGAGCATGATCCCTGACTAAGGTCCAACAAATGACTGGAAGCTGTGCCTGAGTAACTGGGGTAGTCAAAAACAGTCTTCAACAGATTCTTCAAATCCTGTGTATGTGAGTGGTTCAAGAGTGGAGTTAGCATCTTTAGCCTCAGCCCACGCCAGAGCTATGCCTCGCATTAATGCAATCATACAAAAGATTTTAGCTGTGTCATTTGAGCTGATTGACCAAGGAGAGCAATTTGATAAGAAACTGCTAGTAGAACTGTGTCTGCAAGGTCCACATTGGCTAATGGTTCTGTTTAATCAGATGAATAAATTGGACCCCAAAGTGCAGACAACCACACAGTGACTAGGAGAAGTAAGTGGTTTTATTTAGCAAAAGAGAAGAGTTATAGTCCAAAAACGAGGGATCTGTCCAAATAGTCCAAAGTGTATCAGGCGTGAGGTCTGAAGGCTTGGCATGAGCAAAAACAGGTGGCAAGGCTGGGAGCAGCTGGTATAGGAGGCAAGTCAATGAACTAGCAAGGAGTGGTTGAACGAGCTGGTCTTTTAAACTGCACTGGAGTAAACAGTTGAGTGTACTGTAGATGAAAGTTACAAGCAAGTCAGCCAAGCGCAACCTAAGACTCACAAGTCACACAGACCTGTAGGAGCAGGAGAGGTACAGCAGAGGATACAAACAGAAAAAGGTCCAATCCTAACAGCCTATGTGCTTGCTCAGGGGAGCTGGTAAGGTTAGACCTTTCCCTTGTGAAGTACAGTACCTTGGGGCAACATATGCTGTGATTTGGCGCTATATAAATGAATTAAATGTAACTGAGAACAAAGAACACTGCAACATTTGGTCATGTTTCTTAACTCTGGTTTCAGGTTCTATATGCACTCTCAGTCCATATATTCCTGCTGCAAAATGGGCGTGTTGGGCCGAGGTTGGATTTGGAGTACATAGAAAGATTTATTGTTGTTTCTGGTAGGTGGGACTCTGTAGACCTCAAAACCATTTGATGCCACTCTGGCACCATTAGCATCATTATTTTTTAACCAGCAAAATTCAAAATGGCCACTTTTCAGACTGACCAAATTAAAAAAAAAATCTTATATCTCTGTCAATACATGGCCTACATATATTTGATCTTGGTGTCAAAATGTACATTTTTTTGAAGTCAAGAAAGTATTGCTAGTTTTAAGATTAAGTGCAAAATGTACAATTATGAAGATATGTTTATCTGCATTCACTGTAACTTGTGGTAATGGAATGACATACTTGCATATTTCATACCCTCTGTATTATAACATATAGTGCGTTGCCTTGCCTGTTGCAGCTAGTACTAGCACAAGATGAGTTATGGTATTTGCTTACTAGGTGCTTTATTATATCATTTCAATTTATTAATATAGTGCCACATCACAACAAAGGTCACTCCAGGGAACTTCACAAGGGTAAGGTCCAAACACCCCCCCCCCCCCCCCCCCCGAACATGCACATAGGTAATATAAAATACAAATTTTGTTGCATGTGGTGGTAGTCATGTCATAGGTGCATGTTTCTATGGTAATACTAAGTACTTGGTCCGGGTTAAGGTTAGGATTTGGGGTAGGGGTAGAGGTGGGGGGGAATTACCCCAGGCCCAGGTCACACTTGGGTTCGAGTTTGCATTGGGCAGACGTCTCCTGTATCTGTTTCTATCTATTTTCTATTTTATTTTCAGGTATAAAGCATGACAAAAGATACATCTGACCCAGACAGCAAATAGATCCGGGCCAGATGTAGTCCAACATCTGGTACCAATCCTGAAAACAGATCCAGTCCAGACAGCTTTTGCACCCTGGCCCAGATCCGGCACAGCTCCGCTTTACAGTTTTGGAACAGATCCGGACCAGATCTGAACTGGATCTGCAAAACACCAACCATTTACAGACCATATCTAGTACGGATCTGGGACAGATGTGGTCCGCATCACAGCACCTTGGCAGGAACATGGGGCATAACAATAAGCAATTTTATTTACACTCGGTAGAAACTATCCATTAGTGGTTGTAAACTCTGTAATCGTGATCATCACTGAGGCTTTTTTAAATGCTTATTGCAAAGCGGTTTGTTTCTTTACGACAATCAAGTTTTATAAGTCAAGGGACACTGATCTGTGTGTTATAGATACAAATCAGTTTCCTCGAATCCACGGAACTTACCCCTGTAAAACTTGTTCCTGCCACGGTGCTGTGATGCGGTCATAAAGTCGAGGAAACAATGAACACAGTCTTCATATTGAAGACAATTTAGAAGACACTGACTTACACATCAAAACACCTCATAAAGAGGTCTCTTAGATCCCAGACGCTTGGATTCAGCTTAAAAAAAACATTGATTCATATTTGGAGAAGTGTGTACTCTTGAACCTGCTCCAAAAAATCCCACTAAATGGAAAAGAGTTGTCCAGTACAGAACTGCTCATCATCATGGACCACCATCATCAAACCTACCATCCCTGGTTCTCAAGACCAGGCACCTAAGTCTATTCTACTCTATTCTACTCTTCTATTCTACTCTCTCTCTTTTTTTTAGATATTTAGATATACCTTAGTATACACTAGTAGAGTTCTATCTTAGAATTAAAATGTATTATAGAAGGCATACCTTACTGAATTTTCACGGTCCTAATCAGCAGATGTTCAAGAATTAGAAGAAGGGCCTTTATTATCACTGTACATACTCGTACAATACCAGTGGTCACTGATATTTAACCATCCTAGTTACAATTAGACACAATCCAGCCACTAGGAGCAGTGGGCAGCCACAGTCCAGCATCTGGGGACCAACTCCAGATTTAGAGATGTTGCCTTGGTCAGGGGCAGAGATAGGACCGGAAGGATAACCTGGGGAGAACATACAAATACCACACAGAAAGGAACTTGGCATTGGTGGAATCAATCCTCAGACGTTCTTGGTGTGAGGCAAAAGTACTAAAAACGAAGCCACCATGCTGCTGTTGTTCTTCTACTACAAGGATCTGAGCTGAACAACCATAATTATTCTCACCAGGTACAAGTTCATGTTAAGATCATATGTAAAAAAATTAAAAATTAGAAGCAGACACAACACTGAGAAGACTGTGAATGAGGGTTTGGAACCCAAGGATAAAGCCCTTCTAACCCTAGCTGATAATACACACAATGACAAGTCCCAGACTTGGAACTCTGTAGAGCTGGAAGCAGTCAGTAAAACTCATCTAGGAAATACAGGAGGTGGACCTTTCTTCTCTGTTGATATATGGTCTTGTTCCAGATCCACCATCCATGGTCGAGGATGCTGGTAAAATGAGGATTACTAAATCAAAGTCCTTGCATAAGAAACAGCAAGTTGAAGTTTCTGAACAGCTGTCCTCAGGTAGATAAAGTCATCTTAAAGGGATGTGCTGTGCTCATGGTTGTACAATGGCCTACCAGCTGGAACAGTGGAATACTCCATTAAAAGCCCAACAGAGTAATTGTCATGGCAATCCCTTGGTAGCAAGGAAGATTGTCTCTTGGTGTATTCCCAGTTGGGATCGTGGACACAAAGATGGTGAACAAGTCCAGTCTAGACGCACACTGTTTCTTACAGACACTACATGTGGTTGCAATATTGGGGGAAGCTTCTGTTGGTCAAGATCTTGCTCTCTCTCCTTCCTCTTTCTCCTCTTCTCCTCTGTGTTATTTGACATTTTTTCAAAGACTTCCACTCGAATGGGGATCATTCCTCGCCAGCTGGCTTGTTTCCTCATGTGTTATTCCCAAGTCTTGCAGTTTGTGGAGCAGCTCTTGAGGTTGTGCTTCAGGAGGTTCTTGGAGCAATTCTTCTACCCACCTCTGGACCATTTCCTTCACTCAGCTGGGAGTAGAAGATCTGCTTGGAAAGCCAGCCATCATTCATCCTAATGGCGTGACCCACCCACTGAAGCTGGTCCTTGATGATGACACACTCTATGTGCGAGAGCTGGGCTTCAGCCAGCACACTGATGTTGATATGGTATTCTTTCCATCTGATGTGGATGATACTCCTCAGGTAAAGCTGGTGGAATCACTCGAAGGTCTTCAAGTGGTGGCGGTAGGTGGTCCAGGTCTCAGATCTGTACAGCAGGGTCATCATGATGATGGCTTTGTAGAGTTTCGTCATGTGTTGAAGGTCTCTGTTGTTGAAAACATGGGTATGGAACTGGTCAAAGGCAGTTCCTGCACACTTGAGACAACGTTCAACCTCCTCATCAATATCAGCGTTTGGTGACCCATTGCTACCCAGGTATGGAAAGTGGGTCACATTCTACAGGACCTGTCACTGATGCTTCACAGCAGGAAGCAGTGGATTGGCCATTCTGAGCGGAGGCTGATACAGGAACGTGCCTTCTGAAGATAAAGCTTGTTGTAAGTTTGGTTGAAGGTTTCAAGCATTTTCTGAAGACCTTGTACAGCAAAGGATGGCATGCTCCTGGAAGTCCAGGAGTGAAGTGGTGGCGATCTTCTTGACACTCATTCGGCTCAGATTGATGAATTTTCCATCCCTTCTCTACAAGATCATGGCACATGAAAATTCAAATGCCTACTTGGTGTTTGATCAGTAATATCTTGACAGCATCAAGAATGTTACAAGATGTGCCAGAGCAGGTTCTGAGGCAAGTCACAAACACCAACTAAGCTTCACACTTCCATCACAGAAAGTCATGTTGATTATGTCCAGGAATAAGCTGCAACTAAAACTGACTAGTGATTACATTATGGGAGCATCCAGGACTGCTTGCAATACAGACAAAGTTAGTATTAATGGGCCATGATCCACTTCCTGTACAGGATCACAAAGACACTATTAAAAACAGAAATGATCTGTGAACAACACCTGAAGAAGTTAATGTAAATTATTCTAGAAATGGTTCATCTGATGTCTCGGGGAGTTTCCTGTGTTCACATTATTTCAGAAGATACTGATGTTTTGATACTACCAGCAGAATCAGACACGTGTCTTATTCATGACTGCCATGAACCAAACAAGGCTATGGTTAATAAGTACTCTGTCCTTGTGACACATCTGTTGCCAGCTCCTGGTTGTGTTGGTTTGGGGTATTGGCACTTAAGTCCTTGAAATCTGGTCAGCAGCTGAATAATCTATCACAACACAGTGCATAAGTAGCTGATGTAATAATGGAGGCTTGTGTGTCGGGCATTCAACACGTAATGGATATTGTGGACATAATTCACCATACCAAGTGTCATCACCTGTGCTTAGAGTGTGTTTCCTGTTTTGCATGTGATAACATGCCGAGACGTGTGAAGCGCATATCAAAGTGTCTTGGCCCCTTTGATGTTTTCCCATCATGACACCTGCGTGGATAATGGGCAGTGTTTGTTCCTGTTTCCAGTCAGTACCCCTGCCTGGGTAATGAGTGATGCTTGTTCCTGTTTCCCGTCAGGACTGTGTGGGTAATGGGCAATGTTTGTTCCTGTTTCCCGTCAGGACCCCTGCGTGGGTAATGGGTGATGTTTGTTCCTGTGTCCCGTCAGCACCCCTGCGTGGGTAACAGGCGGTTTTTGTTCCTGTTTCCCGTCAGGACCCCTGCGTGGGTAATGGGTGATGTTTGTTCCTGTTTCCAGTCAGGACCCCTGCGTGGGTAATAGACGATTTTTGTTCCTGTTTCCAGTCAGTACCCCTGCATGGTTAATGGGTGATGTTTTTTTCCTGTTTCCAGTCAGGACCCCTGCATGGCTAATGGGTGATGTTTGTTCCTGTTTCCCGTCAGCACCCCTGCATGGGTAATAGGCGATTTTTGTTCCTGTTTCCCGTCAGGACTCCAGTGTGGGTAATGGCTGATGGTTGTTCCTGTTTCTCGTCAGGACCCCTGTGTGGGTAATACGCAATTTTTGTTCCTGTTTCCCGTCAAGACCCATGTGTGGGTAATGGGTGATGTTTGTTCCTGTTTCCCGTCAGTACCCCTGCTTGGGTAATGGCCAACGTTTGTTCCTGTTTCCTGTCAGGACCCCTGTGTGGGTAATGGGTGATGTTTGTTCCTGTTTCCCGTCACTACCCCTGCTTGGGTAATGGCCAACGTTTGTTCCTGTTTCCCGTCAGGACCCCTGTGTGGGTAATGGGTGATGTTTGTTCCTGTTTCCCGTCAGGACCCTGTTTGGGTAATGGGTGGGGCAGAACTGTTCTATAAAGTCTGTGTTGTGTGAACCAAGAGAGAAATAAATGACACGCTGTTGTCTTGTCAAAATGGGAAATTGTTGCTCCTTCTTTCATCCATCGCAATTTCCACACAACCATATTTTTCACTACATTTTGGGTCAAAAGATGTTGGTGCTATGTCATCTGCGTGGTATGAAAAATCATGGTAACATCAAGTCCAGTTCAACACCAGATCTCAAAGTACTACCTCCAACAATTGAAACATTTACAAACTAGGCTTGTATCCGCCCTCCCTGATGATGATGATGATCATCATCATCATCATTAGATTATTCATGCTTCATCAATAGTTTGCTTATGGTTACTTGCAGTCATTTACCACTATAGTGCTTATGAGCTACAGTGTCAACAATCAATCAATAAGATATATCATAAAAACACGGTTCACAGAGGAAAACATCAGTGATGTTTGATAACACAAATAAATATTGATTATGAAATGTTGGTTAAAACATTGTAGAAATTTGGCACTTAATGTATTCAGAAAAAACTGCTCATTGATGCCAGAGTGGCTTCGAGTGGTTTTGAGGTCTACAGGGTCCCACCTACCAGAAACAAAATATATGTACTCCAAATCCCACTTTGGACTCCTCCATTCAGACTAATCTAATATTTAACCATCACTTTTTATTCACTCCAGCGTCAGATTGTTTTGCTTTCAAGCATGCTTTCTGACGCTCTATTTCTGCCATTTAAAGTTCATCAATGGGGTAAAGTATAGGATCAAAGATGATTGGTCAGGATCAAAGTTATGGCGTTATGATCTATGTTTATTGATCCAGATGAAAGATCAGTGGCCAGCATCTAACAGTGTCAAAATTCAAAAAACATGATCAGTGATGACTGAACAGGATCAAAAATCAGTATCAACGTTCAGAAATCATGGCTGAAGTTCAGTAATCAGGATCAAAGTTCAAAATCAAAAATGATTGTCCGGGAACAAAGATCAGTACCAATGTTTAACCATCAGGTTTGAAGTTCAGTAATCAAGATCAAAATGCAGAGTTAAAGATTAAGGAACCAGGTCAAAATATCAGTATCAAAGTTCATTAATCATGATATTCAGGATTAAAGTTCAAGAACAAGGATTACTGACCTTGATCAACAATCAGTACCTAATTTTAGCAAGAAAGTTCAAAGTTCAACCTCAAACATGAGTGAACATGATCCCAGGACCTTCTTACTGTGAAGCAACAGTGTTCTTGCCACCACACCACCCTTATCATGATCAGTGCCCAAACACTATAACAGCAGCAGTAGATGGACACTAGGGGGCGAGATGGCACCACCTCTCCTGGGAAATGGTGTTAATTTTTTATTTTTTTTACTAAATTGATAATATTCTCTATTTATTTATGTCTGAGTTTGAATGTGCACACTAACATGTGTTAGATAGAAAAAAAAATCTTATCTCAGTACCCAAAAAGTAATACCTGCCCCGTGTAAGTTGTCGTTATTATGAATGAGGCAGTTTTCATGCTGTTTCAGCATATTTTAATGAAGCCAGGCTTTCTTATTACCTACATAAAAATGTTATTGGAAGTTAATTATATTTAACACATGAAATAAATTGTGTCAATTTCAGTGAAATAATCACCCAAAACAACAACCATCAAGTGGGTAAACTGAAATATTTGAAGGCTATTTAATTTTTAATATCAGTCTGAAAGTTGATGATTTTGTTTTATGATGTTACCAAGCAAAAACTAAAATTATACAGGAAAAGTATGGTGAAAAGCTTTGTTTTAGAATCATGATTATGCATATATTCAGTTTGCATGTCGTCATAGTGACACCATCACTAAGACTTGTTGAATATTGTGTGCTCCTACCCCAGACCTTTTTTCAGGAACCACCCCTGGTGTGCATTGGTATGTTGTTTTCATGTCATTTGTTTGTAATAATATAGTATAATTTGTACAGTCAGATTAATAGTACGTATTGGTAAGACGTGCATAATTATAAAACAACAATAGAATATTGTTTAGCAAATGTAGAATAATGCTGAAAAATAATAATAATTGGCAAACACATATTTAAAAATATGTTCAGTCACAGTGAACTGTCACAGCCATGTGGATGTGTTTGAATTTGCAGTTTTGCCACACCAACGGTTGTTCTGTTGGTAACACGTAAACATAAATCTATGGTCCGTGTGCGACATCTAGTGGCAGAAGAGTAAACATTGTACCTTCAATGTTTATCAGTTTATTAGTTTAGTGGTCTTATTTACGAACTAATATGTTTTTGTTCATGATGAAGCTGCTTTATGACACTGTTCTGTTGTCGATTAATTCATTTGGTGCTTTGTTTAAATGCCTTTTTAATGAAGAAGATCTGAGATTTGGAGGCATTTGGTGTTTTTGAGTTGTTGTGTTAACAAACTGGAGGTCATTCTTTTATATTCATTTTGCTCTCTATTTATTCACTCCCTTTTATAAGGTATATACAGCCTAAACATGAAATATACACAAACCTTCTGTGTTTGCAGTTTTTTAAGGAGGATCTTTCTGAATAATTTTCTGTTCTTTCTTGATGGTGGTCCGTTGGATTATTTTGTATATTTCTGAGGTCATATTTGTCATATATGCAAGTTACAACAGCCAATCACAACAGTACGGATCACTACAATACTATACTTATAATAATAATAAATAATAATAATAATAATAATAATAATAATAATAATAATAATAATAATAAAATATAAACAAAATCATCTATAAAGGTAGAAAAAATAAGTAAACAATTTTAGTTGTTTTATCTCCTTTTACACTTCATACCTTTCATATTTGTAATAGCAAAGCCTTTCCAGGAGAGGGCGCGCTAACAACGGATAAAGAGTTGCAGAAAACAACAAGTTCCTCATGTTTGATTAAAGACTGTTCCAAAAATGTCAATGCAGCTTATGTTCGAATCCATCTGGGTCATGAATTCTTAAGTTTGATTACATCATATCATTACTTTGTGAAATACTTAAAGTTCAGCAATAAAGTTTCTACTGTCATGACCAAAGGTCAGTAATTGGCATCAAAAAATAGGATCAAAGATGAGCAAGGAGAAACAAAGTTTAACAGTCAAACTTCAACAGTAAAGAATATATGCCAGAGTCAAAGATGAGTAAACAGGATCAAAGTTCAGTAGTAAAGGATGTATGTCAGAGTCAAAGATGAATAAACAGGATCAAAGTTCAGTAGTAAAGGATCTATGCCAGAGTCAAAGATGAGTAAACATTATCAAAGTTCAGCAATCAGAATCTAATCCCAGGATAAGAATTGAACCCATTTGTAGTAAAGAAACAAATTAAAAATGGGTCATCTGGACCAGAGATGAGTGATTATGATCAAAGTTCAGTTATCAAGATCAAAACTCCATATCAAACTTCAGGATCAAATATGAATAATCAGGGGCAAAGTTTCACCATCTCTCAAAGTCCAAATTCAGCAATTGGCATCAAAGATAAGGATGAAAGGGGAGTCATCTGGATCAAAGATGAATGATTATGATCAAAGGGCAGAAATCTAGATCAAAGAGTAATCAGGAGAATCAAAGAATAACGTTCTGGATTAATAATCAGGATCAAAATTCAGCAATAATGGATCTACGTATGTCAGGGTCAAAGATGAGTAAAGAGCAATCAGAATCAAAGACCAGGGTCAAAATTAAGCAATCAAGTTCAAAGATTAGGATTGAAGATGAGTCTTCTGGATCAGAGATGGGTGATTATGATGAAAGGTCGGCAATCAAGATCAAAGATCAGGATCAAACGTGAGGGAGCTGTGCGATGTGAGTGAAGCTCTGATGGTGGATGTTGTTGCTGTTTTGGGCGAACACGCCCACAGCTCCGGTCTCCGCCCACTTCGTGTGAGTACGCGCAAGACGGTAAGAGTAGAAACTGGGCAGGGTCTGAAAGTCAGCCTGTCTGATTCTACGCACGCCACTTTCTCTTTTGCAGCGGTGACTTGTTAGTATTTTTTTGCTGCGCAGACGTCGGCGGTGTTGTTGCGCAACTTTGTGAACTCTGAATTTGGCGCTCGGAAGGAATGCGCACGCGTTGGCTTTGTGTTTGTCCTCTTGCTGTTCCGTTGTGACTTCAGCTCGCGGTGTCCGGTGAATGTGGCAGCAGTAAACATGCGGATTGGCGCGGAGGTCCGGTTCTGCAACTCCTGTTTACCTGCTCGAAAACGGTGCGACGTGTCGGCACACGGGCTCCGTGCGTAACGCTGGTTCTCCATGGAGCAGAGGCGGAGAGGCCGGATAACAACTGTCACGGGCTGCACGTTAAGACGGTGAGTGACACTTGAAACGACATGAGCCACATCCAGGACGGGATCACCTTACCGGTGCCGTGCTTCAGGGTTTGCACCGGCGCCGAAAGCGCCAGAACTGGCGGCGGTGATGATTGTGGAGGATTGCCCAGTGTCCCCGCTGCCGGGACTTTCTGGCAGGACTCTGTGATCGGCGGCGGAGGTCTCGGTCCGACCGACGGTAGCCACACTCCGGACGGCGGAGGTTTGCTGTGCACCGGGAAGTCGCAGAAAGCCAGGCCGGTGACGGTGGCCTACGTGGTGAACGGAGAGGCGAGCCCGCAGAGCAACGCGGAGAGCATGGCCCTGCAGTGTCTGAAGGACGCCTGCGAGGCGACAGGCTGCAAACTGGAGCCGGTCAACTTTGGAAAGCTGGACTTTGGTGAGACGGCGGTGCTGGACGGGTTTTATAACGCAGGTGAGTCCACCGGACAGCTGGAGGTGCTTTTTCAACCAGCGTCACAAAACTGTCAAGATGGGAAACCACACTGAGCAGTGAGGGCTGCTGTGTTGTGCAGAGTATCCAGGGGTCTCAAACTTGTGAACGGAGGGCCTGATGAGGCCGTTGCCACAGAACACTCCTGTCTGCTTGTGGCACAGGCAGTCCTTGGGTCCTGGTTCCAAACCTGGGGTCTGATTGCTCCCCGCCCCCGAGGGGGTGCTAAAGATCACAGGAGGTGCCTGAGGTTTTTATCAAAATTGAAATTTTGCATATTAAATAAAGTCACAAGGAAAAGGGGGAGAAACCTCAGATGTCTTATTTATTTATTCATTCATTTTGTTAGGAATAATTTCTTTTTCAGGGGGACACTTCCACCAGGGAGGTTCTGTTTTCACCTGTGTCTGTTGCTTGTTTGTTTGTTTGTTCGTTAGCAGTATTTTACAGTGATTTTTTTTCTTTAAAATTGGTTAAAGGGTGAGCTATGGGTCCTGGTGATGACCGCTAACGTTTAGAGCAGATCTGATTAAGGGGCAGATCCCAAAACTTTTTTTTGGCTCATTTCTTATTTTAGGTTTAGTGTTCATTTTCTCTAGAACACATTTAACCATAATAAAATTCTATTTATGTAGTTCACACATTTACCTTCTGTCGATATAGATGAAGATCCACCTCTGACCTGCTGTGGTGACCAGAGTGAAAAGGAGGGAGATGTCAAAGGGCTTGGTCCATGAACCTCCACATATAATTTATGGATTTTCAAAAGAAGTCATTTGGGCACCTTTGAACATGTGTGTTTGGTTGCTGGAGCTTAAAATAAGCTTGATTACCTGTTTCTGTGATTTCCAGAGCAGGTCTGGTGTCCATCAAAGCACCTGCTTCTTGTGGTATCTTATGTTTGCTGTCCTTATTGTTCGTATCGAATGACTGGGCAGTGATGAGGTGTTACTAGTGGGATAATGTGGTGGTGTGTTTAGGGAACCAAAAGGACTAAAGCCGGCCCCTTTTTGGCAGTGGGGATTTGACCGTGGCACGGAACTGAATTAAGGTGCCCTGATACTTGCGCGACTTTGATGCACGCATGTTGTCGTGATAATCCCATCCGCTGTGTTCCCAGGTGGATGCCGTGCTTTGTTCCACCGGCTACCACGTGCTCTGTGCTGGACGCTGTGTATATAAAATAACTATTTTGTGGTGGATTAATCATTTTCTCTGCAAATTGGCTGCTGAAAACAGCTCTAATCACTTCCGGAATCACAGAGGACTGCTGCAGCAGCAGCTGTTTGTGCGCATACACTGAACGAGCTGGAGAAAGCATTTGGAGCTGTCTAAAAAGGTAATTATTTATCATGTTTATATTGTCATGGTTTGGTAAAACAGTTGCATGTTCTTTCCTTCTTCTGTGCAGCTGTAAAAGTACGTTTATGACAGATTTGCCATCTCGTTCTAAACCTTCAGACAAGCTGCGCTCTACGATGCGCTGACGCGACCGCTTGCTCTGTTCACTTCTTCTTTACTCCACTTTTAAACATTTAAACATTAAAAATTCTCTTTGCGCAGTTGCACACGCCAGCGCCCCTCTCACGTTCAGTCTACACCCGTTAACGATGAGTTTACTCTCCTGCACAACACAGGTCGTGCAAGTGCCAGTGCACCTTTTAGATGTGTTTATCAGCTGCCATGTGCTGTTACACTAATGATTGGTTGATGAGCTTTAGAAATCTGTGACCGTACTGGAATTCTGCTGCAGTACCAGCCTTCTGGAAGTGCACAAAAATTTGGTCTGGAAGTGAGAGTAACGGGACAATTGCTCAACGGCACTTGAGTATTGAAGTGCGTTAAGCAGGATCCTGAACCTAAACTGCTCAGCCTTGAGGGACACACATGGAGGTTGGAAAAGATGTTGAGAAAGGCAATGGAAGACACTCCGTGATCCCACTGGGAATTGAAACTATCTGCTCAGGTTCCTGGATGCTCAGAGGGGGTCAAAGGTTACGGTCGTGAAGCTCTACTTGTCAGACTTCATGGTTACTTCCTTTCTTTGTGTGCACTGAACAAAGCTGGCACGGGTGGTGGTGGTGGTGGTGATGCATAATTTGCTCCACGTTTGTGTGATTGTTGGACTTTTCCCCCACATGTGCTTCCATTGTGTGTCATGGTTTGATCCATGAGGCTGGACTTTCCACTGGAATCTACAAGCAAAGAAATGAAGTTCAATCCGATGCCTCTGAGCACCTTCTCTCATACTGTAGTAGTTGGCTCCTGGAATTGTGCGGTTGCGTCATGGACTTTTGGAAAACAGGCTCCCAGGGACTGGGGTCAAATTTAAAACCAGCTGGAGTGTGAAGGAGCCGGTGTTTGCACTTCATTCATGTATTTGTTGTCAGCATTTGTTCAGCAAATATTGCAGCAGTAATACTTGAGTCCTCATGGCTGCAGTTGTTACTCTACAGGCTGCTGACGGAACCTAGAAGCTTATGAACCAAAATATTCAAGAGGGATTTGTTTCATGTTTCAATGGCTGGACTTGAGTAACCGTTTGGGAGCATCGGTATTCCTCACTAAATCATCCCAAAACATGAAAAAAAAAAAAAAATCACATTCTCAGCTTAGAGAGAAGAAGAATGGTAAATGGACTGTGCTTTTCCATCTGCACCAGACGCTCAAAGCACTTTACAGTAATGCCTCACATTCACCCCGATGTCAGGGTGCTGCCATACAAGGCACTCGCTGCACACCAGGAGCAACTAGGGGATTAAGGACTTTGCCCAAGGTCAGGCTAGGATTTTAACCAAAGATCCTCTGGTCTCATGCCCAATGCTTAACCACTAGACCATCACCTCCCCTACAAAGAAAGAAAAAAGAACAAAAAAAGCAAAAAAACAGACGGCTCCCTCAAAGCTTGTTTTCGGGGCCAAAAATTATACTTTTTGAAAATGAGTCCTAGAATGGATAAATCTGAAATGCTGGATTTGCGTCTCGTAGCGTCCCGCTTTGCCTATTAATTGGACAAAGCGGTTGAATGTGAGTGAGTGAGCCCTGCCTCTGTAACCTCAGCTGCTCATAACTAATGGCTTGTCATTGTTCTTAACATTGTAATTTAACATACTTTTTTCTCTGGGTGGATCATTAATGGGATTTATTTTCGGCACAAGCAGAATGCTGAAGAGACGACGGATGGCTGTAGTGAAAACTGATCGTGAATAAATGTAGGACTGTGACTCTAATAAAATAATTGCAGAAAGGACTTTCATCTTTTAAAGTGGGTTATTTTTCTTCTTCGTGGTGGTTTCCTTTAGCTCTGGCTGAAAAATGCACTCGGAGCACCGTATTATAACACTGGGGGACTTCTTTAAAAACGGTGTTTATTCATAAGACGTTTCCACGGTAAGGAACTAAAGTATTCCCAAACAGCATCTTCTGTTAAGTTTTCCGCAGGCTGTGATGATGAATTTGGCGAAAACGATGAAACGGATCAGATTAAAAGACTTTATTTGCTCAGTTTGCTGCTTTGAAACATTCTAGTCTTCTGCTGTTATTGATTAGCTCCTTACATCGGTTATGTGCATGCTCCTGTCTTCTTCATTTTTTGTGGAAGTGTTACAGCGCCACATACAGGCCTGGCATATATACTACAGCATTTTCAGGGGATTCACATGTATGGAGATATTTCTGAAATCAAACGTGTATGGGCAAAAAAAAAAAAATTGCACTGTGAATTTTTTTCCAATATCAATGCTAACTCCCACCCCTCCATATATTTGAATAAAATGTCCGATTTCATCACAGTTGTAGTGTCAGATCCGTTCCACTTGGTGGGCACCTCTCCTACTGCAAACTCTTGGTGTCATTGTTATGCGACTACTATTGATTAGCAAAACTGTTCTACAGTGTCTGTTCGTTAGTTCCAGCTTAACGTTTGTGTTCTGTTGTATATTTTGTCCTATATTTGCTCATATAGTAGTCGTCATGTGGGCATCATCTTGCCACGGTTGCTAGCTTAACTAGTTAGCTAGCACTTAACGCAGGCACCTTATCCACCGGACGCTGTATATTACACAGACAAAACAGTTTATTTTTTATTGTTGTTGCACACCAAAGTTAACAACGGCCTAACACATTCATCATCTTATGGTATCTTTTAACTTGGAGAATTACATAATTGTAGCATTTGCTGCTTCCCAAAGTTGACTGGGGTGGATGGACCCGCTTGTCTTCTGGTCAACAGGTAGTCTGGTATTCTGTAGAAATATAATTATTTCATTTCCACATACATGGCCGTATGATGTGGGTGTTGCTGTTTCAGTTTTTATTTTTCTCAAGCCAGGCTTGGGAAACCTTGACGTTCCCAGTCTGTCAGCGAAACCAGGCAGTCGCTCAAGATGAACAGTGCAAATTTGAACAGTAAGTGTTTTTTGTTTGTTTTTTTAGTTTTATTTGTGGTTCTCTTCCTTTGTTCTTCAGTGGAAATTTTTTGTAGATCCTGTGGGTGGGATCTTCCCAGAAATGTGAAGTCTGTGTTTAACTTTTAGCTGCTTCCTGTAAAAAGTATTTATCAGAGATGATGACCAAAAGTTAAAAAAAAAAAAAAACTAAATAATGAGTTAAATGTCAGACTACAAACATGTCACTGCTTCTTATTGAGTTTTCTTACGTACTGCACAACTGATTATTTTCTTTTTTCTCCTTCCTCTTTTTTTTTTTCCTTCTTCTTTGGGCTGCTCCCGTTCAGCAGATCATCTGTCCCCCCTCTCACGCTGTCCTCTGCTTCTTCCTGTCTCACCAACCACCTGCATATCCTTCACCACATCCATCCTCAGCATCCTTCTCCTGATATACCCCGCGTCCCCTCCTCTGCATATGTCCAAACCACCTCAGTCTCGTCACTGTTTCTCCAAACCGTCCTACCTTCACTGTCCCTCTGATATGCTTATTCCTGATCCTGTTCATCCTCGTCACTCCCGATGAAAATCGCAACAGGTTTTCTTTAAATCAAATTTAAACTGGGAGAAACAGTCAAACAGTCTCGTTTCCAGTTATTGAAAAGAAAGTAGACCTGAAGTTTGTTTTTCTTGTAAGAATCGCGTTCAGATGAATAAATATTACAGTTTGCATTGTTGCCTGTTATTTAACATTGTCATAATACCATCAGAAATAAGTTCAATCCAGCAGCTAATGATTGATTTTTGGCCACAGTGAGCGTTTGCTGGCAGTGTTGATCAGTTTTATTTCCTGTGATGTTTTTTTTATGTATGTAGTGATTTGGCTCCTATTGGCCGTGACCTCTGTTTTTTTTTTTTGTTTTTTTTTCATGTTTAGAGAGATTTGCTCCAGAGCCATTTCATAAAACCTCTTGCAATGATAAAGGTATTGGCTTTCATCATGGTTTAACTGCACAGACTAGCACTGAGGTATTTTGGCTCATAGCTGTGGTATGCACAACATTATCTTTGTGGTTGATCATTATCAAGCATTACTGAACCATTAATATAATACGAGGTCTGTTAGAAAAGTATCCGACCTTTTTATTTTTTTCAAAAACCATATGGATTTGAATCACGTGTGATTGCATCAGCCAAGATTGAACCTTCGTGCGCATGCGTGAGTTTTTTCACGCCTGTCGGTTGCGTCATTCGCCTGTGAGCAGGCTTTGTGTGAGCACTGGTTCACCCCTCTAGTCGTTTTTTATTGCGAATAAATGTCTGAACAATTTTTTTCCAGAAACTGTGAGAGACCTCCAGGTGGACACCGTTCGGAACATTAATATGGCTTTCAGGGACGATTTTGTGGGGATTACACAGATTAAGGAGTGTTACTGCCGCTTTAAGGACGGCCCACAGCGTCTGAGAGCGCGCCGCGCTCCGAGCGCTGATCGATAGGCTGACACCCCGCTGAAACAACCAGATCATTTCCAACGTGAAGGCTTTGTTGATCCGGGACGTCGTCTGACTTTCACAAAAAGGCAGGAGACGTGGACATCAGCACTTTTTCGGCACATTCCACTGTTACAGGAGTTTTTTTCATGGAAAGAAAAGCGGAGGATTGCCCCACCGTGCCGCTCATGCCGCGGGACAAAACCACCTCCATGTTGGTCTCACAGGATGGCTTTCAGGTGGCTTTCAGCCGGCTTCTGGTTGCTTTTCAGTCGTGTGATTATCCGAGAAATTGAGCATGAGCTGGACATGCCCCAACATGTCCTGTGAGGCTTCATCACGGCGTTGCTTTGCGCCATGCGGCTCCACCGCGACGCGCGGAACTCCTCCGCTTTTCTTTCCATGAAAAAAACTCCTGTACCAGTGAAATGTGCTGTTCATTTCTAAACTGGACGCTGTCTTGATCCGGTATGTCATCTGACTAGCACAGGAATTGCGGAAGACATGGACTTCAGCACTTTTTCGGCACATTGAGACAGACGTGCGGATGTGCGGAAACATTTGATGTTTCACAGATCTTAATTTCTTTATGCCATTTTGAATACAAAAAAAAATTGAAAAGAAAATCTCTACAACTTGATATAAATTAATTAAAAATCCAAAAGCCAAGATGATGGGTTGCATAAGTAATCAGCCCCTTTGGTATAATAACTGTAAATAATCAGTTTTATTGGCTGTTTTCTTCAGACAAGTCAGGGGATGGATACATGAACAGTTCCAAGTCAGTGAATACGTCTTGGACTTTATTTGCAGCAATTGCAAAGAAATACAAACAGTATGGCACTCTATGGTAAATCTGTGTGGAGTAGACAGTTCTCAAAAAGTGAGTGACTGTCCAAGGAGAAGAGTGAGGGAAGCCACCAAGACACTCAAACAACCTAGAAGAAATTATAAGCTGCTGAGTAAATAAGTGGCAATCCCCAAAAAATAACGCTTTACAATATTCAATTCTGGAGGACACAAAGGCATGACTCAAAGTCTCCACATCTGCTATTGACAGGATGAGTCTAGTCATTGTGCTATTTCTCAAATGAATGAGTGTGTAGAATACACTCTTATCTAGTGGTGAGGGTGTAGATTGCTTAATGCCATTACTGGCCACTGTCTTAATTCCCTTTATGGGTGATTCTTTAACTACGGGCACTATTGGCCTTGTAAATGTAATTTCCACCACACCATTGCCTTACAATATAAAGCGCCTTGGGGCAACTGTTTGTTGTGATTTGGCACTATATACATGTGCTCTGATGTCACTGTTTATCTCCATAGAAACTACCCAAACAATCTTTCATACAAACTGTTTAGGGACATTACAGTGTTGTGGTGGAAATTACGGCAATAGTGTGGGACAACTACATTTTGTTTAAAAAAATCACAACAGTTGTATGACATTGAATACCCCATGTTTTGTAACAAGGTTCGGTCAGATCGGCACACAGAAATGATCACACAGACTGCGTTTTGCTAGAACAAACAGGCGTATATTTATTCCCCACAAAAGCAGTTACATCAAGCACAAGTGGTTGCAGCGCATAAAATATCTCTTTCTCTCTTACCGTGACGCCTTTAAGGTGGAGAGCCAACACCTTCGGCAGAGTGCGCTTGTCAACCGGCTGGGCGTTCGTACGTAAACCCGCAGCAGACTCTATCAAAGCATGGCTCTGGCCCCTCTTTTCTAGTGTGTGCGCGAAGGGAGGGTGAGTGGCCATCTCAAACTCCCTGGCGCACATAATTCCTTTAATCAACAGGCATCAGAAAGTTCTTTCCTCTTGCAAAAACATCTCTTCACTCCCAGTTCAGACTGACCCCAGCATGCTTCACTCCCAGTCGTTAGTGGATATAAAAACAAATTCGTGCAATTAGTGTAATAATAACAAATACATCATTAGGGTTATTTTAAGACAGGGGCAAAACAGCATATTATTCTCTCCACACACCCCAATTATGTTTTGATTATTTTACTGATATTTTATTCAGAGATATTTTAAAACATTAGAAAAAACATTTCTTTACCATTCATTTTTATCATTGAAGATCAAAAGTCTGGGTGTGGGACAAGCACAAAACGGCAATATTTGCATATAATGATGCTGAAAAAAGGTGAAAAAGTCATCATAGACTACGAGAACAAATTTCTTAACATACTTTCATTGTAAAGATGACTATAACAGTGTGAAATTTCTCCTTTTTTCTGTTTTTCATACAATATGATCAAAGGACATAAGTGCCCTTATGTTTTTGCTTCTTTGGCAGTGGGGACAGAGCAGGTTAGTGTGATAAAGGATACTGATGGAAATGTACTGACAAGTACAAGAGAAGGTGGAGGCAGAATTTTGAGTAACTACTGAATGAAGAAAATGAGAGAGGAGAGAAAGATGGATGAAAAGGAGAGAGTGAATCATGAAGGGCAGCAGATTAGTAAACAGATGATGTGAAGAGGATAAAGAGTGGAAAGGCAGTTGGTCCTGATGACCTTCTAGTGAAGGTATGAAAATGATGAGAGTTGGCAGTGGATATCTAACCAGATTGTTTAATAAAGTCTTGTAAAGTTAGTGGATGCCTGACAATTGGAGAACTGTACTGGAGCCAGTTTTTAACAATAAAAAAGCTGCAACAACTATAGCCAGAACTCAATAACTGACAAGCGATGGACCTCAAAAAAACAGATGGGTCTGTTCTATTCTCGATTGAGATAGATGCCTGCACTGAGAACAGTCAACTAAGGCAGTGCTGGGGTCTTCCAGGAGCAAACGTCACATGCACCGTTGCAACAGAAGAGCCCCCATCTTAGGGCTCAGCTGCTCTTATTCCTGAAATCGACCTACCCCCAGGTGGGCGGTCTTGCTCTGCCATTTTGTATCAGTGGGACTATGTGATTGGGTGCAAACTGGTGCATTGGCGTGGTAAATGGATGATGTGATTGCGTTGTTTGTTCAAGCAGTATGTATCATATCTAAACTTTGTGATGAACTTGCTTGTGTCAGCGTCATAAGCAATAACTGAATGTTCCATCAGGTGCCTCCATGTTTGTCCCAGACAGATATGAAGTACTTGTTTTTATCAGATAGACTACAGGTCAAATCCAGTTTATAACATTAAGTGATCTGGGTGTACGTCATAGAGCATTCTGATACTATCAATCAGCATAAGGTTGAACAGCCAGAGCCTGAAGTTATGAGAAAGAGTGGCAGAAGATAGGTTTAGAAAGAAGCAAAGATCTGTGAGCAGCAATATGGTTTCATGCCAAGATGTGTGTGTATATGTATATACCTTGTGTGTGTGTGTGTGTGTGTGTGTGTGTGTGTGTGTGTGTGTGTGTGTGTGTGTGTGTGTGTGTGAAGTGTGCAATGTTTACGCTGTAAGTGCTAATGGAGGACAGAAGGTGGTGTGTTTTTGTGGACTTAGAGAAAGTTGATGACAGGCTGCTAAGAGTTATGGTATCATGAGGAGGTCTGGAGTGGCAGAGAAGAATGTGATGGTTGTACAAGGACAGTGTGACAGCTGTGAGATGCACAGTAGGAACGGATGCATTCAAGATGGAGGTAGGATTACACAAAGGATGTGCACCGACCACTTTCAAGTTTGCGAAAGGATTGGCTGTGAGCGTTTCTTATTTGCAGAGGGTATTAACAGGTTAACAGATGAGATCAGACAGGAGTCTCCATGGAGTATGATGTTTGCAGATGACATTGTGGTCTGTAGTAAGAGAGAGCAGCTTGAGACAAGTCTGGAGAGGTGGAGATAGACTCTGGAGAGGTGGGGAATGAGAAAGTTTACAAGACAGTAGTGAGACCAGCTGATTCCACCTTCTTTTATTCTGTCTTTGCCACGCGCAGTGTGAACGATGACATAAGGGCCATTCTATGGTAACAGAATTACAATGGGAACAGAATCTGTCCATATTTTAGCTTAGCATTAAAAAATGTTGTCTGATTGTAATTCCGTTACTGTAGAACTGCCTATGATTAATATCTCCTATGGACTACTATACCAATTTGGGTGTGCAGCCTTTCGGCCTATACACGAGTCGTCCTGTTCCCATGTAGATACAAAGGTCTCATTTTCAACTTACGAAAGCACATTTATTGCTTGTTGATTGCTGAACATATGATTATGAATGCTACATTCCACGCTTAAATTTTTAAAAAAAGAGTGAAAAATGACTCATTTAGAAGTCACTGAACATGTCTCACTCTAGAAATAAGTTAGACCTGAGAGCCAAACCGGGTGGGCGTGGCAGCTTTGCTCAGTGGGTGTTGAAGCTGCTGTGCTTCAGATGACTGAGTCTTCCTGAACTCATCGTGGGATTTCCCGCCGGCTGCAGGGTTTTTGAGTCCAGTGGCTTGCTGCTAAGTTGTTGATCCTCCCTCGGGTTTGCTCTGTGTGCTTGGCTGCTTGTTACAGGTCAAGAAAACGAGTTCAGAAGGATTTAGATCACTTAAAGCTTTCTTTACCTCACAGAGAGGACACGGGTTGCACTGAAGCACGAAGGACTCCGCAGTTATTCGAAGAGTCCACCTTATAAAGGGTGTTTGCTGACAGTGTCCTTATAGAGGAATCTGATATAAGTGAATTTGTTCAACGGGAACAACATGGTAGATTCAGAATTTAAAGCAAACACTGTTCTCCTCTGCATCATAAAAATAACCAGAAAGTCTTAAAGGGCCACAAAGTCAGCTTGACATTTGACTTTAAATACCGGGTAATTTGAGCCAAGATTGTGTGTTTGTTTGCTCGCTGCCCGTCTCCTCCCTCATCCTTTGGTCAATTTTCACCACATAAGGTATGTGGATGATGTTTGAAGGGTTCCTTTTGGCAAAGGTCTTGGTGTGTGTGTGTATATGTGTATGTATATATATATATATATATATATATATATATATATATCCCTTTAATGACTCCAATTTTTGCACATCTTGCCACAGTATTGGAGTATTTGGTTATACTATTCCAAATACAAAAAAATTTAAAATTTCTGAAATGATCTTCCTTAAACTCAATCTAAAAACAAATCTCTACAACTTGATATGAATTTAATTAAAAACATAAAACCCAAGATGATTGGTTGCATAATTATGCAGCGCTTTCGTATAATACATGTAGGCGGAGGGTTTTCTTTCACCAAAACATCAAATCTAGGCTTGCATCTCAGATGTACCTTCTGGCTAATTAGAGCTGAACTTTCAGGTTTTCTTTTTAAGAAAATCCTCCACTATACCACTTCATCATGAAGCTGTATAACTGGTGATACAAAATGCAAAACATGCACTATGCCTGTAACTTCTACTGGGTTGTCTGGGTGTCTTGGTGGCTTCCCTCACTCTTCTCCTTCTTGCACAGTCACTCAGTTTTTGAGAACTGTCTACTCCACACAGATTTACCATAGAGTGCCATAGTGTTTGTATTTCTTCATAACTGATTAGCATTAAAAATTGGAAATGTAAATGTATCCATCCCCTGATTTGTCTGAAGAAAACTGTCAATAAAACTGATTTACAGGTATTATACCAAAGGGGCTGATTACTTATGCAACCCATCATCTTGGCTTTTAGATTTTTTTTTATTAATTTATATCAAGTTGTAGAGATTTACTTTCAGTTTGAGTCTAAGGAAGATATTTTTTGTATTTGAAATGGGATAAACAAATTAAAATGTGTGAAATATCAAGTGTTCCAGTACTTTAGGAGGGTGCCTGAGTAGTCCAGTTTGCCAAAGGTCAATCATTGAGTTTAAAGCTATTGGGGGTCAAAGGTCAAAAAGTTTGACTGCCATTTGGCACAATATGTACGTGGGCTCTGACAATGGTGAGATCCACTTTGCCAAAGATCAACCACTGTGGTTGAGGTCACTGGGGTTAGATTTGTGTGTTTTAAGTCCAGTTTGTACCAGACTTGACACACACATGTGGGTCGCTTCCAGAATGGCCCAGGAGACGTCAGTTTTGCTAAATATTAATCAGTAGGTTCAAGGTCATGTCTGTCTGTGTGCTGGTTGCTCTGCTCCTACCTGGTCTTTTGGCTGATTTCCTCCAAACTTGCAATACAGATGAAAGTTGAAGGGTTTGTTTTGACAAAGGTCACCATCCTTGGGGTCAAAGGCCAAAATTTGGCAAATGTCCAAGTAAGCTCAATCACTGGGGGTCAAGGTCATGTCTGTTTCTTTGTTGGCCGACTCCTCCCTGGTCTTTTGACTGATTTCTACCAAAGCTGGAATGTGGATGAACCTGGAATTTCCCTGTAAGGGAAATCAAGCAGGAAATAACTAGAACAGACAAGTCGGGGCAACTTGCACAGCAGCACGGATTCCTCTCAGCAGGTTTGTCAGCCACGAATGAATTCACATCCTGTTCTCAGCTCTCTGCCCCTGGAGGCCGTTGCATGGCACTATGTAAAATAGCTGCATGTGAAGAGGCAAAGTGGAGTCGAGGTATAAGGATCAGACGAGGGCGGTGCAACAGGAAGGTCAGGCTCATTTCCAGAGCAGCAGCGTGTTGTCACGGCTCATGGTCACATCTTTTGCATACATTGAGAAACAAAAGGAGCATTAACCTCTGCAGTGGGCTGGGCAGCCAAACTGCTGAATAACCACCGTCTTGTGTTTCTCCTGTTGTCCTGTGGGAATGGGGACTGAAATTCCCACTTAATAGTTCTTGTATGCCTTTGTCTATTCATAGTTAGTCAGTAAACACTTAACTTATTATTTATACTTGATGTGGCCTTTTCACCTTACTAACTGGATATTTCTGGGGGGGGGGGGGGGGGGGTGTTTAAGCACTCCTAGAGGTAAAGAATAACATTAAGCCTAAAATACTTCACTCAATACATAGATGGCCATTAATAAAATTTTTGCAAAGTTGGTGTGAATGGCTTCAAAAGTGAGTCAATCCCCATAGAAGCCCATGTTAAAATGCCCAAACTTTAAGCAAATTTATACCCTGGTACAAAAAGAAGTTCTCCTCTTTGTAACAATTGTGTGTAGGTGGGATTTTATGCAACTAATCAGTTTAAGAAGGCATTTTCCTTACCATTGTCTGCATGCTTGCCCTGGAGGGGTGTTGGTAAGATTAGACCTTACCCTTGTGAAGCACCTTGAGACAGCGTGTGTTGTGATTTGGCTAAATATGAATAAAATGAAATGAAATTGAATTGAATTATGCTATTTTGAGCTGTAAAGTTGTCAGTAATTATGGTTTAGTGACTTTGGCATATCGTGTGCCAGGTGCATATGGCTACTGGTAGTGGCGGCTGTCTGCTAGCAGGTAGCTTGACTAGGTTTGTCATGTCTGAGCATTTTACTTCAAATATCTGAGGTAATATGGCTTTCTCTGTGCTTAATAATACTGGCTAACCATCTAAGAAGTCTGTACTCCAGTATTTCTGTTGAATGAAATGTTAGTATTTGTATAGAATAGAATAGGATAGAAAATATGTTGGTACCACTGGAATTAATTAGCAGGTATTGATAGCTAGGTAACTTTAGCTGCACTTATGGTGCCACGAATATGGCAATCTTAGCTTTTACCACCTGTGCCCAAGCTACCCATTATGAGAGCCACCACCCACTCCGCAAAAATATGCGTTAATCAAGCCTGTTGACCTTAGCTTGCTTGGTAACCGAGATGGTGGATGTGTTTCATTGGTCCCACCCAGGTTATGCCAGTCTTACCCACATTTCACTTCTTTACCCATTTATGGGCTCGCTGGGAGTTAGGCAGAATTGGGCACTGCTAACATAGCGACATCAAACTCTGTCAGATTTGAGCTTCAAAGCGACTCTCCAGATACCTGTAGGTGATGTCACAGAGGATTTGTCCAGTATATAGTCAGTCTGTGTTTAGCATAACAAATCAGGTCTCTATCATGCATGTTCACTCGCTGTAAAAGATGTAAATACAACAGTACATGGAATAAAGGAGAAAAAGTTTGTAGCTTCATAGTTAATATTCTGTTAAACGGTTGCCTTTTTCCCTGGCAGAAAAGAACTGGAGCGTGCCCAGAAATACTTCATCCCAGGAGTTTCAGCATTTTCCCGAGAGAGGGAATAAGGTCTTGGACTTGTTTCTATGACAGCAAACAGCTATCATTAGCTTATAATGTACAGCAACTCAAAAGTACTCACCCTCAGTGGGAACATAGCGACTGTCCAATTTGCAATTACAGATTAGTTTTTTGTCTCTATTGGGGTAGATTTTGTGTGGCAAATAAGCCAATTGTTGACAGAAACAGCAAAAACAAACCTCACTCTTTCCGTGAGGGTCAAAAGTTTTCCGCTGTCTGATTGGTTGCCTGATGAGGCGCTGCAGTGACATCATAGCACCTTTCTGAAAAGCTCCGGTCAGAGACAGTGGGTTCGGTGTGTGTTTTTTGTTTTGTTTTGGTTTTTTTTGTTGTTGTTGGTTTTTTTGTTTTTTTCTTTCCTCTCTCTAGGCAGCTCCTCGTGGTTTTTCATATGGACACGGGGCCTAATGTGACGTGGACCATTACTGCATATTTGGGGCACACGCTTGCAAAGTGTCTCCAGATGTCAGTTCAGAGCTTCTGCTTTGGGGTTTGGGTTTGCGTGTTACTACTGTTCTCGTTTGAAGGATCTGGATCACATGAGACGGGGAAAACAACAGCCACTGCCATTCCTGGAAAACTGGCAGAGATCTACGACATTATTTTCTCTAGGGTTTTTTTTTTCATGGGGGAAAAAGTCTTCTTGAGTGTGGGAAATAATGGAGTTTGGAGACAGTAATTCAACTGTGCGGTTCTGCTCTCGGTGTGGGCCGACCTCCAGGGAAATCACCCAGCAGCGAGCTGCTCCACCAGCACGAGCCGACTTCCATCCATTAGTGACATGCGGAAAAAAAGCCTTCCACGCCCGATGTTTTCACTTACATTATTTATATAGTGGTTCCCCTCACTGTGCTGGAAGCAACACGTCTCCATGGTTACAACTTTTTATGCTGCGCTGCTGTCATTAAGGATGTGTTGATGAACGTGTTATACCCGCTCCTGCATGATGATGACCAATTCTTTTCCAGATCAATATAGCGGAGCTTCTTGTTGAATAATCAGGTTCATAAGTATTTGGACAGTGACTTGCTCATGCCATCATTTGAGAATCGTTTGGTTTGTTCCGCGGCTCCACAAATCTTACTGTGCGCTGGTCAGTTGACCCCAGAATTGCCCTTAAGGGTGATTCTTAGACTACGGGCACTTATGTCCTTTGATCATATTGTATGAAAAACAGAAAAAAGGGGAAAATTTCACACTTTTATAGTTATCTTTACAATGAAAGTGTGTTAAGAAATTTGTTCTAGTAGTCTATGATGACTTTTTCACCTTTTTTCAGCATCATTATATGCAAATATTGCCGTTTTGTGCTTGTCCCACACCCAGACTTTTGATCTTCAATGATAAAAATGAATGGTAAAAAAGTTTTTTCTAATGTTTTAAAATATCTCTGAATAAAATATCAGTAAAATAATCAAAACATAATTGGGGTATTCAATGTCATACAACTGTTGTGATTTTTTTTTTAAACAAAATGTAGTTGTCCCACACTATTGCTGTAATTTCCACCACAACACTGTATGAAAGATTGTTTGGGTAGTTTCTGTGGAGATAAACAGTGACATCAGAGCACATGTATATAGCGCCAAATCACAACAAACAGTTGCCCCAAGGCGCTTTATATTGTAAGGCAATGGTGTGGTGGAAATTACGTTTACAAGGCCAATAGTGCCCGTAGTTAAAGAATCACCCTTAAGTGGTTTTGTGTTGGCAAAGATCAACATCAGTGGGGTCAAAGGTCAAGTTTTTGTTTTTTCTTGCTGTCTGTTTCCTTACTTCTCTGAGGTCATTTTCACCAAGCTTGATATGTGGATGAAGTCTGTCATTGCGGTCGAAGGTCAAAATTTTAGTTTTTCACTCTGATTTGCATTGTGATTTGGCACACATATGGAGGTGGGTGCAATCACTGGGGTCAAGGTTGTTTGTTGGCCTTCTCCTTTCAGATCCTTCTGGTGATTTCTACCAAACTACCAAATGTCAATGAATGTTGACCCCAAAATTGCCTTTAAAAAATGTTAATTTTGGCAAAGCACAACAAGCTTGAGCAAAATTTAGCACGCACTTATGTGGATTATAGAATTACTCTGATATGGTCAGCCAGAGGTCAATCATTAGTGTGAAGGTCAAGGTAAATGAGGTCATATGTCAGACTGCCACAGCTGTTATTTATTTGTTATTTATGTTATTTATTTCCATCAATCATTAATAAATCCAAACAGTGTGGTACTGTTTGGTAAATCTGCCTGGAGTAGGTAGCTCTCAGAAAAAAAAAAAGACTAGTGAGGGAAGCCACCAAGACACCCATAACAACCCTGAAGGTTATTGTAAACCTCTGTGGATGTTGTTTGAGAAACTGTGCAGAATGCAGCTTGTACCTGTTGCATCACCAGTTAATATGGCTTCATGTTAGAGTGGAACAGAGAAGGATTTTCATACAAGAAAATGGATCAAATCTAGGCTTGTGTCTCCCATGTGGCTTCTTGCAAACTCCAGCTTTTCTTAAGAAATTCCTTCTCTAGGTCACTCCACCATGAAGCTATATAACTGTTGATGCAGCAGACACAAAATAGCGTTATACACACATTTTGAGTTGTTCTGGAGGACTTGGTGGCTTCCCTCATGAGTACCTTTCTTGCGCATTTATTCCAGTTTTTGAGAACTGGGTAATTCTACTGTCACAGGATTGCAGTCAGATCAGATTTAATAGTAAGACTAGAGCACTGCACTCATAGAGCGCAAACCTCCGCCAACACTAGTTTCTGAAATTTTTACCTTGGAAAAAATTTCAAGGTCAAACTCCTGTTAGAAGTGGCTTTTCATAAGTTAAATTAGATGTGATCAAATGTCAGGAGGATGTATTTAGTTCATGCACTTGAATCAAAGCTTTTTTGTGGTGTTGTCAGGTTTTGGGGGGGAAGGGGGCTTTCAACTTTTTTGGTTTCTTCTTAAGATAATTTTCACAGAACATTGGTTACCTCTGTTATGCACAATTTGTCACTGCTTTTTGCCACTTGGTTTCCGACTGATACCTGGAAGACAAACGGGCATAAAACTGGAACCGCCGTCCAGTTTTGGTGGTGTTTGTAAATCCATAACAGAAAAAAAAGAGTGATTGAGGCACTTTGATTGAGATATAATGCCAAATATTCATCAAACAGGCTTTTCAATATTAAATTCAAATGTCCACAAATGTCAGGTGATAGTGAGTGCCAGTCTGCACCTCACTTTCAAATATGAGTGTGTTTGGGGCACGTTTGATTAAGATATAATACAAAATATACAACCCCAATTCCAATGAAGTTGGGGCGTTGTGTAAAATATAAATAAAAACAGAATACAATGATTTGCAAATCCTCTTCAACATATATTCAATTGAATACACCACAGACACAAGATATTTAATGTTCAAAGTGATAAACTTTGTTTTTGCTAATATTTGCTCATTTTTAAATGGATCCCTGCAACACGTTTTCCGCTTACGTGTAGAAAGTACTCCCGATTCGCTGAATCTTCTGATTATATTGTGCACTGTAGATGATGGAATCCCTAAATTCCTTGCAATTGAATGTTGAGAAACATTGTTCTTAAACTGTTGGACTATTTTTTTTTTAACGCAGTTGTTCACAAAGTGGTGATGCTCACCCCGTCTTTGCTTGTGAATGGCTGAGCCTTTTGGGGATGCTCCTTTTATACATCATGACACTCACTTGTTTCCAATTAGATGTTCTTTGAGCATTCATCAACTTTCCCAGTCTTTTGTTGCCCCGTCCCAACTTTTTTGAAACGTGTTGCAGTCCTCCATTTCTAAATGAGCAAATATTTGCACAAAAACAAAGAAATCTATCAGTTTGAACATTAACTATCTTGTCTTTGTGATGTATTCAATTGAATATAGGTTGAAGAGGATTTGCAGATCATTGTATTCTGTTTTTATTTACATTTTACAAACCGTCCCAACTTCATTGGAATTGGGGTTGTACAGTAAATGATGTTTTCAATGTGAAATTTAAATGGCCACAAAATTTGTAATCCGGATTAGATCCAGATCAAACTTTGTCAGTCGTTAAAGGATACCATCCTACATCACACTGTCAGATATGAAAGAAATTTGATCTTTTTTGACAGAGTTATGAATTTCTGAAAATTCGTTCAACATTGAATCAGTTCTTGCTTATCAGGATATAAATCCTCAGTAAAAATTTCATAATGAAATATGAAAAACTGTGGGCTCCAGGCTGTTCACAACGAACAAACAGACACACAACTTCGTTGGTGGAGGTAATAAAATGTGGCCAGATTTTGCAATCATTGTAATTCCATTATTACAGAATTGCCCGACTGCCTCGTCCAGACAGTTTTACTGTAGAGTGCCATACTGTTTGTATTTAAATGAAGTCCAGGGCATATTAAGCAACTTGGAAATGTTCATATATCCATCCCCTGACTTGTACAAAGAAAAGAATTCTTATGTATAGTTTGTCCAATTACTTATGGACTGTGTATAAAAATGGCTCCAATTAATATATGATAAATGTGATATATTTTGTTAAACCTCTTGTAGCAAAACTGAAAATCCACACTACAATAGCATCTCTATTGTTCGGTTTCAACTCGTGACATTTAGGTCAAAGGTGCACATAACTACGCATGCAAACATTTTAGTTTGTGCAGATTTAAAGATGTGCTTTGGTAAATCTCCCTGTTTGTGTTGGGTTGATACTGCTGCGCACGTAACCCCTCCCAACCAGAAGAAGTGTGATGTGCACAGGGGAGATCCTGTGAAGGATCGACAAAGAGGAGACTGTAGATGTGCACTGAACACTCCCCGATGAATTTGTGCTCTTCTCAATTCATTCTGCTGCTCATCACCCTTTGTCTGTCTCTTTCTCATTCCTCCTTCACCCCGACCTCAGAGGGAACCGATGGGCTGGAAGAACCAGCACCAGTGAGCCAAGTGTTGCTTTCAGCAGCATAGAATATTGAATTATTTTTCCTTTTCTGCGTTATGCAGTAAGCGAGGGAATGAAGTGTTGTACTGCTGGTAAGAGGTTGTGCTTCCAGTATCGGTAGATAAAGTGGTGGTGAACACTGGTACACTACTAAATTGTATGCACTAAACAAGAGCAATTTTATAAATTAAGCGTACAAAATCTTTATTTTCTTTCCATCATTAACACGCTACTTGACTATATGTGGATGATGCCATTGTATTTCTCCTGCTTACGTTTTGGGATAGTGTCGCTTGTTCTTTGGCTTTCATCTGGAATCTTCGGGATACTCCTGTGGACAAAGGTCAAAAGTACAGGCAGTCGCGTACTTACAAAACCGCTCATGGTGTGTGTCCTCATTGCATCTCTCGGAAGATTTTATATTAACAATTGATACGTCACCATTCTGCGTTCTTTGTTCTGTATCTCCCAGCCAATTGCTTCACCAAAAGCTTCACTATTTGAAGCCTCATTTAACATCTTATTAGAGATTACTGCCATCTACAGGAAAAATGATTTATAACACAATTTTTACTACAATGGAACAAACTGTAGGCCATACAGTATAGCTGCCATGGACATGGAACAGCAAACAATAATATAGTGATTATTGGCTATATAGACAACTACATTGTTTATTTCATATTAAGTGAGAATGTGAGCATTTTCATTGAATAAAATTTAATTAATGCTGATCTCCTGTGCCTTTGAGATCGAGAGCCATCAGGCGAGAGCTTATGAAGTTGTTGGACAGATTTTTTTGGACCATCAAAAATCAGGACGTGCTCCTGAACCTGACTTGTCTTGATGTATATTAACCCTCTGGGGCCAACACCGTCGTATACGATGGCTGGGACCAAGCTTTACTAAATTATAAATAATTTTTTAATGATATGAGATAGAAACTTACTTTCTCTTTTGCTGAAAAGCTAACTCCGCGGACTTTCGATCCACCATCTGCCATCTTTGTACTCCTCATAGAAGCTGTGTGATGACGTGCAGAATGTGAGTGTCCAATCGGAATTGATTCACCGTCACATGATTTTCCAAAATCCAATCGTAGGGCAGATTTACCTCACGTGATAAACCAAAGATCGTTTTCAGGAGTGATATCTTACTAGTTTGCTCATTTGAATAGCCCCTAACTCAACCAATGCGCCCTGCACCATTACGCACAGCGAAAGTGAAAGCAGACAGAGCCTCGCATGACAATCTCACGTGCTCAAACAAAGAGTGTGTAACTATCAGGATTGCTCCACTAGTTTGCATTTGAATGTTACTGGATTACTCTGTGTCTCTCTCCCTCTGGCGTAAAGCACTGTTTACCATATCAATGGGGTGAGGGAGAGGGGCCGCTCCTCAGACTGGAGCATAAACGCATAGACTATTTTGTATATATTGTTCAAAATGTGCATTTGTTTGTTTGAACCTTTTTGTTGTACAGTCTTTCACACAAGACCTCAAATTACCTTTATAAAGTGTCAAAACAGTTATTTATTATAGTTTGCTGTGTGTTTTGAGTAAATGTGTGGAAAATTATTTTTCGCTTTACTTTTTCCTATGTTATTTTTGATTGTATACCTTTATTACACTTATAAAACACAACAAAAGCATATATTATGAAAGAACAGGTTGTCCTGAAAAAAGAGACATAAAACTTGATTGTGGGATGCAGGGAGAGCTGTTAACAGCAATAATAAAACATTTATGCCAGGTGAGTGAACTGTCCAAAAAATGCCCTTGGACCCCAGAGGGTTAAAGCAGAAGCTATATGGATTTTTTGGGAGGCTGATATCATATCAATATTGGGGAGTAAAAAATGTATGATACGGCTATATCAGCCAAAATATGCATAAAAAATGACAATGATTCTAAACATTTTATTATCAAACCCTTATGATAAGGAAATGTAAAATAGAATTGTTTTACAGTTTAAGCATGAACGTAGTTATAAATAAATATAACCAACAACTAGCTAATGTACGTCACACTGTTATCACGATACCTTAACTCAGATTGGCAGTTGACGTCAATTTATTTATATAGCAGCACATCACATCTCCCAGCATTTTAATAAAATAGACTTCTTGTCTATTTTGGCTCTGCCTAGCTGGTGGTAGAGCAACCACTTATTTTATTTATTTTTTCACTGTAAAACACTCACTCTGTTTAACGGTGGTCGCTTTAACCCTGTCTGTTGTAGCTAATGTGACAAAGTGGTGATGGGGGTCCCAGCCATACTTGACAGCATTGCAAATAATGCCATTGGAGCACCCTCTGCTGGACAAACTACATAATGGCACCAATTTCAACAGCCAGTGTTTTTCTGCATTGGTTAGCAAAAATCAGCAAAAATAATGCCAGTACCAATATATCCGTGAAAGGTCATCTCTCACACACACACACAGGGTTGAGGATATTTGGTGTTGATGTGACAAGAAGCCTTTCCTGAAGCTACTGGGAGAATATAAAACACATGCACCCTCTCATTACCTCTTGTGTGTTATTACATTGTACTCGCAATAACCATTACAAGTATTTACAAGACAGAACGTTTCCTCCTCTGGTTTGTTTACACGGTTAAAATATCAGTTAATTGTTCATTGGAATTATCTTTGCAGATGTAACAAATGCAATGCAGCTGATTAGGAGTGGTGACGCTTTAATATGAACCATCTAATCACCGTAGTACTCCCTTGTTATGTTTCCGAGTGGTTCGCAGGAACATTAAACGTATTTCACTGAAATTGCTTTGGGGCTTCGCCCTTAAAAATCCATGCGGAGCTGAAAGTCCTGCAGAGAAGAATATGCAAGTTGCTAAAGCGCTTCATTTATGAAAACACGCCGCTACAAACTGAGAGTCTGGTTTCATCATACAGTCATTCGGTATGTGTGCGTGGCACTAAAATACGCTCTACGCCAACGAGATTTGCAGTCAGTGGCTTTGTTGTGAGTACAAAGCACTTAGCGGACTGGTTCCTCCTCTCAGGTTTCCTTGCAGAGCAACACACACACACGTCACCACAGTTTTGTTTTGTTTTTTCTCATTTGCACGTCGCGTTGCCTCTCATTCATCATTACCAGAGGTGTCAAGTAACGAAGTACAAATACTTCGTTACTGTACTTAAGTACACTTTTTAGGTATCTATACTTTACTCCTTTACTTATTTTTCTGCCTACTTCTGACTTCTACTCATTACATTTTCACACAAGTATCTGTACTTTCTATTCCTTACATTTTTAAAACAAACAGCCTCGTTACTCTTGGCTTCAGCGCCGGTGGATGTGCGCTGACACCGCGGCTCCACCTGAAGCCCGAGGCGCCAGCGCAGTACCACCGGCGCGGCTTTACCGAGGTGCCAGCGCGGATTTATCTGACCATGGGTCCGAAGATGGCACTGACGGCGGAGGAGGGAGATGATATCAAGAGGTCCCTGGACTTTTTGTCTGAGGAAATCTCTGTTGTTAAAATGCAGCAGAAATCCATTATGGAGCTGGTGGAAGAAGTGAAGGCTCTCCGGATCCAGAATGCCGAGAAAGACCGGCGTCTGGTGTACCTGGAGAACCGTGTTGCGGAGTTGGAACAATACACAAGGATGAACGACGTTATTATTACAGGAATTCATATTAAACCTCGATCCTACGCACAGGCGGTGTCAGAAGACAGCGGAGGGGAGGCCAGTGAGCAGGAGGCCAGCTCAGTGGAACAACAGGTGGCTGACTTCCTGCAATCTAAAGGTATTCAAATGGACTGTAATAACATTGAAGCGTGCCACCCCCTGCCCAGGAGAGAGGATGGAGACAAGCGAGCTGTTATAATGAGGTTTGTCAACAGAAAACATAAAATGGCATTGTTAAAACAGGGATGGAAACTCAAAGGAACAAACATATTCATCAATGAACATCTGACCAAAAGAAACGCAGACATCGCCAGGAAAGCTCGTCTCTTAAAAAAGCAGGGAAAAATTCAACAGACATGGACATCCAACTGCAAAACATTCATCAAACTGAACGGAACACCAGAACAAGCGAAGGTTATGGTAATCAGGAACATCGAGGAACTGGACAAATACGACCAATAAGGTATGAGGACACAAACACATCACAACACCATGACACAGACCAGAGCAACCTATTCATCTACTACATCATCTACATCTGGAGACAAGAAGGATATAACTTACAGGATTGCTGATCATGGAAAACTAGAACTGAGAACATTTAAATACACAGACCATAATGTACTGGACTTGGAGCACGATATACAACCCCTGGCAATAATTATGGAATCACCGGCCTCAGAGGATGTTCATTCAGTTGTTTCATTTTGTAGAAAAAAAAGCAGATCACAGATATGACACAAAACTAAAGTCATTTCAAATGGCAACTTTCTGGCTTTAAGAAACACTATAAGAAATCAGGAAAAATAATTGTGGCAGTCAGTAATGGTTACTTTTTTAGACCAAGCAGAGGGAAAAAATATGGACTCACTCAATTCTGAGGAATAAATTATGGAATCACCCTGTAAATGTTCATCCCCAAAACTAACACCTGCATCAAATCAGATCTGCTCGTTAGTCTGCATCTAAAAAGGAGTGATCACACCTTGGAGAGCTGTTGCACCAAGTGGACTGACATGAATCATGGCTCCAACACGAGAGACGTCAACTGAAACAAAGGAGAGGATTATCAAACTCTTAAAAGAGAGTAAATCATCACGCAATGTTGCAAAAGATGTTGGTTGTTCACAGTCAGCTGTGTCTAAACTCTGGACCAAATACAAACAACATGGGAAGGTTGTTAAAGGCAAACATACTGGTAGACCAAGGAAGACATCAAAGCATCAAGACAGAAAACTTAAAGCAATATGTCTCAAAAATCGAAAATGCACAACAAAACAAATGAGGAACAAATGGGAGGAAACTGGAGTCAACGTCTGCGACCGAACTGTAAGAAACCGCCTAAAGGAAATGGGATTTACATACAGAAAAGCTAAACGAAAGCCATCATTAACACCTAAACAGAAAAAAACAAGGTTACAATGGGCTAAGGAAAAGCAATCGTGGACTGTGGATGACTGGATGAAAGTCATATTCAGTGATGAATCTCAAATCTGCATTGGGCAAGGTGATGATGCTGGAACTTTTGTTTGGTGCCGTTCCAATGAGATTTCTAAAGATGACTGCCTGAAGAGAACATGTAAATTTCCACAGTCATTGATATGGGGCTGCATGTCAGGTAAAGGCACTGGGGAGATGGCTGTCATTACATCGTCAATAAATGCACAAGTTTACGTTGATATTTTGGACACTTTTCTTATCTCAATTGAAAGGATGTTTGGGGATGATATCATTTTTCAAGATGATAATGCATCTTGCCGTAGAGCAAAAACTGTGAAAACATTCCTTGCAAAAAGACACATAGGGTCAATGTCATGGCTTGCAAATAGTCCGGATGTTAATCCAATTGAAAATCTTTGGTGGAAGTTGAAGAAAATGGTCCATGACAAGGCTCCAACCTGCAAAGCTGATCTGGCAACAGCAATCAGAGAAAGTTGGACCCAGATTGATGAAGAGTACTGTTTGTCACTCATTAAGTCCATGCCTCAGAGACTGCAAGCTGTTATAAAAGCCAGAGGTGGTGCAACAAAATACTAGTGATGCGTTGGAGCGTTCTTTTGTTTTTCATGATTCCATAATTTTTTCCTCAGAATTGAGTGATTCCATATTTTTTTCCCTCTGCTGGGTCTAAAAAAGTAACCGTTACTGACTGCCACGATTTTTTTTTCCTGATTTCTTATAGTGTTTCTTAAAGCCAGAAAGTTGCCATTTGAAATGACTTTAGTTTTGTGTCATGTCTGTGATCTGCTTTTTTTTGTACAAAATTAAACAACTGAATGAACATCTTCCGAGGCTGGTGATTCCATAATTTTTGCCAGGGGTTGTAGACCCGGACAATCATTTCTTCTCAAATATCAATGACAGTTGTTGCTATTATACAGATGAACAGTTTAATCGGATCATTAAAACGGATAACAAATTATCAATAGTCCGTTTCAACAGCAGAAGTCTGTATGCAAACTTTAACATTAAAGAATATTTAAGTCAATTTAAAAAAATATTTAACATAATTGCTATATCAGAAACATGGATCAATGAAGATAAAGGAATGGATTTTGAACCAATCGAAGCAGTGGTTCGCAGATTGAAGCAATGCTTCGACCTATTGTTTCGTTTATTCTTTCTTTCTTTCGCTTAATTTTCCCCTGCTAAAACCCTAAAGAGCATACTTCTGTGAGTATTATTTACCTTTTCTATGTTAAACCGACCTGTTATGGTCTTCTGAAACAGTTGATAGATGTATTTTATAACTTAAAAACGGGAGCGACGCTAACGCGTTAGCATGTCTATGACATTTTCAATGTTAAAAGTTAGCATGAAGCAGTTCCAGCTGTCTTCATGTTCGGGTGCATTTGTTTTCAAATTGTAATATTTCTTAAATTTATTTTTGTTTATATATTAATAATCTAATGATTATTATATACAATTTCAGAGAAAGAGACAAAAAGAACCTGAATAGAAACACAACAGAAAATAAAATATAAAAGCAACTAACAGTGAACATACATAAATAAATACATACATACAGAAATAAATAATTGTTTCCTGTGAACACCTAGTGACTCTTACACCTCCATTTCATCCCTGTCTTATTTAAGTTTAATGACAGTTTGTTTCGGTCAAACCATATTTTCAGTTTAATTTCTTCAGTAATTTCCTCCAGAACTATCTGCCAAACTAGAAAACTGCTGCATCCTAGTAGAATACTACTGGAATGAATTTGAATAAGGAAAGTTGTTTTTTTTTTTTTTCTCACTAAATGGATGCTGCACTCACTGCAGTTTATTGTCTGGAATAGTCCCAGATTGCATTTCACAGCTTCTAGAATTGAAACATTTTCGTGCAGGTGGTGTTGGGGGGTAATTTTGGGTTTTGGGTCTTGGGCCACATGTAGAACGAATCAATTTTTAAATTAAGCTTTCAATTCATATAGTGGCATCTACCTTTTTTTTTTAAAGGTTACTTTATACTTTTATACTTTAAGTAGGTTTTGGAGCACATACTTTTTCACTTTTACTCGAGTAAAGAGGTCAAGTTGATACTTCAACTTTTACCAGTGTTTTTAAACTGCAGTATCTGTACTTCTACTTAAGTAACAAATGTGTGTACTTTTGACACCACTGATCATTACGCGCCGTACGTTTATTTGTCTTGGCGTTTTCACCAGCCAGCCTGTCGATAGCTGCCAGAGAGCAGCAAATTCACCATCTAAGGCTGCAGCTCCAGATAATTCTGATAATACACTAATCTGATGAATAGAATAATGTGAATAATAGTTTCTACACCCAAAGCAATCAAAGGGAATAATGTGATTAATAGCCATCAGATGACAAATTAAAACCTCTTAAATCATGTTAAAGTCAGTTTTAAGCAGAAACGAGGTGATAATCGGCAAGTTGTTACTGACCAGTGTTGCCACAGTTACTTTGAAAAAGTAATCCAATTACTGATTCCTTCTTGAAAAAGTAACTTAGTTACTTTACTGATTACTCAATTGTAAACGTAACTAAGTTAGATTACTAGTTACTTTTTTAGTTACTTTCACCAGCTTCCACCCCAACGTGAAAATAACCTGTTTTGCCAATAGTCATTTTATAGTCACCCTTTTTTGACTTCAATGAAAATAAATACTTTTTTATAAAAAAAATAAAAGACAGTCTTTCTTGACCTCATTTAACTGTTGACAGCACTGTAACAGTAAAACTTGCAATTTCTAACCTACATTGTTTATAAATGTAACTATTAAATTCTTTATAACATTTTTCTAACATTTAAATTCTCTCTGAACATTTTAGTTGTTGAAATTATTGTTATTATAAGTAGTATTAGTAGTTGTAGTAAAAAAAAAAAAAAAAAGGCTTCAAAACTGGACCTTTAATCTAATTTAAATCTAATCAAATCTTATGTTTTGATTATTTTACTGATATTTTATTCAGAGATATTTTAAAACATTAGAAAAAGCGTTCTTTACCATTCATTTTTATCATTGAAGATCAAAAGTCTGGGCGTGGGACAAGCACAAAACGGCAATATTTGCTATATAAGAAAAAAGTTGATTGATTGATATAATGATGCTGAAAAAAGGTGCAAAAGTCATCATAGACTACTAGAACAAATTTCTTAACACACTTTCATTGTAAAGATAACTATAAAAGTGTGAAATTTCCCCTTTTTTCTGTTTTTCATACAATACGATCAAAGGACATAATAAGTGCCCGTAGTCTAAGAATCACCCATACATGACTGCAAGCAGATGTAAGAAAAACATTTTTTTAAAATGCCACCAAAAAAAAATTAAATGTGCTTTGTAGCATCAGAGTGAAAACAAATCTCTCCAACATAATGAAGCAGAAGAAGTGATTTTTCCGCCTTGACTTATCTTGGTCCAACTGGCTATGAAACATGTTGTTTCGCTGTACTACGTTATAATAGATGTTTCTCTGATTAATGCAGTGTGATATTTGGCGTTTTGTACTTTTGATTTAATTAACTTTTTATTCCCCGAGGCAGGCAAAGAATAAAAAGGCTGTTCATCTTCTTCCCTGCTCTTAAGTTATGGACTCGCGGTGTCAGTATCCAGATAACACAGGTTCGCTGATGAATAAAAGATGAGTCTGTTCTGTGCAAGAGCCCATCAGCATTACATTTGCATCGTGTTTAGGAGCAGACAGGCCACTACCAAAAGGAATGGAGTATTTGTGTTACTTTGTCTTACACGCCTTGGAAACTTCACCTGCTGCTCCTGTGCAACCTTTTCAGTAGGTTCTAGAGAAGGTGGATAAACTGTACCGGTCACCAGCCGAGCCAAGGTGACGCCACTACTGTGGCAGCTTTAGCGCTGCAGTGATACAAATAATGGGCAAGAGTACATGTACACTCAATCCTCAATTGGTCCATACTGAGAACTGTGCAACAACTCAACTGGTAATGGTAATGCTTCAGGGTTTAAAGCTATTGGGTGCATGGTATCCTTATATACATACTAGAGCCCAACTGCTATGGATTTTTTGAGGCCGATGCCAGTAACGATATTTGGATGAAAAAAAATGCCGATAATCGATAAATCGGCTGATTTGCTGATAGCCAATAAATCAGCCGATATTATTATTTATTTATTTATTTATTTATTTATTTTTATGAATAAAATGTTCTTTTTTGGACCCTTAACAAAAAAGGTATGAGCTAAAAGCTGAAGCTTTGTCCTCATATTGATTAACTTTATAACAGAGAAGAATTTTCAAGTTCAAAAAATGCAAGCAAGAATTAAACCTTTGTGAAATTAGCAAATATATATCCTTAAAAAGAGTTGTGAAATACATCTGATCTTGTAGCTCTTGTTGCTGCAACTTAGATATAGGTTCAGGATAAGGATATAGATCCTTATAAACCTACTTGTATGCTTTTGTCCACCGATCAGTGCAGTGTGACAGTGAACTACGGGGGCCAGTGATGAACACATTTAAGCAGGGGTGTAAGCAGTTCTCAGTTGAATGGAGTCAGCGCTCCATCTACTGGACAAATGGTGCAAGGACATTATTTCAGTAATTGTTCTGTTTATGAGAAATTATCGGCGTAATTTCGGCCAATAGTGAGTACTTTGAAAAGGGCTTATATCGGCCGATAATATCGGCTGGGTTCTAATACATACATGGCAACCAGCTCTCTGGGTTGTGATATAGTAGGAGGACGTGGTGATGTGTGGGGCCAGCACACGTTCTTGACCCAATATGCACACACTGATCAACTCTAACATTGTGACCACCTGGCTCATATTGAGTAAGTAATGTGTACGTCATCTTTTTCCACCAAAACAGCCATGACCCATCGAGGCATTGACTCCATGAGAACTTTTAAGTTGTGCTGTGGAATCTGGCACCATGGTGTCAGCAGCAGATTCTTCCATCAGATGGGATCACACGGGCCAGCCTTCACTCCCCACGCGCACTAGTGTGCCTTGGCCATTCATGACCCGATCGCCATTTCATCAGATTTCCTTCCTTGTACCACTTTTGGGGGATAAAGACTACTAAAGACTAGGAACATCCCACAAGAAAATATGCTCTAAGCCAGTCTTCTCACCATCATAATGTATATATGTATTTTATGTCATAAATCACTTTTATGTTTGTTTGTTTGTCTGAATACTGAATGAGATACTGTGATTCACACTCCAGAGCAGAAGGTGGTGGTTAACAACTAAGCTGGATGTCAGCTTCTGTAAAACAAGACTATGATTATCTTATTAAGAGAGACTTTCTTTGTCTTAGAGAATGAGTTATTTTAATAAATCATGCTCTCAAACTGGAAGACCAGACTCTTGAATAATAAGAGAGGAAAAAAACCTTCCTACTATGTGGCAGCCCACTTGTTTGGACTGTGTGAGGCAAGAACAAACAACACTGAGCAGCACAACTAAGCTAAGCTTAGGAAAGGCTATAATGTTTTACAAATGTCTTACCAGAGTTTTCAAATGTGTAATTAAATTGAACAAAGCCACTGAACAGACAAAAATGTGAGATTTTTGTGACTAATACAACATTAATTAGCCCATTAGCTTCTGCTTGCTAATGTAGTGATTGCATTATAGATAAATTAATTACAAATGTGCTGATTTTTTGATAAATGTGACTTATAGGCTTGTGCCACTTCCATTTATTTCCTCTCCATGGTGAATTTTTGAATTAGAATCAATGGCATTATAATAAAAAATCAAACGTTATCAGAAGTAGAGGAATCAAGATTAAATGAGTCATCACTAGAGATCAAAGTTAGGATCCACCCTTTCATCCAAATCCACTCCAAAATTTTATTAAATGAGTCATCACTAGAGATCAAAGTTAGGATCCACCCTTTCATCCAAATCCATTCCAAAATTTTATGTTCTTTCTTTAACCAAGACTTACCCGCTTTTCCATGTCATCTGCCTGTCTCATGCCATTTGACTAAAATTTATTCATGAGATATCCTGCAGAAAACAGCCATATAAACAGACAACACGTAATGAAAGCATGACTTCCTTGGCAAAAATAGACAAAAATAATCTGCATCAGTGGAATCAGGATCAAAGAGCAATAATTAAATGTGTGTTTAGGATCAAAGTTCAAAGGCTTCAGGATCAAAGGAATCAAGATCGAACAACATAGCTCAAAATTGGGATCCACCCTTTCACCCAGATATTCAACAAAATGTTTTTTCTTAACCCAAGATCTGCCTCTCTGTTTCACTGACCCATTTTATCTCATTTATTTGAAATCCATTCATGTTCTGTTTGCAAACTGTGTGATTTATATTGTGTTGTTGTGCCAAGTACATGACCTTGAAATAGCAACACAAAGCGGTGACGTCGCTTGAGCAACCTGCCATTGTTTCATTTGAATGGAATGGAATGGGACAAACAGTGCAGCTTGTGTCATAAGGATGTAAAGTGGCACTGAATGTGCAGCCAAGCCTGCATAGTTTTGTCACATTTCAAAAGGATTGCGCAATAAGCCACATGCATGCACGTGCAAACCAGTGTGGTGCACGAAAAGAAAAGTTCTTAAGAGTCTCGATGTATAATCAATATCCAAAATCAATATTTTGCATGTCTTACACAGTACAGTATATTGTATTGGTAATTACTGTTGTATGGGAAGACTGTCAGTACACTTTGTGAAACGTAAACTTGAAGGACAAGTTTACTTTTTCATTCGTATTGGAACATTTTTAGCAATCATAAGTCTCCGGTAGCTCCACTCACCTTTGACAGGTTGTTGAAATCGAGTTTTACTCCAGATGCTCAAGAGGAAATACACAGGAATCGATGGAGTGCTTGTAGTTGGCATCCAAATGAAATCAGACTTTTTTGTTGCTGTTGTTTTTTTGCAACAAAACACCAAATACACATACAAGGGTGATTCTTAGACTACGGGCACTTTTATGTCCCTTGATCATATTTTATGAAAAAAAGAAAAAAGGGGAAATTTCACACTTTTATAGTTATCTTTACAATGAAAGTGTTTTAAGAAATTTGTCCTAGTAGTCTATGATGACTTTTTCACCTTTTTTTCAGCATCATTATATGCAAATATTGCAGTTTTGTGCTTGTCCCACACCCAGACTTATGATCTTCAATGATAAAAATGAATAGTAAACAAACATTTTTTCTAATGTTTTAAAATATCTCTGAATAAAATATCAGTAAAATAATCAAAACATAATTGGGGTATTCAATGTCATACAACTGTTGTGATTTTTTTAAACGAAATGTAGTTGTCCCACACTATTGCCGTAATTTCCACCACAACAATAATGTCCCTTTAAAAAGTTTGTATGAAAGATTGTGTGGGTAGTTTCTATGGAGATAAACAGTAACATCAGAGCACATGTATATAGCGCCAAATCACAACAAACAGTTGCCCCAAGGCGCGTTATATTGTAAGGCAATGGTGTGGTGGAAATTACATTTACAAGGCCAATAGTGCCCGTAGTTAAAGAATCACCCACAAATTTTTGTATTTATTAATTTTTTTGAAACCTGATTTTGTGGAGAAAAACAGATCTGGAAAAAAGTGGGTAAAAAGGTGGGAGCTAACTTCTCAGACTAAAGCCCATGTGGAGTTGTGACAGGCATGGCATCCAACAAAAAAGTGTGCCAGATCCATACTGGATCCTCTGTGGTGACCCTGGCAAAAACAAGAATTCAGAAGAAATGGTGTTTTTTCCGTTGTCATGTGTAAATGGAGCGTTGTCTCCAGTTGGACCTGAACCCAGAGATCGTAGCACATATCGCCATTGTTTTTCCTGTCATAACAGACTCTATCACAGGTGTGCAGCTGGTTGGAACATTTCAGAATCAACAATCCGGCACACACTAAACATGCCCTATGACCCCTGAGTCTGAACATGCCATTATTATGGAGGCCCTCACACGGCCTTGAGTTCTGCTGATAACAATAAAACTAGAGCACCACACTCTTAGAGCACAACACGAGCTTCCAATTCCACAAATTTTTACCTTGGAAAAAATTTTCAAGGACAAAGTCCTGTTCGAAGTGGCTTTTCAAAAGTTAAAATATAATACAAAATATAGATAAAAAGGGTTTTTTCAGTGTTATAAAATATCCACTAAATGTGCAATACAGATCAGATGTGGATCAGACTTAGCTTTTCGATATTTAATTCAAATGTCCACAAAATCCACAATCTGGATCAGATCCAGATCAAACTTTGTCAGGTGATATTGAGTGCCAGTCTGCACCTCACCTTCAAATATGAGAGTGATTGAAGCACTTTTGATTGAGATATAATGCAAAATTAACACCAAATGGCCTTTTCGATATTTAATTCAAATGTCCACAAAATCCTCAATCTGGATCAGATCTGGATCAAACTTTGTCAGGTGATAGTGAGTGTCAGTCTGCACCTCACCTTCAAATATGAGAGTGATTGAAGCACTTTTGATTGAGATATAATGCAAAATTTACACCAGATGGGCTTTTTGATATTTAATTCAAATGTCCACAAAATCCACATTCTGGATCAGATTCAGATCAGACTTTGTCAGGTGATACTGAGTGCCAGTCTGTACCTCAGTTTCAAATATGAGAGTGATCGGGGCATGTTTGATTTAACATATCATGTAAAATATACTTTAAATGGGGATTTCAATGTTAAATTTAATTGGCCACAAAATCAGATCCAGACCAAACTTTGTCAGTTGATAAAGGATACCATCCTACATAACACTCTCAAATATGAAAGAAATTTGATATTGTTTGACAGAGTTATGAATTGTAGAATATTAATTCAATGTTAAAGATAGGGATTTTTTTCCTGACTTTGACCTATGATCTTGAAAATTTAATCAGTTCTTGCCTATCAGGATATGAATCATCAGTAAATATTTGAGAATATATGAAAAAATTGTGGGCTCCAGGCTGGTCACAAACAAACAAACAAACAGGGGCGAAAACATAACGTCCTCTAACTTTGTTGGCGAAGGTAACCATTCGGCCCAGCAGCCGGAGTTAATGGCGCACCCTGCTTTTTCATCTCTTTCCATCCCCTCATGTCAACAAACACATTAGATGGTGCTGAGGAGTGCACATTCTTCAGCTGTTCCGCCAGGTTGTTTACAGTCAAACAACATAGTTTGACTGATTGATTTCTGTGCTGGGCTTTTCTTCTGATTAATCACATCAACAGGTTATTCCCCTGTTTATCTCTGAAGAGGTGCACAGTGGTCTTTGTTGGGCAATAAAACCTTGATGTTGAGATCATCTTACATTTACATACAAAATGATCCACTTGTGTCTGTGCAGTGGTTTAACCCTCTGGGGTCAGGGTTAGACCAAGCTTTACTAAATTATAAATAACTTTTGAATGATATGAGATAGAAACATACTTTTTTTTTTTTTTTTTTTTTTTTGCTGAAAAGTTAACCCCACGGACTTTGAAGCCAGCCATCGGCCATCTTTGTACTCCTCATAGAAGCTGTGTGATGATGTGCACAATGTGAGTGTCCAATCGGAATTGGTTCACCGTCACATGGTTTTCCAAAATCCAATCGTAGGGCAGATTTACCTCACGTGAAAAACCAAAGATCATTTTCAGGAGTTATATGTTACTAGTTGGCCCGTTTGAATAGCCCCCTGGGTGCTCCAGTGAGTACATACTATATTAGTACATACTCAGTGCGCCCTGCACCATTACGCACAGCAATCAGTGAAAGCAGGAGCACACGGAGAGCCTCTGATAACAATCTCATGTGCTCAAACAAAGGGTGTGTAACTATTAGGATTGCTCCACTAGTTTGCATGTGAATGTTACTGAGTAACTCTGTTGCTTTCTCTGCGTGAAGCACTGTTTACCATATCAATGGACAACAAAACGCACAGACTATTTTGTATATATTGTTCAAAATGGGCATTTGTGTTTATTGTTTGAACCTTTTTGTTGTACAGTCTTTCACACAAGACCTCAAATTACCTTTATAAAGTGTCAAAACAGTTGTTTATTATAGTTTGCTGTGTGTTTTGAATAAATGTGTGTGGAAAATTATTTTTCGCTTTATTTTTTCCTTGCCTATTTCTGATTGTAAACCTTTATTACACTTATAAAACACTACTATGGCATATATATTCTGAAAGCACAGGTTGTCCTGAAAAAAGAGAAATAAAACTTGATTGTGGGATGCAGGGAGAGCTGTTAACAGCAATAATAAAACATTTATGCCAGGCAAGTGAACTGTCCAAAAAATGCCCTCGGACCCCAGAGGGTTGAGGTTTACTCTGTTTCATGTGACTTACAAATCACGTTCTTCAGTATTATCTCATTTTGAACCTTCTGGCTGGAAGGAGATGTGGTTTCACAGACAAAAACAAAATATTTTTTTCTACACATTTTCTTTAGACAAGGAAAATGAGCTAATTGCAGGGAAGTAACGATAGAACTTGTAACCAGTTCGAGTGCTATTTATGTGGATTATGTTGCAAAATAGTCTATAACAAATTTGTGGAAGAAAAATGAGGAAAAACATTTTTGTGTGCATATACGTTGTCTGTTACTTAAACTTGTGGAAAAACATGAGCAAAGGAAAGTGTTCCATTTATTGAGTATTGATACCATATCTATATACTAAAAGGTGTGTGTGTGTGTGTGTGTGTGTGTGTGTGTGTGTGTGTGTGTGTGTGTGTGTGTGTGTGTGTGTGTGTGTCCAAGTGGACAAGTGGTTAGTGTGCTTGGTTTCAGTGTGGAAAGTTCCTGGTTCAAACCCCACCCTGCCACATTTCTCCATGTAACATGGAGTTGTGTCAGGAAGGGCATCTAGTGTAAAACTTGTGCCAGATTAACATGCAGATCCACCTTGGATCTGCTGTGGCGACCCTGAGTGGAAACAAGGGAGCAGCTGAAAGGTCTTACTTTTTATTAGTAGTAGCTGTCTTTTCTTGAGGCAGCCATAGTCGCACCCTAACAGTTCTCTGGAATCCATTGTAGGTGGGAGGTGATAGCTTTGTTGATGAAGATCAAGTTTTCATTTCAAACCCACCATGTGGTGGGTAATCTGCTAGTATGGAAGGGTGATTCTTAGACTACGGGCACGTATTATGTCCTTTGATCATATTGTATGAAAAACAGAAAAAAGGGGAAATTTCACACTTATATAGTTATCTTTACAATGAAAGTGTGTTGAGAAATTTGTTCTAGTAGTCTATGATGACTTTTTCACCTTTTTTCAGCATCATTATATGCAAATATTGCCGTTTTGTGCTTGTCCCACACCCAGACTTTTGATCTTCAATGATAAAAATGAATGGTAAAGAAACGTTTTTTCTAATGTTTTAAAATATCTCTGAATAAAATATCAGTAAAATAATCAAAACATAATTGGGGTATTCAATGTCATACAACTGTTGTGATTTTTTTTAAATAAAATGTAGTTGTCCCACACTATTGCCGTAATTTCCACCACAACACTGTAATGTCCCTAAACAGTTTGTATGAAAGATTGTTTGGGTAGTTTCTATGGAGCTAAACAGTGACATCAGAGCACATGTATACAGCGCCAAATCACAACAAACAGTTGCCCCAAGGCGCTTTATATTGTAAGGCAATGGTGTGGTGGAAATTACATTTACAAGGCCAATAGTGCCCGTAGTTAAAGAATCACCCAGAAATATAAAGATTCTACTGGTTGAAGGTGATAAAACACTTTAATCCTGCTGTATATCAAGTGCTGGCTACTTGCTGTTGTTATTGGGGTTTTTTGTTTTTTATTTGTTTGTTTTTGTTGTTTCTACTGGATTTAAAATGGTTTCCATTTGAATTGACCTGGATTTGATGGGCTATCTCTAATCTTTTGTTTGGTCAAAACAAGTAATTTAAAAGAATATGGCTTCTTTAAAAAAATTCAAAGTCCTACATTTACTTTGACTTCTATTTTACTGCAAACCATATGAATCCAAGACATTTCATGTTTTGTGCAGTCAGCTTCATTTAGTCTAATTCATTCAACAATGGATTAGTCTAGTTTATATAACGGCTGAGTGGATCCTTGTCATTTGATTGGTGGGTTGTATGTCACGTGACATGGATTATTTGCACCATTTGCCATTGTGTTTCATTGACCATGCAATAGTTCTTTTTTAGCATGCAGTTTTGGTGCTATATGAAATGTGCTATTACACGCTCTAACCACCGCGCATGTTCTTTCTTTAACCAAGACTTACCCGCTTTTCCATGTCATCTGCCTGTCTCATGCCATTTGACTAAAATTTATTCAATCAATCAATCAATTTTTTTATATAGCGCCAAATCACAACAAACAGTTGCCCCAAGGCGCTTTATATTGTAAGGCAAGGCCATACAATAATTATGTAAAACCCCAACGGTCAAAACGACCCCCTGTGAGCAAGCACTTGGCTACAGTGGGAAGGAAAAACTCCCTTTTAACAGGAAGAAACCTCCAGCAGAACCAGGCTCAGGGAGGGGCAGTCTTCTGCTGGGACTGGTTGGGGCTGAGGGAGAGAACCAGGAAAAAGACATGCTGTGGAGGGGAGCAGAGATCGATCACTAATGATTAAATGCAGAGTGGTGCATACAGAGCAAAAAGAGAAAGAAACAGTGCATCATGGGAACCCCCCAGCAGTCTACGTCTATAGCAGCATAACTAAGGGATGGTTCAGGGTCACCTGATCCAGCCCTAACTATAAGCTTTAGCAAAAAGGAAAGTTTTAAGCCTAATCTTAAAAGTAGAGAGGGTGTCTGTCTCCCTGATCTGAATTGGGAGCTGGTTCCACAGGAGAGGAGCCTGAAAGCTGAAGGCTCTGCCTCCCATTCTACTCTTACAAACCCTAGGAACTACAACTACATTTTGAATTAACTGAAGGCTTTTTAGGGAACTTTTAGGACAACCTGATAATAATGAATTACAATAGTCCAGCCTAGAGGAAATAAATGCATGAATTAGTTTTTCAGCATCACTCTGAGACAAGACCTTTCTGATTTTAGAGATATTGCGTAAATGCAAAAAAGCAGTCCTACATATTTGTTTAATATGCGCTTTGAATGACATATCCTGATCAAAAATGACTCCAAGATTTCTCACAGTATTACTAGAGGTCAGGGTAATGCCATCCAGAGTAAGGATCTGGTTAGACACCATGTTTCTAAGATTTGTGGGGCCAAGTACAATAACTTCAGTTTTATCTGAGTTTAAAAGCAGGAAATTAGAGGTCATCCATGTCTTTATGTCTGTAAGACAATCCTGCAGTTTAGCTAATTGGTGTGTGTCCTCTGGCTTCATGGATAGATAAAGCTGGGTATCATCTGCGTAACAATGAAAATTTAAGCAATACCGTCTAATAATACTGCCTAAGGGAAGCATGTATAAAGTGAATAAAATTGGTCCTAGCACAGAACCTTGTGGAACTCCATAATTAACTTTAGTCTGTGAAGAAGATTCCCCATTTACATGAACAAATTGTAATCTATTAGACAAATATGATTCAAACGACCGCAGCGCAGTGCCTTTAATACCTATGGCATGCTCTAATCTCTGTAATAAAATTTTATGGTCAACAGTATCAAAAGCAGCACTGAGGTCTAACAGAACAAGCACAGAGATGAGTCCACTGTCCGAGGCCATAAGAAGATCATTTGTAACCTTCACTAATGCTGTTTCTGTACTATGATGAATTCTAAAACCTGACTGAAACTCTTCAAATAGACCATTCCTCTGCAGATGATCAGTTAGCTGTTTTACAACTACCCTTTCAAGAATTTTTGAGAGAAAAGGAAGGTTGGAGATTGGCCTATAATTAGCTAAGATAGCTGGGTCAAGTGATGGCTTTTTAAGTAATGGTTTAATTACTGCCACCTTAAAAGCCTGTGGTACATAGCCAATTAACAAAGATAGATTGATCATATTTAAGATCGAAGCATTAAATAATGGTAGGGCTTCCTTGAGCAGCCTGGTAGGAATGGGGTCTAATAAACATGTTGATGGTTTGGATGAAGTAACTAATGAAAATAACTCAGACAGAACAATCGGAGAGAAAGAGTCTAACCAAATACAGGCATCACTGAAAGCAGCCAAAGATAACGATACGTCTTTGGGATGGTTATGAGTAATTTTTTCTCTAATAGTTAAAATTTTGTTAGCAAAGAAAGTCATGAAGTCATTACTAGTTAAAGTTAATGGAAAACTCAGCTCAATAGAGCTCTGACTCTTTGTCAGCCTGGCTACAGTGCTGAAAAGAAACCTGGGGTTGTTCTTATTTTCTTCAATTAGTGATGAGTAGAAAGATGTCCTAGCTTTATGGAGGGCTTTTTTATAGAGCAACAGACTCTTTTTCCAGGCTAAGTGAAGATCTTCTAAATTAGTGAGACGCCATTTCCTCGCCAACTTACGGGTTATCTGCTTTAAGCTACGAGTTTGTGAGTTATACCACGGAGTCAGGCACTTCTGATTTAAAGCTCTCTTTTTTAGAGGAGCTACAGCATCCAAAGTTGTCTTCAATGAGGATGTAAAACTATTGACGAGATACTCTATCTCACTGACAGAGTTTAGGTAGCTACTCTGCACTGTGTTGGTATATGGCATTAGAGAACATAAAGAAGGAATCATATCCTTAAACCTAGTTACAGCGCTTTCTGAAAGACTTCTAGTGTAATGAAACTTATTCCCCACTGCAGGGTAGTCCATCAGAGTAAATGTAAATGTTATTAAGAAATGATCAGACAGAAGGGAGTTTTCAGGGAATACTGTTAAGTCTTCTATTTCCATACCATAAGTCAGAACAAGATCTAAGATATGATTAAAGTGGTGGGTGGACTCATTTACTTTTTGAGCAAAGCCAATTGAGTCTAATAATAGATTAAATGCAGTGTTGAGGCTGTCATTCTCAGCATCTGTGTGGATGTTAAAATCACCCACTATAATTATCTTATCTGAGCTAAGCACTAAGTCAGACAAAAGGTCTGAAAATTCACAGAGAAACTCACAGTAACGACCAGGTGGACGATAGATAATAACAAATAAAACTGGTTTTTGGGACTTCCAATTTGGATGGACAAGACTAAGAGTCAAGCTTTCAAATGAATTAAAGCTCTGTCTGGGTTTTTGATTAATTAATAAGCTGGAATGGAAGATTGCTGCTAATCCTCCGCCCCGGCCCGTGCTACGAGCATTCTGACAGTTAGTGTGACTCGGGGGTGTTGACTCATTTAAACTAACATATTCATCCTGCTGTAACCAGGTTTCTGTAAGGCAGAATAAATCAATATGTTGATCAATTATTATATCATTTACCAACAGGGACTTAGAAGAGAGAGACCTAATGTTTAATAGACCACATTTAACTGTTTTAGTCTGTGGTGCAGTTGAAGGTGCTATATTATTTTTTCTTTTTGAATTTTTATGCTTAAATAGATTTTTGCTGGTTATTGGTAATCTGGGAGCAGGCACCGTCTCTACGGGGATGGGGTAATGAGGGGATGGCAGGGGGAGAGAAGCTGCAGAGAGGTGTGTAAGACTACAACTCTGCTTCCTGGTCCCAACCCTGGATAGTCACGGTTTGGAGGATTTAAGAAAATTGGCCAGATTTCTAGAAATGAGAGCTGCTCCATCCAAAGTGGGATGGATGCCGTCTCTCCTAACAAGACCAGGTTTTCCCCAGAAGCTTTGCCAATTATCTATGAAGCCCACCTCATTTTTTGGACACCACTCAGACAGCCAGCAATTCAAGGAGAACATGCGGCTAAACATGTCACTCCCGGTCTGATTGGGGAGGGGCCCAGAGAAAACTACAGAGTCCGACATTGTTTTTGCAAAGTTACACACCGATTTATTATTAATTTTAGTGACCTCCGATTGGCGTAACCGGGTGTCATTACTGCCAACGTGAATTACAATCTTACCAAATTTACGCTTAGCCTTAGCCAGCAGTTTCAAATTTCCTTCAATGTCGCCTGCTCTGGCCCCCGGAAGACAAGTGACTATGGTTGCTGGTGTCGCTAACTTCACATTTCGCAAAACAGAGTCGCCAATAACCAGAGTTTGATCCTCGGCGGGTGTGTCGTCGAGTGGGGAAAAATGGTTAGAGATGTGAACGGGTTGGCGGTGTACACGGGGCTTCTGTTTAGGGCTACGCTTCCTCCTCACAGTCACCCAGTCGGCCTGCTTTCCCGGCTGCTCGGGATCTGCCAGGGGGTAACTAACGGCGGCTAAGCTACCTTGGTCCGCACCGACTACAGGGGCCTGGCTAGCTGTAGAATTTTCCACGGTGCGGAACCGAGTCTCCAATTCGCCCAGCCTGGCCTCCAAAGCTACGAATAAGCTACACTTTTTACAAGTACCGTTACTGCTAAAGGAGGCCGAGGAATAACTAAACATTTCACACCCAGAGCAGAAAAGTGCGGGAGAGACAGGAGAAGCCGCCATGCTAAATCGGCTAAGAGCTAGTAGCTACGCTAAGCTAGCGGATTCCTAAAAACACGCAAAGTGAATAATATGTAAATAATTTAGAGGTGATTCAGCAGAAGGAGTGCTTTAGTTAAGGCACGTAAAGATTACACTGGGAAACAAATCGTAATCTAGATAACTAGATCAATCTAACTGCGCAGATTAAACAGCTAACAGATACAGAAAAACACCGCTGTGCTCCGGAACAGGAAGTGATACAATACCGCAGTGAGAGCCAACCACCAGTAGAGGCAAGCAAGGAGTGAGATATCCTGCAGAAAACAGCCATATAAACAGACATCACGTAATGAAAGCATGACTTCCTTGGCAAAAATAGACAAAAACAATCTGCATCAGTGGAATCAGGATCAAAGAGCAATAATTAAATGTGTGTTTAGGATCAAAGTTCAAAGGCTTCAGGATCAAAGGAATCAAAATCGAACAACATAGCTCAAAATTGGGATCCACCCCTTCACCCAAATATTCAACAAAATGTTTTTTCTTAACCCAAGATCTGCCTCTCTGTTTCACTGACCCATTTTATCTCATTTATTTGAAATCCATTCATGTTCTGTTTGCAAACTGTGTGATTTATATTGTGTTGTTGTGCCAAGTACATGACCTTGAAATAGCAACACAAAGCGGTGACGTCGCTTGAGCAACCTGCCATTGTTTCATTTGAATGGAATGGAATGGGACAAACAGTGCAGCTTGTGTCATAAGGATGTAAAGTGGCACTGAATGTGCAGCCAAGCCTGCATAGTTTTGTCACATTTCAAAAGGATTGCGCAATAAGCCACATGCATGCACGTGCAAACCAGTGTGGTGCACGAAAAGAAAAGTTCTTAAGAGTCTCGATGTATAATCAATATCCAAAATCAATATTTTGCATGTCTTACACAGTACAGTATATTGTATTGGTAATTACTGTTGTATGGGAAGACTGTCAGTACACTTTGTGAAACGTAAACTTGAAGGACAAGTTTACTTTTTCATTCGTATTGGAACATTTTTAGCAATCATAAGTCTCCGGTAGCTCCACTCACCTTTGACAGGTTGTTGAAATCGAGTTTTACTCCAGATGCTCAAGAGGAAATACACAGGAATCGATGGAGTGCTTGTAGTTGGCATCCAAATGAAATCAGACTTTTTTGTTGCTGTTGTTTTTTTTGCAACAAAACACCGAATACACATATTTTGTATTTATTAATTTTTTTGCAACCTGATTTTGTGGAGAAAAACAGATCTGGAAAAAAGTGGGTAAAAAGGTGGGAGCTAACTTCTCAGACTAAAGCCCATGTGGAGTTGTGACAGGCATGGCATCCAACAAAAAAGTGTGCCAGATCCATACTGGATCCTCTGTGGTGACCCTGGCAAAAACAAGAATTCAGAAGAAATGGTGGTTTTTCCGTTGTCATGTGTAAATGGAGCGTTGTCTCCAGTTGGACCTGAACCCAGAGATCGTAGCACATATCGCCATTGTTTTTCCTGTCATAACAGACTCTATCACAGGTGTGCAGCTGGTTGGAACATTTCAGAATCAACAGTCCGGCACACACTAAACATGCCCTATGACCCCTGAGTCTGAACATGCCATTATTATGGAGGCCCTCACACGGCCTTGAGTTCTGCTGATAACAATAAAACTAGAGCACCACACTCTTAGAGCACAACACGAGCTTCCAATTCCACCCATTTTTACCTTGGAAAAAATTTTCAAGGACAAAGTCCTGTTCGAAGTGGCTTTTCAAAAGCTAAAATATAATACAAAATATAGATAAAAAGGGTTTTTCAGTGTTATAAAATATCCACTAAATGTGCAATACAGATCAGATGTGGATCAGACTTAGCTTTTCGATATTTAATTCAAATGTCCACAAAATCCACAATCTGGATCAGATCCAGATCAAACTTTGTCAGGTGATATTGAGTGCCAGTCTGCACCTCACCTTCAAATATGAGAGTGATTGAAGCACTTTTGATTGAGATATAATGCAAAATTAACACCAAATGGGCTTTTCGATATTTAATTCAAATGTCCACAAAATCCTCAATCTGGATCAGATCCGGATCAAACTTTGTCAGGTGATAGTGAGTGTCAGTCTGCACCTCACCTTCAAATATGAGAGTGATTAAAGCACTTTTGATTGAGATATAATGCAAAATTAACACCAAATGGGCTTTTCGATATTTAATTCAAATGTCCACAAAATCCTCAATCTGGATCAGATCCAGATCAAACTTTGTCAGGTGATAGTGAGTGTCAGTCTGCACCTCACCTTCAAATATGAGAGTGATTAAAGCACTTTTGATTGAGATATAATGCAAAATTAACACCAAATGGGCTTTTCGATATTTAATTCAAATGTCCACAAAATCCTCAATCTGGATCAGATCCAGATCAAACTTTGTCAGGTGATAGTGAGTGTCAGTCTGCACCTCACCTTCAAATATGAGAGTGATTAAAGCACTTTTGATTGAGATATAATGCAAAATTAACACCAAATGGGCTTTTCGATATTTAATTCAAATGTCCACAAAATCCTCAATCTGGATCAGATCCGGATCAAACTTTGTCAGGTGATAGTGAGTGTCAGTCTGCACCTCACCTTCAAATATGAGAGTGATTAAAGCACTTTTGATTGAGATATAATGCAAAATTAACACCAAATGGGCTTTTCGATATTTAATTCAAATGTCCACAAAATCCTCAATCTGGATCAGATCCGGATCAAACTTTGTCAGGTGATAGTGAGTGTCAGTCTGCACCTCATCTTCAAATATGAGAGTGATTGAAGCACTTTTGATTGAGATATAATGCAATATTTACACCAGATGGGCTTTTTGATATTTAATTCAAATGTCCACAAAATCCACATTCTGGATCAGATTCGGATCAGACTTTGTCAGGTGATACTGAGTGCCAGTCTGTACCTCAGTTTCAAATATGAGAGTGATCGGGGCATGTTTGATTTAACATATCATGTAAAATATACTTTAAATGGGGATTTCAATGTTAAATTTAATTGGCCACAAAATCAGATCCAGACCAAACTTTGTCAGTTGATAAAGGATACCATCCTACATAATACTGTCAAATATGAAAGAAATTTGATATTGTTTGACAGAGTTATGAATTGTAGAATATTAATTCAATGTTAAAGATAGGGATTTTTTTCCTGACTTTGACCTATGATCTTGAAAATGTAATCAGTTCTTGCCTATCAGGATATGAATCATCAGTAAATATTTGAGAATATATGGAAAAATTGTGGGCTCCAGGCTGGTCACAAACAAACAAACAGGGGCGAAAACATAACGTCCTCTAACTTTGTTGGCGAAGGTAACCATTCGGCCCAGCAGCCGGAGTTAATGGCGCACCCTGCTTTTTCATCTCTTTCCATCCCCTCATGTCAACAAACACATTAGATGGTGCTGAGGAGTGCACATTCTTCAGCTGTTCCGCCAGGTTGTTTACAGTCAAACAACATAGTTTGACTGATTGATTTCTGTGCTGGGCTTTTCTTCTGATTAATCACATCAACAGGTTATTCCCCTGTTTATCTCTGAAGAGGTGCACAGTGGTCTTTGTTGGGCAATAAAACCTTGATGTTGAGATCATCTTACATTTACATACAAAATGATCCACTTGTGTCTGTGCAGTGGTTTAACCCTCTGGGGTCAGGGTTAGACCAAGCTTTACTAAATTATAAATAACTTTTGAATGATATGAGATAGAAACGTACTTTTTTTTTTTTTTTTTTTTTTTTTTGCTGAAAAGTTAACCCCACGGACTTTGAAGCCAGCCATCGGCCATCTTTGTACTCCTCATAGAAGCTGTGTGATGATGTGCACAATGTGAGTGTCCAATCGGAATTGGTTCACCGTCACATGGTTTTCCAAAATCCAATCGTAGGGCAGATTTACCTCACGTGAAAAACCAAAGATCATTTTCAGGAGTTATATGTTACTAGTTGGCCCGTTTGAATAGCCCCCTGGGTGCTCCAGTGAGTACATACTATATTAGTACATACTCAGTGCACCCTGCACCATTACGCACAGCAATCAGTGAAAGCAGGAGCACACGGAGAGCCTCTGATAACAATCCCATGTGCTCAAACAAAGGGTGTGTAACTATCAGGATTGCTCCACTAGTTTGCATGTGAATGTTACTGGATAACTCTGTTGCTTTCTCTGCGTAAAGCACTGTTTACCATATCAATGGACAACAAAACGCACAGACTATTTTGTATATATTGTTCAAAATGGGCATTTCTGTTTATTGTTTGAACCTTTTTGTTGTACAGTCTTTCACACAAGACCTCAAATTACCTTTGAATAAATGTGTGTGGAAAATTATTTTTCGCTTTATTTTTTCCTTGCCTATTTCTGATTGTAAACCTTTATTACACTTATAAAACACTACTATGGCATATATATTCTGAAAGCACAGGTTGTCCTGAAAAAAGAGAAATAAAACTTGATTGTGGGATGCAGGGAGAGCTGTTAACAGCAATAATAAAACATTTATGCCAGGCAAGTGAACTGTCCAAAAAATGCCCTCGGACCCCAGAGGGTTGAGGTTTACTCTGTTTCATGTGACTTACAAATCACGTTCTTCAGTATTATCTCATTTTGAACCTTCTGGCTGGAAGGAGATGTGGTTTCACAGACAAAAACAAAATATTTTTTTCTACACATTTTCTTTAGACAAGGAAAATGAGCTAATTGCAGGGAAGTAACGATAGAACTTGTAACCAGTTCGAGTGCTATTTATGTGGATTATGTTGCAAAATAGTCTATAACAAATTTGTGGAAGAAAAATGAGGAAAAACATTTTTGTGTGCATATACGTTGTCTGTTACTTAAACTTGTGGAAAAACATGAGCAAAGGAAAGTGTTCCATTTATTGAGTATTGATACCATATCTATATACTAAAAGATGTGTGTGTGTGTGTGTGTGTGTGTGTGTGTGTGTGTGTGTGTGTGTGTGTGTGTGTGTGTGTGTGTGTGTGTGTGTGTGTGTGTGTGTGTGTGTCCAAGTGGACAAGTGGTTAGTGTGCTTGGTTTCAGTGTGGAAAGTTCCTGGTTCAAACCCCACCCTGCCACATTTCTCCATGTAACATGGAGTTGTGTCAGGAAGGGCATCTAGTGTAAAACTTGTGCCAGATTAACATGCAGATCCACCTTGGATCTGCTGTGGCGACCCTGAGTGGAAACAAGGGAGCAGCTGAAAGGTCTTACTTTTTATTAGTAGTAGCTGTCTTTTCTTGAGGCAGCCATAGTCGCACCCTAACAGTTCTCTGGAATCCATTGTAGGTGGGAGGTGATAGCTTTGTTGATGAACATGAAGTTTTCATTTCAAACCCACCATGTGGTGGGTAATCTGCTAGTATAGAAGGGTGATTCTTAGACTACGGGCACTTATTATGTCCTTTGATCATATTGTATGAAAAACAGAAAAAAGGGGAAATTTCACACATATATCAATCAATCAATCAACTTTTTTCTTATATAGCGCCAAATCACAACAAACAGTTGCCCCAAGGCGCTCCATATTGTAAGGCAAGGCCATACAATAATTATGAAAAACCCCAACGGTCAAAACGACCCCCTATGAGCAAGCACTTGGCAACAGTGGGAAAAACTCCCTTTTAACAGGAAGAAACCTCCAGCAGAACCAGGCTCAGGGAGGGGCAGTCTTCTGCTGAGACTGGTTGGGGCTGAGGGAAAAAACCAGGAAAAAGACATGCCGTGAAGGGGGGCAGAGATCGATCACTAATGATTAAATGCAGAGTGATGCATACGGAGCAAAAAGAGAAAGAAACAGTGCATCATGGGAACCCCCCCACAATCTACGTCTAAAGCAGCATAACCAAGGGATGGTCCAGGGTCACCCGATCCAGCCCTAACTATAAGCCTTAGCGAAAAGGAAAGTTTTAAGCCTAATCTTAAAAGTAGAGAGGGTGTCTGTCTCCCTGATCTGAATTGGGAGCTGGTTCCACAGGAGAGGAGCCTGAAAGCTGAAGGCTCTGCCTCCCATTCTACTCTTACAAACCCTAGGAACTACTAGTAAGCCCGCAGTCTGAGAGCGAAGCGCTCTAATGGGGTAATATGGTACTACGAGGTCCCTAAGATAAGATGGGACCTGATTATTCAAAACCTTATAAGTAAGAAGAAGAATTTTAAATTCTATTCTAGAATTAACAGGAAGCCAATGAAGAGAGGCCAACACGGGTGAGATATGCTCTCTCCTGCTAGTCCCCGTCAGTACTCTAGCTGCAGCATTCTGAACCAACTGAAGGCTTTTTAGGGAACTTTTAGGACAACCTGATAATAATGAATTACAATAGTCCAGCCTAGAGGAAATAAATGCATGAATTAGTTTTTCAGCATCACTCTGAGACAAGACCTTTCTGATTTTAGAGATATTGCGTAAATGCAAAAAGGCAGTCCTACATATTTGTTTAATATGCGCTTTGAATGACATATCCTGATCAAAAATGACTCCAAGATTTCTCACAGTATTACTAGAGATCAGGGAAATGCCATCCAGAGTAACGATCTGGTTAGACACCATGTTTCTAAGATTTGTGGGGCCAAGTACAATAGTTATCTTTACAATGAAAGTGTGTTGAGAAATTTGTTCTAGTAGTCTATGATGACTTTTTCACCTTTTTTCAGCATCATTATATGCAAATATTGCTGTTTTGTGCTTGTCCCACACCCAGACTTATGATCTTCAATGCTAAAAATGAATAGTAAACAAACATTTTTTCTAATGTTTTAAAATATCTCTGAATAAAATATCAGTAAAATAATCAAAACATAATTGGGGTATTCAATGTCATACAACTGTTGTGATTTTTTTTTAAATAAAATGTAGTTGTCCCACACTATTGCCGTAATTTCCACCACAACACTGTAATGTCCCTAAACAGTTTGTATGAAAGATTGTTTGGGTAGTTTCTATGGAGCTAAACAGTGACATCAGAGCACATGTATATAGCGCCAAATCACAACAAACAGTTGCCCCAAGGCGCTTTATATTGTAAGGCAATGGTGTGGTGGAAATTACATTTACAAGGCCAATAGTGCCCGTAGTTAAAGAATCACCCAGAAATATAAAGATTCTACTGGTTGAAGGTGATAAAACACTTTAATCCTGCTGTATATCAAGTGCTGGCTACTTGCTGTTGTTGTTGGGGTTTTTTGTTTTTTATTTGTTTGTTTTTGTTGTTTCTACTGGATTTAAAATGGTTTCCATTTGACTTGACCTGGATTTGATGGGCTATCTCTAATCTTTTGTTTGGTCAAAACAAGTAATTTCAAAGAATATGGCTTCTTTAAATAAATTCAAAGTCCTACATTTACTTTGACTTCTATTTTACTGCAAACCATATGAATCCAAGACATTTCATGTTTTGTGCAGTCAGCTTCATTTAGCCTAATTCATTCAACAATGGATTAGTCTAGTTTATATAACGGCTGAGTGGATCCTTGTCATTTGATTGGTGGGTTGTATGTCACGTGACATGGATTATTTGCACCATTTGCCATTGTGTTTCATTGACCGTGCAATAGTTATTTTTTAGCGTGCAATTTTGGTGCTATATGAAATGTGCTATTACACGCTCTAACCACCGCGCATGCTCACACTCCCGGGGGCGGCGGTTCGCTAAACATTGCGGAGTTTGGAATATGGAATAGTTTTGACTGTGTTGAATACTTGGTCACCAAAGTAAAGGTCAAACAAGGTCAACGCTCATTGGATTCTATGACATCACATATTTTACCTCATAACATGATGACTAAGCATGATACATGGCGCAAACTATTCCTTTTTAAAACCCTGTTAACTCAACTAATAATTTGCATCACTTTTTACCAAAATGGAGCAACTTTAACTTCTGACCCCTGTACAAACTGAAGCTGACCTTTGTCACCATTCTTGCTCTTTTTACCCCATAACTCCAAAACATTCAGTCACAGATAGTCCAAACTATACCTTTTTGGAATCTTTATGATCAGGCAAATAATGCGGTATAGTTTTCAATATGATTGGAGCATCTTCTAATTTTGACCCTGTGTAATTCTTTATTGACCCGTACCTGAAGCCTATTGAAAATTCAAGTGGCTAATAAGTTTGTTTTTTTGTTTTTTTTCTCAGTATTTGTGCCCAACTTGATGCTTGTATCACCATTTGCAGGATTCCGCTCTAAATATTCTCTTATCTGCTGCACTATTGGTCACTGAATTTAATGCACACCTCTGACCACCAGATATCGCTGTGGTGGAGATGTCTGACGCTTTCCGCCAGCCTTCGCTCTTCTACCACCTGGGAGTGAGAGAGAGCTTCAGCATGGCCAACAACATCATCCTGTACTGCGACACCAACGCCGACTCCCTCCAGTCTCTGCAGGTAAGCAGAGGAACCGGTTGACCCGACCTCATCGCATAACTGAACTCCCAAGATGTGACTCACGGCAGTTGTGATTAAAGGCTATATTTAGGCTGAGTGGGAACATTTGATTTGATTTATTGCATTACATAAATGTGTTAATCATTTGATAGAAGATGCATTTGCGGTATGAAACATTTGAGAAGGTGCTAGCTTGGCCTTATTTGGTGGTAAATCTGGTACAGTTGGTCATATGATGAAAACACAACAGAACTCTGTATTTTCATTTAAAAATGACTTGTAAACCTTATTTTATTTGTTGTTATTGTGAATTGAGCCCACCTGCACTTCAGTTAGCCATCAACTAATTGCTCCTAAAAATTTAACATGTTCAAGTCTGATGCACGTTTGACCAGACTTACCCAACTTGTGCCAAACCTCACTGAGAAAGTGTCATTGCTTGGTTCTGACCAACACTGCATGCCCAAGTTCCCTAAATGCCACATCTCTGCAGCCATGGGAATGTCTCTAAAACATGTGCCGAATCACGGAGAGAGAAATGCGCCACGTGACCAAAATGTCAAAGCCGACGCTCCCTCACAGCACACGTGACAACTCCTCATCTTAGTCTCCCTAAGTAACCCATCATTTGACACAAACTCACTTCTGTTTGACTGGTTTAACTCACAGTATCCCCTAAACACACCATTCAGTGGCTCAGTGCACCTCCTTTGCATCCGGTTCCTTTTTGCACTCTGATTATGCATTTGCATGATATGCATCAGTGAACTTACCCAGAAATGATATGATGGTATTTTACCTCGACTTAAGGTGCAAAGCATGAAGCACAAACCATGACGTGGAGGGGAAATCCATTTCCTACACCTTCAGCATTACGTCTTATCTTTAAAAAAAATCTTCAACCTCAAGTTCCTCTGATTATACAAGTACGGTTTGTTGCACACTGGAATGGAACCTGGTTCCAGCTTTGTGGTTTGAAATGCCAAAAAGTAACACATACGGTGTCCTTTACCAAGTAAAGTTTGACCAAATGCATTTGTCTTTTTGAGTTTTTACATGTGTTTTTCTTGTGTTGTTGCAGGAAATCATTTGCCAGAAGAACACTGTAAGTACACAAAGCAATTTCTCTTTCGCGCCTTTGCCTTCCTGCATTACTCACACGTTGCTCACACATCTTATAATGTGTGCACACACACATACAGCTTGCAGCTTGAAAATATGCTTTTTGACAACCTGCGTTGAAACGCCTTATGTTTCCCTTCTTGGTGTTTCTCTGTTGCTGCCAACTTTTCTTTAGCCGGAATAAGAAATGTTTGGTTTGTGAGCTGTCTGTCTGCGGTTTCGTCAGTTTGAAGTAAGTGCATGGGGGTGGGGTGGGGGGGGCTCCTTTTTTTTTTAAGCACATGCATTTTGAAGAGTTGACTTGCAAAACATGCAACATTCAAATGAGGCCCTGATAAGGAAATCCTGTTTTCTGTCAACTGACTGATGTAGTTCCTAATAACTCAAAATTCATCAGAGCCATAACATTTGACATTTAAAGCAAAATTCATGAAAATGTGTGCAGTTGTTGCAAGTGAATTGCATTATTTTGTGTATGCAGAAGATTACAGTGGTATGACTATGAATGCACGACCTACGAGCCTTCCGATTCTTGTTTTGCAGCTTTGCCATGAGAGCAGGTTTTCAGACTAAGTGGCTTTTATTTTTTTGAAGAAGGCGTTCTTGTGCCGCATGTAATGTGCTGATCTCTGACTTGTACACGGCGCTGAGAGCTGATTATCACTCACAGAACAGAGTGTGCACTCGCTGATCTCGCTCACTGCCTCCGTCCTCTGGCTTTGGTTCTCGCAGTAGGCTACTTAACTGCCCTCTGCACTGGTGCAGAAGCTCTTCACCAACACTGTGCTTTGGACAAGTGCGCTTAAAGTGCACACGATCAGTTTTCCATCTTGCTTTTCATATTTTCCATTCCATTTGAAGTCTTTACATTTTGAAAAAATGTGACCCCTGTTGAGCATTTTTATCAAATTATTATGGGACTTCCTACTCTGGATATTTAAGTTGTTTATATGTTGTTTAAAGGTGTTTTAGTGAAAAACCCTATTTTGGCGGCCATCTTGGACAACATCTTGGCTAACTGGTTTGAGGCCAGTTTTTATTTTTGGGAACATCCTGATTGTGTTTTGGGGTCATCTAAGGAACCTAAAAAAAGTTGGTTTGGTTTAGTCCTGGGGGTGGGGGTGCAAAGGTAGTGGTTGTAGCTCCCCTAGTATATGAAGCTAAATCCAGGCCAAACGTTTTGTAATCTAAAAATTAAAAAAAAAGATTGGAAAAAATAATTTTGAAACTGAAAATTCAATGTTTGTTCTTGAATTTTATAATAATTTAAAAAGTATTATCAAAATAAAAATAAGTGTAAGATATATATTTTTCAGTTTAAATAAATTTTTGATTCAGCTCTGTAATTATTTTGATCAAATAATTTATTTTCATTCATATTTCTTTTTTTCACCTTCAGATCTTTTTTCACTTTCAGATCTTATTTTTTCAGTTTCAAACTTTTGGCCCTGTTCTGGCGTGGGAAGGCGTGGCTTCGATTGAGAGGGGCGTGGAATTGTGAGTGACAGGAGAGCAATCAGTCATCACATGATGTTACTTTCAGGAAACGTGGGTACTTTGATAGATAATGCCTCTGCTCCCGTCTCCATCGTGGATTACTACACGGCTGGCTCATGAAAGAAAATAGAGTGAACGCTTATTACGAGGCTTTAAACCCTCAAGATAAAGCTGTTTATTGTGATCAATGTGTAGCAGTTGGTTCAGTGGATCCGTATGTTGTACCAGATAGTGAATTTAATGACGATGTAACAAAGTGGCCTTTAAATTATTTGATCAAAATAATTACAGAGCTGAATCAATAATTTATTTAAACTGAAAAATATATATCTTACACTTATTTTTATTTTGATAATACTTTTTAAATGATTAGAAAATTCAAGAACAAACATTGAATTTTCAGTTTCAAAATTTACTTTTTCAATCTTTTTTAATTTCAGATTACAAAACTTTTGGCCTGGATTTAGCTCCATACTAGTGCATCCACCACACCACAGAAACGTTTTGGGTCCTGCATGACAAGGTCCAAGGTTTGAACCCAATGAGGTTCTTTGAGTCTGTCTGTGAAAAATGACCACTGGGATCAGCTCCAGCTTCCTGCATGATCCGTAAGCGGAATAAGCAGGTCCAATCACACTGGCTTAGATTGGATATAATTTGGACTGGGTTTGGTTGAAGCTGAGTCATACTGCAAACCAAATGCTGAAGTGGCTTTTATATTACCCATAGTCTGTTTAAGTGCCCATAATGTTACAGGAAAGCCGCGTGCATTAAACGGCCTCTGTGGGTGTGAATCCATTTCTTTCTCTTTTATTGACGCCAATTACTTCCCCGGCGTTGGCGCAAATTTACTTTTACTGTAAAATCCCACTGTGTGGGTTCAGACCTGCAGCCCACAGGTGCAGATTCTCTGAGAAGCTCAGTACATGTGTGAGTGCACAAGTGGGTATTAGTCACAGCTACTTCTTGGTGGGTTAATGAGTAATGGATCAGCCGTATAAACGGAGCGCTCGCGGTAGAATTAGCGTAGCAGCCCCCTTTGTGTGGTTGGTGGCTGTGAAGGCCACTCCACTGCGCACCCGCAGAGAGTACATGTGGACAGATGGACCATCGGCAAAGCAAGCACACCGGATGACTCACATACCGAATAACTGACTCACCGAATTCAGCCAGCATTATGGTGCTTATTTCCGGCGCGGTTTGACAGTCATTACCTTTAAGCGCCAAACGGTGGTTTGTTTCCAAACGACTCTGCAGCCAAAATGAAAAATTCATCAACATTTGACAACGAGCGAGTTATGCGATCGTTGTGAACCACAGCTAAATATAGAATCAGGATTCCTGCAGTCTGTCTGGAAATGCAGATCCAAAACACAGAGGTCACAAATTCCTTTTTGAAAGGCACAAACCGCCATCGGTGCCACAATTCGTGTCATCTGTTGCGCTGAAGGAAGTACTTATTTACAGACTGGTTTCACTGCTTCAGTGCCGCACCTTCCTTTTACTTCCTTTTTTTCTGGCGGTGTATGCAGCTGTGTTCTCTGCTGAAACCTTGCAGGAACATTAAGATGCAGCTGGGTAACAGCTCACCACCTTCAAACGTCTCTGTTGCCGCGCATCTGAGAGTCTGGAAATAGCTCTTCTCGGCGAGTCCTCAGCTGTTTCTGCAGGCTGCCATGAGTGGATTTCCTCTTTCTTGATTGTCTGTAAACTCCACAACACACGTGTTTACTTTTTGTGTGCGTTTGACAGCAAGAAGCCGCTGCAACAGTGGAATCTTCAATCCCACCGGAGAATAAAGATGAAATGAAAACAAATGCCATCAGATTCACTTCTGAGTAGAACACTGATGACTGGAGGCAGATGCCAGATAAATTGAGAAACCCCGTTATAGTGGTGTTAAAACAAAAACACACGAGCGGCACAAACACAATACGTGACAACGTCGCAACTGCAGCAAATAAGATTTGGCAGTGAGACTTTTAGACTATTAAAGCGACATTAAGGAAAATATAATGTGAGGAAGAAGGGTTTTTATAATGCATTTCTAAAATAAATTTGAAAAGTTGAAATTAAAGTCAGAACATTGAGATTAAAGTTAGCACGTTAAGATTAAAGTCAACACGTTGAGATTATAGTCAGCACATTGAGATTATAGTTAGCACGTTGAGAATAAGTCCTGTGTTTGCCCTGTTGAGGTATCCCATAATCCCTTGCACACCAGAGAGGTGCTGCCATCAAGACATGGAGAAACCACATGATATGAATTGCAAATGAACATTATACTACCATAACTTTTATAAGAGACTTCATGCATGAGACCCCTGAACACCTGCTAAAACAGATATTCCAAATATTCCGTCTGCTACCTTCAACGTGCGTGGAAGTTCATAAATGCAAACCGAATTTCAGACATCTTATGTATATTACTCTGGAACAAACAGTACAAACAGTATTGTAAGGGACAGTAAGTAGGGTGTTAAAGAGTATACTTCACTTTCCACCACAGTGACAAGAACAGGATGAGATCGTGGCACACTGTACAATTCCCATTGTACAGGATGACCCAAAAAACAGAACCCATCAAAACTGTAATAAATCCTGCAAATGCCTGTTCTGTCGTGTTCTGTCCAAAATATGCTCCAAATGGTATGATTTGTTGGTGAAATAGGCCCCCAGGCCTCATATGTCATGGAAGAACATGACTGTTATGCAAAGCGACCAAGATAACTGAAACTTTGGGGAATGATCAAACACAGACTGAAGTTTAAGTCCAGAAAATTCCTTGAAATTTGCTGGACCTATGTAGGATTTATTACAATTTTTATGGGTTCTGAGTTTTGTTTTTGGGGGGGGGGGGCACACTGTAAATAACGGTGAAATCACTTGAGATTCTCACGTGTTTACATAATGCAAACACAATAACAACATCTAAAAACATAGATAACATCTTTCCAAGAGTTTTAAGCACAATAGGCACAGAGTTTTACCTTGCCACATTGATGGCATTGTCCACGTGCAGTTGCTAAATTGCATCCTGTAGCAGTTCACCATGTTGTTGCGTTCTCACAGTGCTACCACCTCTCTGAGGTTTGCACGAGATTTGAAACCTTAATAGGGCGAATAGACCGTAAGGCCCGATGGTGATGGTGCTTATCTCCAGATTCCAAATCATCAAGCGAATGAAAGTCTGACTCCCCCTGGATGGGACACCAGTCTGACGCAGGTTACCTCCCCAGCCCAGGCCGATACCCATTAACAGCTGGGTGGACTGAGACAATGTAGATGAAGTGTCTTGTCCAAAGACAAAGACCCAAAGACAGGTAGGATGAGCAGGATTTAAAGTCAGCATGTTGAGAATAATGTCGAGATTAATGTCAGCATGTGGAGGATAATAATGTGATTAATGTCAGCATGTGGAGAATAATTCAAAGCGCATATTAAACAAATATGTAGGACTGCTTTTTTGCATTTACGCAATATCTCTAAAATTAGAAAGGTCTTGTCTCAGAGTGATGCTGAAAAACTAATTCATGCATTTATTTCCTCTAGGCTGGACTATTGTAATTCATTATTATCAGGTTGTCCTAAAAGTTCCCTGAAAAGCCTTCAGTTAATTCAAAATGCTGCAGCTAGAGTACTAACGGGGACTAGAAGGAGAGAGCATATCTCACCCATATTGGCCTCTCTTCATTGGCTTCCTGTTAATTCTAGAATAGAATTTAAAATTCTTCTTCTTACTTATAAGGTTTTGATTAATCAGGTCCCATCTTATCTTAGGGACCTCATAGTACCATATCACCCCAATAGAGTGCTTCGCTGTCAGACTGCAGGCTTACTTGTAGTTCCTAGGGTTTGTAAAAGTAGAATGGGAGGCAGAGCCTTCAGCTTTCAGGCTCCTCTCCTGTGGAACCAGCTCCCAATTCAGATCAGGGAGCAGACACCCTCTCTACTTTTAGAATTAGGCTTAAAACTTTCCTTTTTGCTAAAGCTTATAGTTAGGGCTGGATCAGGTGACCCTGAACCATCCCTTATGGGATGGGTTATGCTGCTATAGACTTAGACTGCTGGGGGGTTTCCATGATGCACTGAGTGTTTTTCTCTTTTTGCTCTGTATGCACCACTCTGCATTTAATCATTAGTGATTGATCTCTGCTCCCCTCCACAGCATGTCTTTTTCCTGGTTCTCTCCCTCAGCGCCAACCAGTCCCAGCAGAAGACTGCCCCTCCCTGAGCCTGGTTCTGCTGGAGGTTTCTTCCTGTTAAAAGGGAGTTTTTCCTTCCCACTGTAGCCAAGTGCTTGCTCACAGGGGGTCGTTTTGACCATTGGGGTTTTTACGTAATTATTGTATGGCCTTGCCTTACAATATAAAGCGCCTTGGGTTAACTGTTTGTTGTGATTTGGTGCTATATAAATAAAATTGATTGATTGATTGATTGATTAAAGTCAGCATGTCGAGATTAATGTCAGCATGGCGAGAATAATGTCGAGATTAAAGTCAGCATGGCGAGAATAATGTCGAGATTAGTGTCAGCATTTGGAAAAATAATGCTGAGATTAGTCTCAGCATGTCGAGACTAATGTCAAGATTAATGTCAGCATGTCGAGACTAAAGTCAGCATGTTGAGAATAATGTTCAGATTAATGTTATCATGTGGAGAATAATGTCAAGATTAATGTCAGCATGTGGAGAATAATGTTGAGACTAAAGTCAGCATGTTGAGAATTTGAGATTAATGTTAGCATGGCGAGAATAATGTCGAGATTAAAGTCAGCATGGCGAGAATAATATCGAGATTAAAGTCAGCAGGTCGCGAATAATGTCGAGATTAATGTTATCATGTCGAGAATAATGTCGAGATTAAAGTCAGCATGGCGAGAATAATGTTGAGATTAAAGTCGGCAGGTCGCGAATAATGTCGGGGTTAAAGTCGGCAGGTCGCGAATAATGTCGAGATTAATGTTATGTCGAGAATAATGTCGAGATTAATGTCAGCATGTCGAGACTAAAGTCAGCATGTTAAGAATAATGTTGAGATTAATGCTATCATGTGGAGAATAATGTTGAGATTAATGTTATCATGTCGAGAATAATGTTGAGATTAATGTTATGTCGAGAATAATGTTGAGATTAATGTTATGTCGAGAATAATGTCGAGATTAATGTTATCATGTCGAGAATGTCGAGATTAATGTCATCATGTTGAGAATAATGTCGAGATTAATGTCATCATGTCGAGACTAAAGTCAGCATGTTGAGAATAATGTTCAGATTAATGCTATCATGTGGAGAATAATGTCGAAATTAATGCTATCATGTGGAGAATAATGTCGAGATTAATGTCAGCATGGTGAGAATAATGTCGAGATTAAAGTCAGCATGGCGAGAATAATATCGAGATTAAAGTCAGCAGGTCGCGAATAATGTCGAGATTGTTATCATGTCGAGAATAATGTCGAGATTAATGTCAGCATGTCGAGACTAAAGTCAGCATGTTAAGAATAATGTTCAGATTAATGCTATCATGTGGAGAATAATGTCGAGATTAATGTTATGTGGAGAATAATGTCGAGATTAATGTCAGCATGTGGAGAATAATGTCGAGACTAAAGTCAGCATGGCGAGAATAATGTCGAGATTAATGTCAGCATGGCGAGAATAATGTCGAGATTAAAGTCAGCATGGCGAGAATAATGTCGAGATTAGTGTCAGCATTTGGAAAAATAATGCTGAGATTAGTCTCAGCATGTCGAGACTAATGTCAAGATTAATGTCAGCATGTCGAGACTAAAGTCAGCATGTTGAGAATAATGTTCAGATTAATGTTATCATGTGGAGAATAATGTCAAGATTAATGTCAGCATGTGGAGAATAATGTTGAGACTAAAGTCAGCATGTTGAGAATGTTGAGATTAATCTTAGCATGGCGAGAATAATGTCGAGATTAAAGTCAGCATGGCGAGAATAATATCGAGATTAAAGTCAGCAGGTCGCGAATAATGTCGAGATTAATGTTATCATGTCGAGAATAATGTCGAGATTAATGTCAGCATGTCGAGACTAAAGTCAGCATGTTAAGAATAATGTTCAGATTAATGCTATCATGTGGAGAATGTCGAGATTAAAGTCAGCATGGCGAGAATAATGTTGAGATTAAAGTCGGCAGGTCGCGAATAATGTCGGGATTAAAGTCGGCAGGTAGCGAATAATGTCGAGATTAAAGTCAGCAGGTCGCGAATAATGTCGAAATTAATGTTATGTCGAGAATAATGTCGAGATTAATGTCAGCATGTCGAGACTAAAGTCAGCATGTGGAGAATAATGTTCAGATTAATGCTATCATGTGGAGAATAATGTTGAGATTAATGTTATGTCGAGAATAATGTCGAGATTAATGTTATCATGTCGAGAATAATGTCGAGATTAATGTCATCATGTCGAGACTAAAGTCAGCATGTTGAGAATAATGTTCAGATTAATGCTATCATGTGGAGAATAATGTCGAAATTAATGTTATCATGTGGAGAATAATGTTGAGATTAATGTCAGCATGGCGAGAATAATGTCGAGATTAAAGTCAGCATGGCGAGAATAATGTCGAGATTAAAGTCAGCAGGTCGCGAATAATGTCGAGATTAATGTTATCATGTCGAGAATAATGTCGAGATTAATGTCAGCATGTCGAGACTAAAGTCAGCATGTTAAGAATAATGTTCAGATTAATGCTATCATGTGGAGAATAATGTCGAGATTAATGTTATGTGGAGAATAATGTCAAGATTAATGTCAGCATGTGGAGAATAATGTTCAGACTAAAGTCAGCATGTTGAGAATGTTGAGATTAATCTTAGCATGGCGAGAATAATGTCGAGATTAAAGTCAGCATGGCGAGAATAATATCGAGATTAAAGTCAGCAGGTCGCGAATAATGTCGAGATTAATGTTATCATGTCGAGAATAATGTCGAGATTAATGTCAGCATGTCGAGACTAAAGTCAGCATGTTAAGAATAATGTTCAGATTAATGCTATCATGTGGAGAATAATGTCGAGATTAAAGTCAGCATGGCGAGAATAATGTTGAGATTAAAGTCGGCAGGTCGCGAATAATGTCGGGATTAAAGTCGGCAGGTAGCGAATAATGTCGAGATTAAAGTCAGCAGGTCGCGAATAATGTCGAAATTAATGTTATGTCGAGAATAATGTCGAGATTAATGTCAGCATGTCGAGACTAAAGTCATCATGTTAAGAATAATGTTCAGATTAATGCTATCATGTGGAGAATAATGTTGAGATTAATGTTATGTCGAGAATAATGTCGAGATTAATGTTATCATGTCGAGAATAATGTCGAGATTAATGTCATCATGTCGAGACTAAAGTCAGCATGTTGAGAATAATGTTCAGATTAATGCTATCATGTGGAGAATAATGTCGAAATTAATGTTATCATGTGGAGAATAATGTCGAGATTAATGTCAGCATGGCGAGAATAATGTCGAGATTAAAGTCAGCATGGCGAGAATAATGTCGAGATTAAAGTCAGCAGGTCGCGAATAATGTCGAGATTAATGTTATCATGTCGAGAATAATGTCGAGATTAATGTCAGCATGTCGAGACTAAAGTCAGCATGTTAAGAATAATGTTCAGATTAATGCTATCATGTGGAGAATAATGTCGAGATTAATGTTATGTGGAGAATAATGTCGAGATTAATGTCAGCATGTGGAGAATAATGTTGAGACTAAAGTCAGCATGTTGAGAATGTTGAGATTAATGTTAGCATGGCGAGAATAATGTCAAGATTAAAGTCAGCATGGCGAGAATAATGTCGAGATTAAAGTCAGCATGGCGAGAATAATGTCGAGATTAAAGTCAGCATGGCGAGAATAATGTCGAGATTAATGTCAGCATGGCGAGAATAATGTCGAGATTAATGTCAGCATGTCGAGACTAAAGTCAGCATGTTGAGAATAATGTCCAGATTAATGTTATCATGTGGAGAATAATGTTGAGACTAAAGTCAGCATGTTGAGAATGTTGAGATTGTTAGCATGGCGAGAATAATGTCAAGATTAAAGTCAGCATGGCGAGAATAATATCGAGATTAAAGTCAGCAGGTCGCGAATAATGTCGAGATTAATGTTATCATGTCGAGAATAATGTCGAGATTAATGTCAGCATGTCGAGACTAAAGTCAGCATGTTAAGAATAATGTTCAGATTAATGCTATCATGTGGAGAATAATGTTGAGATTAAAGTCATCATGGCGAGAATAATATCGAGATTAAAGTCAGCAGGTCGCGAATAATGTCGAGATTAAAGTCGGCAGGTCGCGAATAATGTCGAGATTAAAGTCAGCAGGTCGCGAATAATGTCGAGATTAAAGTCGGCAGGTCGCGAATAATGTCGAGATTAAAGTCGGCAGGTTGCGAATAATGTCGAGATTAAAGTCGGCAGGTCGCGAATAATGTCGAGATTAAAGTCGGCAGGTCGCGAATAATGTCGAGATTAAAGTCGGCAGGTCGCGAATAATGTCGAGATTAAAGTCGGCAGGTCGCGAATAATGTCGAGATTAATGTTATCATGGCGAGAATAATGTCGAGATTAATGTTATCATGTGGAGAATAATGTTGAGATTAATGTTATCATGGCGAGAATAATGTCGAGATTAAAGTCAGCATGGCGAGAATAATGTCCAGATTAATGTTATCATGTGGAGAATAATGTTGAGACTAAAGTCAGCATGTTGAGAATGTTGAGATTGTTAGCATGGCGAGAATAATGTCAAGATTATAGTCAGCATGGCGAGAATAATATCGAGATTAAAGTCAGCAGGTCGCGAATAATGTCGAGATTAATGTTATCATGTCGAGAATAATGTCGAGATTAATGTCAGCATGTCGAGACTAAAGTCAGCATGTTAAGAATAATGTTCAGATTAATGCTATCATGTGGAGAATAATGTCGAGATTAAAGTCAGCAGGTCGCGAATAATGTCGAGATTAAAGTCGGCAGGTCGCGAATAATGTCGAGATTAAAGTCGGCAGGTCGCGAATAATGTCGAGATTAAAGTCGGCAGGTCGCGAATAATGTCGAGATTAATGTTATCATGGCGAGAATAATGTCGAGATTAAAGTCAGCATGGCGAGAATAATGTCGAGATTAAAGTCAGCATGGCGAGAATAATGTCGAGATTAATGTCAGCATGGCGAGAATAATGTCGAGATTAATGTCAGCATGTCGAGACTAAAGTCAGCATGTTAAGAATAATGTTCAGATTAATGCTATCATGTGGAGAATAATGTCGAGATTAAAGTCAGCATGGCGAGAATAATATTGAGATTAAAGTCGGCAGGTCGCGAATAATGTCGAGATTAAAGTCGGCAGGTCGCGAATAATGTCGAGATTAATGTCAGCATGGCGAGAATAATGTCGAGATTAAAGTCAGCATGGCGAGAATAATGTCGAGATTAGTGTCAGCATGTCGAGACTAATGTCAAAATTAATGTCAGCATGTCGAGATTAAAGTCAGCATGTTGAGAATGTTGAGATTAATGTTAGCATGGCGAGAATAATGTCGAGATTAAAGTCAGCATGGTGAGAATAATGTCGAGATTAATGTTATCATGTCGAGAATAATGTTGAGATTGTCAGCATGTCGAGACTAAAGTCAGCATGTTAAGAATAATGTTCAGATTAATGCTATCATGTGGAGAATAATGTCGAGATTAAAGTCAGCAGGTCGCGAATAATGTCGAGATTAAAGTCGGCAGGTCGCGAATAATGTCGAGATTAAAGTCGGCAGGTCGCGAATAATGTCGAGATTAATGTTATCATGTCGAGAATAATGTCGAGATTAATGTCAGCATGTCAAGACTAAAGTCAGCATGTTAAGAATAATGTTCAGATTAATGCTATCATGTGGAGAATAATGTTGAGATTAATGTTATCATGTCGAGAATAATGTCGAGATTAATGTTATCATGTCGAGAATAATGTCGAGATTAATGTTATCATGTCGAGAATAATGTCGAGATTAATGTCATCATGTCGAGACTAAAGTCAGCATGTTGAGAATAATGTTCAGATTAATGCTATCATGTGGAGAATAATGTCGAAATTAATGTTATCATGTGGAGAATAATGTCGATTAATGTCAGCATGGCGAGAATAATGTCGAGATTAAAGTCAGCATGGCGAGAATAATATCGAGATTAAAGTCAGCAGGTCGCGAATAATGTCGAGATTAATGTTATCATGTCGAGACTAAAGTCAGCATGTTAAGAATAATGTTCAGATTAATGCTATCATGTGGAGAATAATGTCGAGATTAATGTTATGTGGAGAATAATGTCGAGATTAATGTCAGCATGTGGAGAATAATGTCGAGATTAATGTTATGTGGAGAATAATGTTGAGATTAATGTCAGCATGTGGAGAATGTTGAGATTAATGTTAGCATGGCGAGAATAATGTCAAGATTAAAGTCAGCATGTCGAGACTAAAGTCAGCATGTTAAGAATAATGTTCAGATTAATGCTATCATGTGGAGAATAATGTCGAGATTAAAGTCAGCAGGTCGCGAATAATGTTGAGATTAAAGTCAGCAGGTCGCGAATAATGTCGAGATTAAAGTCGGCAGGTCGCGAATAATGTCGAGATTAAAGTCGGCAGGTCGCGAATAATGTCGAGATTAAAGTCGGCAGGTCGCGAATAATATCGAGATTAAAGTCAGCAGGTCGCGAATAATGTCGAGATTAATGTTATCATGTCGAGAATAATGTCGAGATTAATGTCAGCATGTCGAGACTAAAGTCAGCATGTTAAGAATAATGTTCAGATTAATGCTATCATGTGGAGAATAATGTTGAGATTAATGTTATCATGTTGAGAATAATGTCGAGATTAATGCTATCATGTGGAGAATAATGTTGAGATTAATGTTATGTCGAGAATAATGTCGAGATTAATGTTATCATGTCGAGAATAATGTCGAGATTAATGTCATCATGTCGAGACTAAAGTCAGCATGTTGAGAATAATGTTCAGATTAATGCTATCATGTGGAGAATAATGTCGAAATTAATGTTATCATGTGGAGAATAATGTCGAGATTAATGTCAGCATGGCGAGAATAATGTCGAGATTAAAGTCAGCATGGCGAGAATAATATCGAGATTAAAGTCAGCAGGTCGCGAATAATGTCGAGATTAATGTTATCATGTCGAGACTAAAGTCAGCATGTTAAGAATAATGTTCAGATTAATGCTATCATGTGGAGAATAATGTTGAGATTAATGTTATGTGGAGAATAATGTCGAGATTAATGTCAGCATGTGGAGAATAATGTTGAGACTAAAGTCAGCATGTGGAGAATAATGTTGAGACTAAAGTCAGCATGGCGAGAATAATGTCAAGATTAAAGTCAGCATGGCGAGAATAATATCGAGATTAAAGTCAGCAGGTCGCGAATAATGTTGAGATTAAAGTCGGCATGGCGAGAATAATGTCGAGATTAATGTCAGCATGGCGAGAATAATGTCGAGATTAAAGTCGGCAGGTCGCGAATAATGTCGAGATTAAAGTCGGCAGGTCGCGCATAATGTCGAGATTAAAGTCGGCAGGTCGCGCATAATGTCGAGATTAAATGCGGCAGGTCGCAAATAATGTCGAGATTAAAGTCAACATTTGGAAAAATAATGCTGAGATTAGTGTCAGCATGTCGAGACTAAAGTCAGCATGTTGAGAATAATGTTCAGATTAATGCTATCATGTGGAGAATAATGTCGAGATTAATGTTATGTCGAGAATAATGTCGAGATTGTCAGCATGTGGAGACTAAAGTCAGCATGTTGAGAATAATGTTGAGATTAATGCTATCATGTGGAGAATAATGTCAAAATTAATGTTATCATGTGGAGAATAATGTCGAGATTAATGTCAGCATGGCGAGAATAATGTCGAGATTAAAGTCAGCAGGTCGCGAATCATGTCGAGATTAATGTTATCATGTCGAGTATAATGTCGAGATTAATGTCAGCATGTCGAGACTAAAGTCAGCATGTTAAGAATAATGTTCAGATTAATGCTATCATGTGGAGAATAATGTCGAGATTAATGTTATGTGGAGAATAATGTCGAGATTAATGTCAGCATGTGGAGAATAATGTTGAGACTAAAGTCAGCATGTGGAGAATAATGTTGAGACTAAAGTCAGCATGGCGAGAATAATGTCAAGATTAAAGTCAGCATGGCGAGAATAATATCGAGATTAAAGTCAGCAGGTCGCGAATAATGTCGAGATTAAAGTCGGCAGGTCGCGAATAATGTCGAGATTAAAGTCGGCAGGTCACGAATAATGTCGAGATTAAAGTCGGCAGGACGCGCATAATGTCGAGATTAAAGTCGGCAGGTCGCGCATAATGTCGAGGTTAAAGTCGACAGGTCGCAAATAATGTCGAGATTAGTGTCAGCATGTCGAGACTAAAGTCAGCATGTTAAGAATAATGTTCAGATTAATGCTATCATGTGGAGAATAATGTCGAGATTAATGTTATGTGGAGAATAATGTCGAGATTAATGTCAGCATGTGGAGAATAATGTTGAGACTAAAGTCAGCATGTGGAGAATAATGTTGAGACTAAAGTCAGCATGGGGAGAATAATGTCAAGATTAAAGTCAGCATGGTGAGAATAATATCGAGATTAAAGTCAGCAGGTCGTGAATAATGTCGAGATTAAAGTCAGCAGGTCGCGAATAATGTCGAGATTAAAGTCGGCAGGTCGCGAATAATGTCGAGATTAAAGTCGGCAGGTCGCGAATAATGTCGAGATTAAAGTCGGCAGGTCGCGAATAATGTCGAGATTAAAGTCGGCAGGTCGCGAATAATGTCGAGATTAAAGTCGGCAGGTCGCAAATAATGTCGAGATTAAAGTCAGCATTTGGAAAAATAATGCTGAGATTAGTGTCAGCATGTCGAGACTAAAGTCAGCAGAATAAGCAGAATAATGTTCAGATTAATGCTATCATATGGAGAATAATGTCGAGATTAATGTTATGTCGAGAATAATGTCGAGATTAATGTCAGCATGTGGAGACTAAAGTCAGCATGTTGAGAATAATGTTGAGATTAATGCTATCATGTGGAGAATAATGTCGAGATTAATGTTATCATGTCAAGAATAATGTCGAGATTAATGTTATCATGTCGAGAATAATGTCGAGATTAATGTCAGCATGTCGAGACTAAAGTCAGCATGTTGAGAATAATGTTCAGATTAATGCTATCATGTGGAGAATAATGTCGAGATTAATGTCAGCATGTTGAGTCTAACGTTAGCATGTGGAGAATAATGTTCAGATTAATGCTATCATGTGGAGAATAATGTTCAGATTAATGTTATCATGTGGAGAATAATGTTCAGATTAATGCTATCATGTGGAGAATAATGTTCAGATTAATGCTATCATGTGGAGAATAATGTTCAGATTAATGTTATCATGTGGAGAATAATGTTCAGATTAATGCTATCATGTGGAGAATAATGTTCAGATTAATGCTATCATGTGGAGAATAATGTTCAGATTAATGTTATCATGTTGAGAATAATGTTCAGATTAATGCTATCATGTGGAGAATAATGTCGAGATTAATGTTATCATGTGGAGAATAATGTCGAGATTAATGTCAGCATGTCGAGATTAAAGTTAGCATGTTGAGAATAATGTTCAGATTAATGCTATCATGTGGAGAATAATGTTCAGATTAATGCTATCATGTGGAGAATAATGTTCAGATTAATGCTATCATGTGGAGAATAATGTTCAGATTATCAATCAATCAATCAATTTTTTTTATATAGCGCCAAATCACAACAAACAGTTGCCCCAAGGCGCTTTATATTGTAAGGCAAGGCCATACAATAATTATGTAAAACCCCAACGGTCAAAACGACCCCCTGTGAGCAAGCACTTGGCTACAGTGGGAAGGAAAAACTCCCTTTTAACAGGAAGAAACCTCCAGCAGAACCAGGCTCAGGGAGGGGCAGTCTTCTGCTGGGACTGGTTGGGGCTGAGGGAGAGAACCAGGAAAAAGACATGCTGTGGAGGGGAGCAGAGATCGATCACTAATGATTAAATGCAGAGTGGTGCATAGAGATTAATGTTATCATGTGGAGAATAATGTCGAGATTAATGTCAGCATGTCGAGACTAAAGTTAGCATGTTGAGAATAATGTTCAGATTAATGTTATCTTGTGGAGAATAATGTTCAGATTAATGTTATCTTGTGGAGAATAATGTTCAGATTAATGTTATCATGTGGAGAATAATGTCAAGATTAATGCTATCATGTCGAGAATAATGTCGAGATTAAGGTTATCATGTCGAGAATAATGTTCAGATTAATGCTATCATGTCGAGAATAATGTTCAGATTATCATGTCGAGAATAATGTCAAGATTAATGTTATCATGTCGAGAATAATGTCGAGATTAATGTCAGTATGTGGAGAATAAAGTGCAAATAGAACTTTGAGAAAAAAGTAAATTAATATTTTAAAATTAAATTTGAATTTTTTTCCCTTTTTTAGATTAAATGAAACTACCAGCATTGTTAGTGCACAAGACTATGGCCAGTCCACAAAATGACTCGTCTAAATGAATTCTTGAAATTGTACTTCAGAATCTATTTTAGTAAGAAGGAAAGTCTTTTTGTTTTAGCACATAAACGCATTGTGGTTAGAAGTGTCAGGACATTAGAGATTGTGCCAAAAGTTACGTCCATTCAAATATTTACAGTTCAGCTTCATTCATGAAACCCCGAGCACTTTATCTGTTTGAGCTGGTTTTTAAAAGCACAAGGCAAAATAAACAGGTGCAATGGGAAAGTCTCGCCGTTGTTTGGGCCCCGATGGTCTTGTTGTCACCGATGCCGCTCTCTGACAAAGCTGTAACTGTGCTGTTATGTGTAGACAGATAAGAGCAGCAGTCGCATGTCATTACCCGAAACTGTGTCCAACAGGGAGAACAGGTCAAACTTCCTCCAGATCATTTGCTTCCACCACACAGTGGCCTTCAAATGGCAAACAGACACAACTTTGATGTGATTTTTGGCACTTTGATCATCGAACACGTCAAAGGCAACGTGAAATCATTGCTAAAGCTTTTTCCCCACTGTCCAACCATGTCCTTTTTAAAAGTGCTTTTTCTTTAAATACACCAGTAACTCTTGTCCTCCACTGTGTCTCTTATGTCTGTAGACACCTGCGGCCAATTACACCTTCATCCCGTACATGGTGACACCCCACAACAAGGTGTACTGCTGTGAGAGCAGCCTGATAAAAGGGCTGACGGAGCTGATGCAGCCCAGCTTTGAGATGCTGCTGGGCCCTATCTGCATGCCGCTGCTGGACCGCTTCATTCAGCTGCTCAAAGTGCCACAGGCCAACTCCCAGTGAGTACAGACACCAGCAGACAGTGGGTGGCCTGGAGGGAAGATTTCAAACTATTCATAGTATGCATCTTTTAAAAATTTGATCATTTGAACTGAGCTCATAACTCCTGAGTGTTGCAAGTTTTGTTTTTACAGATAAAATTAAAAGTTGCATCCACCAGTTTCCCCAATCACATCCACATAAGCCTGTAATGCCTCTGTAGTTTTAGTTGTCGTGGTTGTCGTGGTGGCTTCCCTCACCTATCTCCTTGCATGATCACCATGAGGCTGTGACTGGTGTTGCATCTGTTAAAGTTACACCATTCCCAGTGTCCCCTATCACATCCACATAAGCCTACAGAATAACTCCTTCAGAGTTGTGTGGGTGTTTTGTTGGCTTCCCTCACTAGTCATTATCTTCTTGCATGATCACCATGAGACGAGTTGTGTGGTAGGCGAGAGTTACACCATCTCTAGTTTCCCCAATCACATCCACATAAGCCTGTAACTCTTCAGAGTTGTCATGGGACTTTTGGTAGTTTCCCTCACTTGTCTCCTAGCATGATCACCATGAAGCTGTTAAAAGTTGCATCAGTTAAAAGTTGCATCATCCTCAGTATCCACAATCACATCCACACATCAACAGAAGCCATCCTTCAGAGTCATTATGATTGTCTTGGTGGTTTCTCTCACTAGTGTGAGGGAAACTCGCACTAGTAATAATAATCCTCATGTTTATTTTGTCCATTTATGTCCTCTGAAAATGGACTGTAATGGTTCATGTGTTATTTTTGTGAAACCTGTTGAATTCAAGCAGAATATCTGCATTACAAGAACATCTTGTTACATTTGAGCTCCATTGTGGTGGTGCACAATCCCCCCCCCCCCCCCCCCAAAAAAAGGTCATTGTCCAAATACTTATGGACTTGACTGTTTGCTGCTAGTTGACAAATCAAAGGCTGTTAGGTGAAAGAGATGACACAATCATCTCTCTGTGGGTTGAATAGGAACCTGTTTGGTTACTGATTTGGGGGAAAAAAAAAAGCTGCAAGAAAATTTTTTCAAAAATGTAATTTATTATGTCCGCCAAGGACATAATAAAATTGACATTTATTTATGCATTTGTTTAATTATTTATTTATTACATCCACCAAGGATGTAATAAAATCATCTGCATTTATTCATTTATTAATTTTTATTATGTCAGCCAAGGATGTAATAAATAAATAAACGCAGATGATTTTATTACATCCACCAAGGATGTAAAGCAAGAGATGCAGAAGAATAATTTGAATTCATATTTATGTCACGCCTCCATTGAATTTCCTGTCATTTGTATCTGAAAATTAATTTAATATATTTCAGGAAAATATGAAAGAAAGGTCGGACTAGGGTCAATTATTTTTTCTTCCCTTTTCCTCCCATTGCTATCAGCTTTATATGTACTTTGGTGAAATAGTGCCCCCTACCTACACTTCAACCCAGTTAAGACAGATCATTGGCATACTGTTTGTTCTGTTTGGCCGTGTACACACCGAGTATATCTGTTTGCTGATAACATGTACTGCAGGATCTGGATTTGCCTTTTCGTGAAAATGGAATATTTAGCATTTCCAAGATGATGGAGGTTTCAATTTCTCTGTAATTTAATTGCAGCCAGGTGGAACCAATTTATTATGTGTGTCACAAACCTTAAGCTTCGTTTATGGAGGTTCGGTGTGATTCAGATATTAAAGTAGTTATTCACTAACCTGCCTGACGGGTGTCCCAACCAGCAGGATTCTTCGGCTCTAATCCGCGTCATGCTACAGAATCCGCGGATCAGCACCGGCACTAGGGGGCCTCAGCGCCCGTGTCGTAAAATGCAAGTTTTGACTTGTGTTGCGTTTGTGGAAGTCATCTGTATGAATAATATGTAATCTATTACATGGTTCTAAATCTGTGTCTGTTAATTAGTCTGTTCAACAAAAAATAAAAACCTGCATATTAAAAATAGCAATAATTTAGGCAATATGTAAAATTACCTGAAGATGTGCAGTAAGATTTATAAATTGTAACTTTTTTTTTTAAATGTACATTGTAAATCCGTTTTCTCATTATTGAAACACTCTGCTCATGCTAATTTTAAGATGTTAGCATTGCGTTATGTGTCACTAGTGCATTTTCATGCTAAGGCATCACATTTTGGGACGCCAGCAAATTTTCTTCCTAATTTTGTGATACTAGCAACTTCCTCTCACTCAGGTCCTCAGCGAATACAAGTACGCATTTTTTAAAGCACATTATAAATCCTTTTGGAGGCACTCGGCTCATGCTAATGCTAACATATTAGCATTGCATTGTGTGTTGCTAGTGAATTTTCATGCTTGCCTGTTAGCATTGCATTTTGGAACCGCAGTGAATTTTCTTACTAAGGTTACGCCCATGTGATACTAGTGACATTTCAAGATGTGAAGGATTAAAATCCATCATGATTCACTGCTTTAAGGCGCTCCTCTTGCTCAGGTCCTCAGCAAATACAAGTGTGTGTGTTTTTTTAAGGAAATTATAAATCCTTTTGGAGGTACTCAGCTCATGCTAACATTACATGCGATGTCAGCACCTTAATGTTACACCTAGCGCTAAGCTAATGCCAAGCCAATTATACAGCATATTATAAATACAGGCTGTAACTTTAAGCTAATAGAAGGAAACAATGCTGCAAAACAATGACAGCATTAAATAATTATTAATTGCAGGTGGATTAAATACATATAACTTAGAAGGACCTTGGAACATGGTTGTAGCGCAAGTGGAGACCCATTAGCAGAAAACAACACCGATAGGAAGTTCAAATAGTCTTTATTTACTGCTTGATGAGACTGAGAGATAACAACTAATTGCAGTCCAGTCGCAATGTCCTGGAGGAACAAAGAAAGATGTTGTCGATGACACCAATGTAGATTCAGTACACAATAATCAGTTCAAAAGGCAACAGTGTCCATGACGGCAACAGCACAAAGAGAATTCAATATCATGAACAGAATTTCAGTAAATAGGAATCAAACATACCAGGAAGTCCAATAAATGGCAGTCTAATCTCAGAAGCAACAGAAAGGCAGCATAGGTCAGCAACGGGAGCTAAAAAAGTAGAAATAAATGCGAGAAAGCAGTATACAATATACAAATGAGACAATCTGGCACTGGATTGACTCCAGTGCCAGATTGTCTTATTTGTATATTTGATGGTTTAATATTGTATAATTCAACCAGGAAGTGACTATGCATGTGCAAACTGGAAACCTAATGCCCAGGAAATAAAGCCGACAACATGCACCCTGAGCAAAACTGCCCAAATAAAAGCACAAGGAGAATAATAACATGGAGGAAATATTCAGAGACAAACCATAGGATAAATCCTGGAAATATAATGCATAGGAGAAAACACTGGGAGGAATAGAAACCCAGAGGTCAGAAAACTGACACCAGAGTGTGAACCATGACTTTTTTAGACTGAGAACATAATTTTAGAAATTTTTAGTGTACAGAATCATGTTTGTTTGTTTTAAGTAATAAAAATTACAATGGGTGCCTAAACGTTTAACTGCCACTGTATCCATGAAAATGGAGAACAGATATTACTTTTAGATTCTCTACATTGGCGTTTCAACAAAGAATTTCCAAATTAAAATAAAACCCGGGTTTTCTTCTTTTACAGTCAGTATTTCCGTGAGACCATTCTGAATGAGATTCGTAAAGCTCGGGAACTTTACACTGGGATGGAGCTGGCTGCCGAGCTGGGCCGCATCCAACGGCGCCTGGACAACGTGGAGTGCCTTTCAGTCGACATAGTCCTCAATCTGCTGCTAACGTACAGGGACATCCAGGTATCATCTGTCTGTCTCTAAATATCAGCTTATCATTCATTACTCAACGGACTGTTTGAAGAGTCATTGTGAGCCTCACGAGCAACAAATTAAGTCCTGTGTTGGCATCTAATTTAGAGAATTATCACAAAATGCAGCTGATTTTATAGAATGTGAAAATATAAGCAATAAGTATTGGAGGATTCTTTCGATCTGTGTGTAAACCATACAAGTTGATTAATATCGGCTAATTCTTCTCAGAATGTAGAAGAGGGAGAACCAACATCATAGTGAAACTCTATGGTACCTGCTTTAATGTAAATCTCCACCAGGTGGAGGTATTGCTCCATTTCAAGAACCTTGAGTACATGCTGCTGTGGGACACAGTCAACAATGACCAAACAATCACTTATATTGGTAGATGAGCATCTACCAGAAATTTGCTGTTGACCTCCGACCTTTTTTGTTCACCTGTCCTAACCGAAATCAAATCAGATCCTCCCGTCCATCAAACAAAATTAAACTGAGCATTCTGGAAGATTTCTGCATAGAAGCCATGACATTACTGTAAACAGCCAAGATCGACACTCATTCATACTACAAGTTACAGTAAATTTACCTAAATTCTGGGTCTTTTAGTGAAGTTTAGGGCTAGTGGCCAGTGATCACCTTAGTATTTCTTCTGTTTTTCTTGTTCTTTAATGCTGGCAAATTATACAGTATTTTTTTGTCTTTCTGATGCCTGATTCTGTTTTTTCTCTCTGTTTTAGGTGCAGCTCCATCCAGAGATGGGAGTTGTATTTGTGTTGACGAGCCTCCTGTCCTGTGCGCCAATAGCATTTCGTATATATTTGTCCGTGAATTGTTCTGTGAATTGTTCTGTAATTTATGTTTGTAGCATGACCCAAGCAGAGGGTCACCCCTTTGAGTCTGGTCTGCTTGAGGTTTTTTCCTCAGAGGGAGTTTTTCCTTACCACTGTTGCTCTGGGGGTTGGTAAGGTTAGACCTTACCCGTGTGAAGCGCTTTGAGACAACTCTGTTGTGATTTGGCGCTATATAAATGAAAATAAATTGAAATTAAATTGAAATTGAAAACATATTTTCATAACTGTAACTGTTTAACTTTAACTGTAACTTTATTGATTTTAATATTGTGTTTCAGGCCCTGTCAATCACTGTGGCTAACTTGCTAATGGTTCAGTCGCTCAGTAGACAGTGATGTTATCAAATATCACATTTGATGGAGGGATGAACCGCAAATGCCCCATTTAGCTTTTAAAAAGCATATTGATTTAAACATCCCTGCAAATGGTTTTTAGACATGAAGTGAAGGGTGGGTCTTCCATGAGTCTTCTCCCTGTTGTTCAGTGGTTTCAGCAAAGAAATAAATATTATGTTGCCTCTTAAATGTTTTGTATATTAGCATTATTAGCATTAGTTTTAAACTGCTAATGGCTGCAATTCATGCTCGTGACTTGCATGTAAGTTTACCAAAGGATTAATCGACTGCTCAGAACATAATCAGTAGATTAATTGAAAAAAATCATGACAATCAATTAATCACAAAATAATCATCAAATTAATCGATTGCAAAGATTGTTAGTTGCAGCCCTGATAGCTAGCTTAAAAATGGGCTTGCTGCAGTTGTCCGCCTGCATTAGCTCAAACAGAAGGAGTCCATGAATTACCGTATTTTCCTCATTATAAGTCTCACCTTTTTCCATGTTATGAGCTCTTTAATGTGGAATTTTTGTGTATTGATGTCGTGTATTTGTTTATTACTGCCATTTATTCTTTTATTGTTGAAGTTTATTTTATTTAGTGCTTTGATTCTTGGGAAAGTTCTATATAAATAGTCATAATTATTATTAAGAACAAATGTGAATTTTTGGTATAGACGCCTTTACAGTGTCAAATTTCGCACATAATCACGTTCTCGCTGGGGAGGCCGAGATTTCGTTGTCAGTGTAAACAAGCGTGTTTGCAACATTGCATCGTTATGGAGGCGAATTCAACCAAAATATGTATTTCAGTGTGTAACTAAGATAATCGTGAGTCTTTAATGTGAGTTTTATAAAAAAAAATTTTAAAAAGCGTGGTGCTGTTAAGGTTGGGAACCGGTTCTTTTCAGGTATCCTTAAGAAATGATTCAATCCATCGACATCAATAGCCTTTTTGCTTAACGATTCCCTTATCAGTCCTTCAGAGTGGCTGTTGTTTTTTGGGGTGTTTGTCAGGAAAATGATCATTTCTCTACATTGATTACAGACCCTGCAGCGGGTCTGTATAATCAATGATTTCTGCAGCGCGGCTTTGCTTTGAACCTTGGACCAATGAAGCAGTGCTTCGATCTTCGATCTGCTGCTTTGTTGGTTCTTTGTTTTATTTCGCTTTATCTTAATTTTTCCCCGCTAAAACCCTAAAGAGCATATGTCTATGAGTAATATTTACCTTATTTATGTTAAACCAACCTGTGATGTTCTTCTGAAACAGTTGATAGATGTATTTTATAACTTAAAAATGGGGCCGATGCTAATGCGTTACCATGTCTATGGCATTTTCAATGTTAAAGTTAGCATTAAGTTGAGCCATTATCCCTCCCCAGCATGCAAAGGATTCTGGCACACTCTAAAACCATGAATATAAGTCACACAGGAGTATAAGTCAAAATTGGCAGTTCACTGGTCCTCACTTGTATCTATCAGAACCCAAAATTTCAGAGCTGAATATGCAGTAGTTTTTACAGAGTTCCTTAAGGAAATTGTGTGCACCAACTAAGTGGCTTACTCCATTAATCCCATGCCTACCCAGCTACTCACATTAATGAATGTTGCTCAATGGGAGTAATTGTGAAAAACATTCTTTCTCTGAAGGTAGACCAGAGTTGGCTAATAAGACTCTAATGCATCTCTCATCAAACCCCCTTTTGACCCCATTTTTACCACCTGAATTTGCCTGACTTTGCTGAGAAAACTCCAACATGCAAAAACTTGGATTCTGCAGAACATCTCACAATGTTTCAAGGGTAAACTATGAGCAGAGATCAGACTTTACTCTAACTACCAATGCCCTTCTTCAGTTCAAATAAATTGCCAACTTAGTACACTTATCCGAAAGGTGTGACCTTGTGAGAGGAAGCTATTGTACAAACTGTGCGAGTTACAGAGAGGTCACTGCCTCGGCATCAGTCTCTCATCGGCGTCGCTTTGAAAGTGAAGTTTTCTCCAACAGTCGGCTGTGTGGCCTGCCTGTAGAGAGCTCTAGGCTAAGCTTTTGGTCTGCTTGTCTCAAATCTGCCACCGCAGCAGTGGTTTCCGTGCTCTTTATTGCTGTGGCGCTGACTGACCAGATCCTCCCACTCACCATAGGCAGCCTAATGAATCATTCATGGAAACAACAAGCGTCGAGGACATGCTGAATTATTCAACGTGCTTTGAGTATATTGGCTATGTTGGCAAGTAAGACCAACAAAAAAGTGATGAACGGGGGGAGCTCAATTATTAAAGTGTTAAGCGGGCATTAGAATTAAAAGCTGAAGAATAAAAGTACTACAGAGACATTCATCACGTAAGGCAGCCTGATACTTTAACAGGTTGTGCATTTGGAGGACATTGTTGCACACATACGTGGACAAAGAGGCCGGTGTAGCAACCATAAATATGCCACCTGCCTATACTATACCTGTTAAAGCGGTCTATCCTGTTTTATCCTGGGTGTGCGGGGGAGGGAATCTGAATTTTTATACCATACAAAGGCAAATTTGTTCTTCCTTGTTGTTCCTTGTACCTCCACTCCTCCAAGTTTTGTGAGAGTTGGCTTGTCACATTTTTTGTAATCCTAGTGACAAAAAACCAAAAGTTGCAAAAATCTGTCCATCTGTTCCTACATGTTGTCTAGGATTATGAATCCATCGTGAAGCTGGTGGAGACACTGGAGAAGCTTCCAACCTTTGACCCTGTGGCTCACCCACATGTGAAGTTCCATTATGCCTTTGCATTGAATCGGTAAGACGTCTTCAAGTTTGGCGCTACAGCTGCTGTAATGTAGGTGTGGAGCAATGCATGCACATACAGTAGTATGCAAACGTTTGGGCACCCCTGATAATTTACATGATTTTCCTTTATAAATCATTGGTTGGAAGACCACAGGCACAGTACTATACTAGTTAAGGCCTGAAGTGGCAGGCCAAGAAAAATCTCAGATAACCTGAAGCGAAGGATGGTGAGATCAGTCATAGTCAATCCACAGACCTGCTCCAAAGACCTACAACATGATCTTTCTGCAGATAGTGTCTCTGTGCATCATTCAACTATACAGTGCACTTTGCGCAAAGAGATGCTGTATGATGCTGTAATGCAGAGGAAGCCTTTTCTGCGTACACACCGTAAGCAAAGTCACTTGAGGTATGCTAAAGCACATTTGGATGAGCCAGCTTCATTTTGGAATAAGGTGCTGTGGACCAGTGAAACTAAAATTGAGTTATTTAGACATAACAAGGGGCGGTATGCATGGCAGAAAAAGAACACAGCATTCCAAGAAAAACACTTTCTACCTACAGTAAAATTCAGTGGTGGTTCCATCACGCTGTGGAACTGTGTGGCCAGTGCAGGTGCTGGGAATCTTGTTAAAGTTGAGGGTCACATGGATTCCAGTCAATATCAGCAGATTCTTGAGAACAATGTTCAAGAATCAGTGACAAAGTTGAAGTTGCACCAGCAGTGGATCTTTCAACAAGACAACAACCCTAAACACTGCTCAAACTCTACCAAGGCATTCATGCAGAGGAACAAGTACAATGTTCTGGAATGGCCATCTCAGTCCCCAGACCTGAATATTATTGAAAATCTGCGTTGTGATTTTAAGCTGTCCATGCTCAGAAACCAACAAACCTGAGATGTTTTGTAAAGAAGAATGGCCCAAAATACCTTCAACCAGAATCCAGACTCTGCAAAAGGAGGATCTACTAAATATTGATGTATTTTTCTGGTGGGGTGCCCAAATTTATGCACCTGCTTAATTTAGTTTAATGAATTATTGCACACTTTCTGTAAATCCTATAAACTTCATTTCACTTCTCGAATATCAGTGTGTTTGTCTGCTATATGATATATTTAACCAAAATTGCTGATTCAAACAACCAATGATTTATAAAGGAAAATCATGGAAATCATCAGGGGTGCCCAAACCTTTACATACAACTGTATACTATATATGTAAAGTTACATCTGAAAGATCGAAGTACTTAATAATCTGTGATGAAACTTGCACAATTGCACAATTCAGTCAGACTGGATAGTAAGATGAGGGGTATCATTTGAGTTGTGAGGAAGTGCAAACTACGACACTTTGGCCATGTGGCGTATTTCTCCAAGTATGATCAAGAGGACCCCAAGGTCAAGACCAGGCCCGCCTGACCGCAACAGATAGGTGGTTCCTTTCAAGAGGTGGGGATGGACTAGTTGTCTGCCTGTGCGATTGCCATAACGGACCCAAGGTGGGTCCATAGTCTGGTGGAGGTACCCCTGTACGATCTCAAACTTGACCTGACCTAATTCTAGGATTAAAGGAATCAAAGATCAAAAAGTCCGTGGAATGAGGATCAATGATTAAGGAGAAACATCAAATGCAGTATCCACCACTTGACCCAGATCTCCACCAAAAATGTAATAAACTGTCCCTCGATCGAAAGCCTACGTCTCGACCAACTTATTTTGTGGAGGGAATAAGTACCAAAGTAACAGTTCCACTGGCAGCCATACGTAGAAGATGCCATGGCAGCCATCTTCAATTTCATTTTCAGATGATAACTAAAGAACCACTGGAGGAATTGGTCTAAAATTTCCACAGTAGGTTTGTGATGGATAGAAGAAGACACCTACTGAACACTGGGGGGTTCTACCATAGAGGTGGCTGCTGGCAGTCATATTCCATTCATTAACTCTCATTTCTAGAAATCTGGCCAATTTTCTTAAATCCTCCAAACCGTGACTATCCAGGGTTGGGACCAGGAAGCAGAGTTGTAGTCTTACACACCTCTCTGCAGCTTCTCTCCCCCTGCCATCCCCTCATTACCCCATCCCCGTAGAGATGGTGCCTGCTCCCAGACCACCAATAACCAGCAAAAATCTATTTAAGCATAAAAATTCAACAAGAAAAAATAATATAGCACCTTCAACTGCACCACAGACTAAAACAGTTAAATGTGGTCTATTAAACATTAGGTCTCTCTCTTCTAAGTCCCTGTTAGTAAATGATATAATAATTGATCAACATATTGATTTATTCTGCCTTACAGAAACCTGGTTACAGCAGGATGAATATGTTAGTTTAAATGAGTCAACACCCCCGAGTCACACTAACTGCCAGAACGCTCGTAGCACGGGCCGAGGCGGAGGATTAGCAGCAATCTTCCATTCCAGCTTATTAATTAATCAAAAACCCAGACAGAGCTTTAATTCATTTGAAAGCTTGACTCTTAGTCTTGTCCATCCAAATTGGAAGTCCCAAAAACCAGTTTTATTTGTTGTTATCTATCGTCCACCTGGTCGTTACTGTGAGTTTCTCTATGAATTTTCAGAACTTTTGTCTGACTTAGTGCTTAGCTCAGATAAGATAATTATAGTGGGCGATTTTAACATCCACACAGATGCTGAGAATGACAGCCTCAACACTGCATTTAATCTATTATTAGACTCAATTGGCTTTGCTCAAAATGTAAATGAGTCCACCCACCACTTTAATCATATCTTAGATCTTGTTCTGACTTATGGTATGGAAATTGAAGACTTAACAGTATTCCCTGAAAACTCCCTTCTGTCTGATCATTTCTTAATAACATTTACATTTACTCTGATGGACTACCCAGCAGTGAGGAATAAGTTTCATTACACTAGAAGTCTTTCAGAATGCGCTGTAACTAGGTTTAAGGATATGTTTCCTTCTTTATGTTCCCTAATGCCATATACCAACACAGTGCAGAGTAGCTACTTAAACTCTGTAAGTGAGATAGAGTATCTCGTCAATAGTTTTACATCCTCATTGAAGACAACTTTGGATGCTGTAGCTCCTCTGAAATAGAGAGCTTTAAATCAGAAGTGTCTGACTCCGTGGTATAACTCACAAACTCGCAGCTTGAAGCAGATAACCCGTAAGTTGGAGAGGAAATGGCATCTCACTAATTTAGAAGATCTTCACTTAGCCTGGAAAAAGAGTCTGTTGCTCTATAAAAAAGCCCTCTGTAAAGCTAGGACATCTTACTACTCATCACTAATTGAAGAAAATAAGAACAACCCCAGGTTTCTTTTCAGCACTGTAGCCAGGCTGACAAAGAGTCAGAGCTCTATTGAGCCGAGTATTCCTTTAACTTTAACTAGTAATGACTTCATGACTTTCTTTGCTAATAAAATTTTACTCATAACCATCCCAAAGACGTTATCTTTGGCTGCTTTCAGTGATGCCGGTATTTGGTTAGACTCTTTCTCTCAGATTGTTCTGTCTGAGTTATTTTCATTAGTTACTTCATCCAAACCATCAACATGTCTATTAGACCCCATTCCTACCAGGCTGCTCAAGGAAGCCCTACCATTATTTAATGCTTCGATCTTAAATATGATCAATCTATCTTTATTAGTTGGCTATGTACCACAGGCTTTTAAGGTGGCAGTAATTAAACCATTACTTAAAAAGCCATCACTTGACCCAGCTATCTTAGCTAATTATAGGCCAATCTCCAACCTTCCTTTTCTCTCAAAAATTCTTGAAAGGGTAGTTGTAAAACAGCTAACTGATCATCTGCAGAGGAATGGTCTATTTGAAGAGTTTCAGTCAGGTTTTAGAATTCATCATAGTACAGAAACAGCATTAGTGAAGGTTACAAATGATCTTCTTATGGCCTCAGACAGTGGACTCATCTCTGTGCTTGTTCTGTTAGACCTCAGTGCTGCTTTTGATACTGTTGACCATAAAATTTTATTACAGAGATTAGAGCATGCCATAGGTATTAAAGGCACTGCACTGCGGTGGTTTGAATCATATTTATCTAATAGATTACAATTTGTTCATGTAAATGGGGAATCTTCTTCACAGACTAAAGTTAATTATGGAGTTCCACAAGGTTCTGTGCTAGGACCAATTTTATTCACTTTATACATGCTTCCCTTAGGCCAGTGATTCTCAACCGGGGTGCCGCGGCACCCTAGGGTGCCGTGATCGGATCGTCGGGGGTGCCGTGGGTATTTTTCATTTTCGCGATTATTTTTCATATTCGCGATTACCGTGAATTATTTATTTTATCCATAAAGCGTCAAACGTGCTGCAGCCTCACTCTTGTCTTAAGGCGGGACAATAACAAGGAGGCTGAGGGCTGATTAAAACAGTGCCGTCTCCTTCAAAAGCTGTCTAAAATGCGGAGCCGTCGGTGTGTCTGTCTGTGCCTGTGTGCGCGCGCGCGGAGTTAACAGGCTGCAGACTGTGAGGGAGGGGGTGGGTGAGGGAGGGGGTGGGTGAGGGAGATTCCTGAATGCAGGCGAGACACGTTCAGTGCGCAGCGAGCGCGGAGCAGAGAGAGGATTTTAACCCGAGTGAACGTTAACAAAACGGAAACGTGAAGCTGCCTTTACTTCTCTCTGAACTTTCTCTAAAGGTGTGATTCTGCCGTTACCGTCCTGTTCACACCATGTGCGCGTCGTATGCTGAATTTATGAGATCATGAGATGAAATAAATGGTCAAATATCTTTAAAAACATATTTAAAAAATGAGAATATATGAATGAACTGAGCCACAAAAAAAAAACAATGTTCAGACGCAGAGATCACAAAAAGCAGGTGAGAACTCTGAACTTTAACAGCTGTTATTTTCCAAAGGTACGAGTATTTATTTGTTCAATCTTGAGCTTAATGCAGTGTTTAAGCACAAAACGTGACTGATGAGGAGAAACGATTTCAGAAATGCAACAGAAACAACCACAATTCAGAAAAAGTTGGGACTGTATGTAAAATGAAGATAAAAATAAAAATGTTGCACCATTCCCAGTTTCTCCACTCACAGAAGCCAAACGTTCTTCCAGGGTTGTGTAATTATACTACAATAGTAGAATATAAAGAAGGGGGAAAAAATAAAAAAAATAGACAATATATTCGTCAATCGCAATTATTTGTCTGACAATTAATCGTCTCCAGAAATTCCTAATCGTGACAGCCCTACTTGAGATCAGAGCGCAAAATGCTTGGGGATTTTCGAAATGCGGTGTTTTCTGTATCGATTTTCTATTGCGATAATTGGTTTTGCGCAAAACCAGAGGTAATAGCATTATAATATTATTTTGGTTGGTGGTGTGCCGCAGGATTTTGTAAATATAAAAAGGGTGCCGCGGCTCAAAAAAGGTTGAAAATCACTGCCTTAGGCAGTATTATTAGACGGCATTGCTTAAATTTTCATTGTTACGCAGATGATACCCAGCTTTATCTATCCATGAAGCCAGAGGACACACACCAATTAGCTAAACTGCAGGATTGTCTTACAGACATAAGGACATGGATGACCTCTAATTTCCTGCTTTTAAACTCAGATAAAACTGAAGTTATTGTACTTGGTCCCACAAATCTTAGAAACATGGTGTCTAACCAGATCCTTACTCTGGATGGCATTACCCTGACATCTAGTAATACTGTGAGAAATCTTGGAGTCATTTTTGATCAGGATATGTCATTCAAAGCGCATATTAAACAAATATGTAAGACTGCTTTTTTGCATTTACGCAGTATCTCTAAAATTAGAAAGGTCTTGTCTCAGAGTGATGCTGAAAAACTAATTCATGCATTTATTTCCTCTAGGCTGGTCTATTGTACTTCATTATTATCAGGTTGTCCTAAAAGTTCCCTGAAAAGCCTTCAGTTAATTCAAAATGCTGCAGCTAGAGTACTGACGGGGACTAGAAGGAGAGAGCATATCTCACCCATATTGGCTCCTCTTCATTGGCTTCCTGTTAATTCTAGAATAGAATTTAAAATTCTTCTTCTTACTTATAAGGTTTTGAATAATCAGGTCCCTTCTTATCTTAGGGACCTCATAGTACCATATCACCCCAATAGAGCGCTTCGCTCTCAGACTGCAGGCTTACTTGTAGTTCCTAGGGTTTGTAAGAGTAGAATGGGAGGCAGAGCCTTCAGCTTTCAGGCTCCTCTCCTGTGGAACCAGCTCCCAATTCAGATCAGTGAGACAGACACCCTCTCTACTTTTAAGATTAGGCTTAAAACTTTCCTTTTTGCTAAAGCTTATAGTTAGGGCTGGATCAGGTGACCCTGAACCATCCCTTAGTTATGCTGCTATAGACTTAGACTGCTGGGGGGTTCCCATAATGCACTGAGTGTTTTTCTCTTTTTGCTCTGTATGCACCACTCTGCATTTAATCATTAGTGATCGATCTCTGCTCCCCTCCACAGCATGTCTTTTTCCTGGTTCTCTCCCTCAGCCCCAACCAGTCCCAGCAGAAGACTGCCCCTCCCTGAGCCTGGTTCTGCTGGAGGTTTCTTCCTGTTAAAAGGGAGTTTTTCCTTCCCACTGTCGCCAAGTGCTTGCTCACAGGGGGTCGTTTTGACCATTGGGGTTTTTACGTAATTATTGTATGGCCTTGCCTTACAATATAAAGTGCCTTGGGGCAACTGTTTGTTGTGATTTGGCGCTATATAAATAAAATTGAATTGAATTGAATTAACTCAAAAACTCCTGATCATCACCACTTTTGCTGTGGATTTTCAAGCTAGATACCTACACAGGCCTATTGGTTTTGTCCATGCCTGCCAAAACAGCTGCCAACTTGAATTTCCATTTTGCAGATGAACTCAAAAACACCACAACTGATCATCACCATTTGTTTTGCTGGTTTGTTCCGATTAATTATCTACACAAGACTATTGAATTTAGTCAAACATGCCACTTTTACCAGAAGAATCAGCATCTCTTGCTACATTTTCTTCTCTCTGTTGCACAGTCTGAAGTTGAAAAATGTTTAATATTGTGGTTTTAATGATTGGCACCATTCCAACACATGGGCTGTTTCAAAGTTCCAGTTCAGACATCTCACACCTTCAACTAAAGGAAAAGCTGAGGGGCCAATTGGATAATTACTTTTGATCCTCTAAAACTGACAGTCTGTGTATAAAAATGACTGATTTGTACACCTTTGGACAAACATACATAATATTTCAAACCCGACAGACAATTGGTGTCATTGTTTGATTCCTTATGGATCTAACGTCACCACTGTTAACATCATGTGTGAAGCATATGTAGCTCCTCAGAAAATGACAGATGCTCATCACAGGGGTTTTGGATCGGTTGTTTCCCACCAGCTGGTTTTTGTGTAAATGTCGTGCAGTGTTCATGGTGCAATTGCCTCGCACGGCAATAACGCGCGCTGTTCTTTAATTTGGCAGTAATCAGAAAATATTTCTGCAGGATGCCAAAATGCCCATGTGCTGTGGAACTGACTGTTACCATCTGGCCAATTACCAGGATGTGATATTGCACTTGTGAGCTGGAGGCAGCACGCGGGCACATTTTGTGAGACAAATTCATGCAATAAAACGTGAATCCACAACAAGCTGCTGCCATCATTAATTTGAGATGATTGCCAATCATTCTGAATGGCATGTCACACAGAATGTATTTGTTTGCCATTAAAATGGTGAAATATAATGAAAATAATGAAGCGCCTGTGATCGCGGTATAACATCCAGATTATGAGCATGATTTCTCACATCCATTGTCAGTCCACCTCATGTGTCAGACGATGTACCTGTACACTGTGTGCGTCAGCGTGTCACGGGGATGTCTTGGTGGCGAATTGGAGAAGGCTAGACAAAGGTTCCTTTGAAAAATGGGGGACGGTGGGGGATCCTCTGAAAATACAAATTGTAAAGCCACAATCTTAGACCACATACCATCTCTAAAGCACCAGTCTGTCGCTATACGAGGTCTGTCCGTAAAGTATAGGTCCTTTTTATTTTTTTCAAAAACTATATGGATTTCATTCATATGTTTTTACGTCAGACATGCTTGAACCCTCGTGCGCATGCGTGAGTTTTTCCACGCCTGTCGGTGACGTCATTCGCCTGTGAGCACTCCTTGTGGGAGGAGTCGTCCAGCCCCTCGTCGGAATTCCTTTGTCTGAGAAGTTGCTGAGAGACTGGCGCTTTGTTTGATCAAAATTTTTTCTAAACCTGTGAGACACATCGAAGTGGACACGGTTCGAAAAATTAAGCTGGTCTTCAGTGAAAATTTTAACAGCTGATGAGAGATTTTCAGGTGATTCTGTCGCTTTAAGGACTTCCCACGGAGCGAGACGTCGTGCAGCGCTCTCAGGCAGCGTCATCAGCCTGTTTCAAGCTTAAAACCTCCACATTTCAGGCTCTGTTGATCCAGGACGTCGTGAGAGAACAGAGAAGTTTCAGAAGAAGTCGGTTTCAGCATTTATCCGGATATTCCACTGTTAAAGGAGATTTTTTTTAATGAAAGACGTGCGGGCGGATTGCAGCGTCGGCTCGCAGCCGCCGCGACGCTCCGTCACAGGAAAAACACCTCCGTTGGAAGCCTTAAGGACAAGTTGGAACATCTCCAGCTGATAAACAATTTCTCATATACTCACTCCACTGAAAGCCATCAAAAGCCAACTGGATTTTAACAAATGGTTATCAACACGGAGGTGTTTTTCCTGTGCCGCCGTGCTGCGTCGGCTGCGTCCCGACGCGCGGACCCGTACGCATGTCTTTCATTAAAAAAATCTTTAACAGTGGAATATCCGGATAAAATGCTGAAACCGACTTCTTCTGAAACTTCTCTGTTCTCTCACGACGTCCTGGATCAATAGAGCCTGAAATGTGGAGGTTTTAAGCTTGAAACAGGCTGATGACGGCGCCTGAGAGCGCTGCACGACGTCTCGCACCGTGAAAAGTCCTTAAAGCGACAGAATCACCTGAAAATCTCTCATCAGCTGTTAAAATTTTCACTGAAAACCAGCTTAATTTTTCGAACCGTGTCCACTTCGATGTGTCTCACAGGTTTAGAAAAAATTTTGATCAAACAAAGCGCCAGTCTCTCAGCAACTTCTCAGACAAAGGAATTCCGACGAGGGGCTGGACGACTCCTCCCACAAGGAGTGCTCACAGGCGAATGACGTCACCGACAGGCGTGGAAAAACTCACGCATGCGCACGAGGGTTCAAGCATGTCTGACGTAAAAACATATGAATGAAATCCATATAGTTTTTGAAAAAAATAAAAAGGACCTATACTTTACGGACAGTCCTCGTACAAATGATTTCCAGACTTCATTAGCACCTCAACTATAAAACCATACTGCCACTTTTGGCATTGTTTTAAGCCAAAGCACTTTTTATTTCTCCCTTTTTCAACCGGAGCTCCTGAGAAAAGCACTTTCCCCGACAAATAAAATAATAAATCTATCTATAAAGCAAGATGTGTGTATGTGAGTCGCATATCTCTCTGACTGTTTGTCAGATCGGCCTCAGCTTTCAGATATGGCTTGCACATGTGCAATTATTATGAAAATTTTAGGGAATAATTTTCAAAACCTTTATTTTCACTTTATCAGCACTATAAGATTGTCTTGAAATTCCCATTTTGGCATCATTTCCCTAAGTTTAAATGGATTTAGGTTTATTTCTGTAAAAATCTAATCTTGTAAGAAGAGGAAATCTGAGAGGCGAAGGTACCACACTTCAAATAAATATTGTGAATTCGTTTCTACCTTTACAGTTGTAAGAGTTACATTTTTGAATTCCTCACAATTTCCTGCATAAGAAATAACCATTGAACCTTTTGTGCTTGAAAACATAAATAAAACCCCCATAGCTCTGGGACTATACTACTTAACGTCTGGCAGCCGACACAAACAAACTGGAATCACGGAACGTGTGAGGTGCAGATAAAGGGTACTCCAAATTTAAAAAGCTTTTATGAACACACACTTATTCTTCAAAGTGTCATTCAGCTTATTATCACCTGAAGCGGCTGAAGGTCAGCTGTCGAGTTGAACAGCACATTAATTTAGAGCAGGGGTAGGCAACCTGTTCCAGAAAGAGCCATGAGGGTGCAGGTTTTCTTTGCAGCCACTGACTCCACCAGGTGATTTCACTGATTAACTGATTCCATCTGCTCAAAGTGATATTAATCAGTAAAATCACCTGGTGGAGTCAGTGGCTGCAAAGAAAACCTGCACCCTCATGGCTCTTTCTGGAACAGGTTGCCTACCCCTGATTTAGAGCTTCAGCTGTTTCCCCTCAGTCACAACAAAAGCTTCTGCAACAGTCACCTGCACAGAATCTGCAGACATACGCAGAATCACTCCACGAACCCGGTAACCTCAGAAAACTAAAGCCATCTCATCGGTGCCACGTAACTGTCAAACAACAAACGCTGTGCAACTGTTCCCTAGTTACACAAAACACACACACACCGCTGCTGTTTCTATATTGCATTTCATGGATCTGTGCAGTTATACATTTCTCTTTGTGTTAGGTTTCTATTTTTGTGTCACCTAACAACATTGATTACATTTTTTTTCCTTTTATTTATTCCTTTTTTTTCTATTGTAGAATAAATGTAACTCATATAAAGCCTCTGATGAATTTAGAATGTCCTTAGAGGTCAAAATCTTTTGACGGAAGGGCATCCAGAATGAAACATGGCACCATATCAGATCCACCGTGGTGCAAAAATGGAGAAGCAAATTAAAGTACTGTATTTTCCAGGCAATAAGTCACATCATGAAGAGGAAGAAAACGTGTAATAAGCTGCACCAGTTTATAAGTCACATTTATTTTCAGGAATGTGGTGCTACCGCTTTAAACAGCAAAAGGCAAAATTAAGTTATCTGTGCTTTATTGTTTTAGTAACTCAAACCCTTCATTAGTGGGCAGAAGCTAATGAGATAGACAATATTACTGCACAAGACACAGAACTCGGATGAATTGCTTCTTATCACCACTGACTAGACAAGGTAGCCATACAACGTAATTAACCCTCTGGGGTCTGAGGGCATTTTTTGGACAGTTCACTCGCCTGGCATAAATTTTTTATTATTGCTGTTAACAACTCTCCCTGCATCCCACATTCAAGTTTTGTGTCTGTTTTTTTTTTTTCACGACAACCTGTTCTGAATATATATGCTTTTGTTGTGTTTTATAAGTGCAATAAAGGTTTACAAACAAAAATAAGAAAGAAAAAAGTAAAGCGAAAAATAATTTTCCACACACATTTATTCAAAACACACAGCAAACTATAATAAACAACAGTTTTGACACTTTATAAAGGTAACTTGAGGTCTTGTGTGAAGGACTGTACAAAAAAAGTTCAAACAATAAACACAAATGCACATTGTGAACAATATATACAAAATGGTCTATGCGTTTATGCTCCAGTCTGAGGAGCGGCCCCTCTCCCCCACCTCATTGATATGATAAACAGTGCTTTACACCAGAGGGAGAGAGCCACAGAGTAATCCAGTAACATTCAAATGCAAACTAGTGGAGCAATCCTGATAGTTACACACTCTTTGTTTGAGCATGTGAGATTGTCATGCGAGGCTCTCCGTCTGCTTTCACTTTCGCTGTGCGTAATGGCGCAGGCCACACTGGAAGAGTTAGGGGCCTATTCATATGGGCCAACTAGTAAGATATCACTCCTGAAAATGATCTTTGGTTTATCACGTGAGGTAAATCTGCACTATGATTGGATTTTGGAAAACCATTTGACTGTGACCCAATTCCGATTGGACACTCACATTGCACACATCATCACACAGCTTCTATGAGGGGTACAAAGATGGCCGATGGTGGATCAAAAGTCCTCGGAGTTAACTTTTCAGCAAAAAAAAAGCATGTTTCTATCTCATATCATTAAAAAGTTACTTATAATTTAGTAAAGCTTGGTCCCAGCTGTCGTATATGACGGCGTCAGCCCCAGAGAGTTAAAGCTTTGAAAACTCTTGCCAATCATTTGTAAAGTATATTAGCCTTAATGTAGCCTAACTTACCTGCCGTTGCTGTTCTTGTCTCAGACAGCCCAAACAAGTATTGTGCAGAGTATTTTAAAGGTGATATTCCATATTTTTATTCCAGAGCATGGTCTTTCAGTTTGAGAGCTTGATTATTAAATTCACTTGTTTACTAAGACAAAGAATGTTGATGTTGTTTGCCTTCTTTTTCTGTTGGAATATAGCTTTCGTAACCATCTGTACATTAGTGTAGCTTAGCTTGAGGCCTTCATATCTACAGTAGTGTTCAGAATAATAGTAGTGCTATGTGACTAAAAAGATTAATCCAGGTTTTGAGTATATTTCTTATTGTTACATGGGAAACAAGGTACCAGTAGTTTCAGTAGATTCTCACAAATCCAACAAGACCAAGAATTCATGATATGCACACTCTTAAGGCTATGAAATTGGGCTATTAGTAAAAAAAAAAAGTAGAAAAGGGGGTGTTCACAATAATAGTAGTGTGGCATTCAGTCAGTGAGTTTGTCAATTTTATGGAACAAACAGGTGTGAATCAGGTGTCCCCTATTTAAGGATGAAGCCAGCACCTGTTGAACATGCTTTTCTCTTTGAAAGCCTGAGGAAAATGGGACGTTCAAGACATTGTTCAGAAGAACAGCGTAGTTTGATTAAAAAGTTGATTGGAGAGGGGAAAACTTATACGCAGGTGCAAATACTATAGGCTGTTCATCTACAATGATCTCCAATGCTTTAAAATGGACAAAAAAACAGAGATGTGTGGAAGAAAACGGAAAACAACCATCAAAATGGATAGAAGAATAACCAGAATGGCAAAGGCTCACCCACTGATCAGCTCCAGGATGATCAAAGACAGTCTGGAGTTACCTGTAAGTGCTGTGACAGTTAGAAGATGCCTGTGTGAAGCTAATTTATTTGCAAGAATCCCCCGCAAAGTCCCTCTGTTAAATAAAAGACGTGCAGAAGAGGTTACAATTTGCCAAAGAACACATCAACTGGCCTAAAGAGAAATGGAGGAATATTTTGTGGACTGATGAGAGTAAAATTGTTCTTTTGGGTCCAAGGGCCGCAGACAGTTTGTGAGACGACCCCCAAACTCTGAATTCAAGCCACAGTTCACAGTGAAGACAGTGAAGCATGGTGGTGCAAGCATCATGATATGGGCATGTTTCTCCTACTATGGTGTTGGGCCTATATATCACATACCAGGTATCATGGATCAGTTTGGATATGTCAAAATACTTGAAGAGGTCATGTTGCCTTATGCTGAAGAGGACATGCCCTTGAAATGGGTGTTTCAACAAGACAATGACCCCAAGCACACTAGTAAACCAGCAAAATCTTGGTTCCAAACCAACAAAATTAATGCCTCACAGATGTGAAGAAATCATGAAAAACTGTGGTTATACAACTAAATACTAGTTTAGTGATTCACAGGATTGCTAAAAATGCAGTTTGAACATAATAGTTTTGAGTTTGTAACGTCAACAGCAGATGCTACTATTATTGTGAGCACCCCCTTTTCTACTTTTTTTTTACTAATAGCCCAGTTTCATAGCCTTAAGAGTGTGCATATCATGAATGCTTGGTCTTGTTGGATTTGTGAGAATCTACTGAATCTACTGGTACCTTGTTTCCCATGTAACAATAAGAAATATACTCAAAACCTGGATTAAACTTTTTAGTCACATAGCACTACTATTATTCTGAACACTACTGTACATGGGAGTAGGTGCCTTCATGGAGGCTGCCATGTTTCAAAAAGGGACATACTTACTACATATTTTGCTTTTTGCAGCACAGCTGGAAGACTAAAGAAAAAAAATGAAAAGGGAATGCAGGATACTCTATATAGTCACAAGAGAAGGCAAGAGAGCATGAATCTTCATCTCCAAAGAAGAAGATATGTAAAGAGAAACAACCTCACCACTAGATGATGATAAATCCTACTCACCACAGCTTTAAGCAAGGCCCTTATGTTTTGGGATATTCATTGCAACTGCTCAATACACTGTGTCCACAACAATAATGTAGATTTTGATTGCTTTTCTCTATGTGCACATAAGCTGACAATAGCATGCATCACAATTTAAAATTTGGATCCAACTTGACTCCGTTGAGAGGGCTGCACGCTGGGGCATACTGAAAATTTGTGGGCTGGATCATCGATGGTCTGGACTGTGAGTGCTTTGCAAAACCGGACCAGAGTCTGTGACTTCTTCCCAGTGAATTCTGGCGTTCCTCTGGGTTGTAGAGAAGCTTGAATCTTCGACTGGACTGGGTTGCTTGACGCGAGGACGTTTCGCTTCAAATCGCAGAAGCTTCCTCAGCTAAAATTCTTGCTCTGGTAGTCTGACTTCTGTCTTGACTCTTGTAGAGAAGAATAAACAGAAGCCACAAAAGCTGGATTTAAGTGTGGCTTCTGGAGTGGCTTCTGTTTATTCTTCTCTACAAGAGTCAAGACAGAAGTCAGACTACCAGAGCAAGAATTTTAGCTGAGGAAGCTTCTGCGATTTGAAGCGAAACATCCTCGCGTCAAGCAACCCAGTCCAGTCGAAGATTCAAGCTTCTCTACTATGGAAACCACCTGCACAACTAAGAGCCTACACAGAAACATTCCTCTGGGTTGTGTTCCGGCTTGTTCAGTGCTTGGTGTTTGGTAGAGTTGTGGATACCAGCAGCTTGGATGCCTTTGTCGACAAGGAAAGGTTTAGTGACCTTGACTTCACAGACAATGTTGTGATCAACGGATAACCTGATCGCAGCATCTGAGAAGTTGAGTGTGGAATTGGATCATCTGGGTTTGAGGTTGTCCTGGGTCAAGAGTATTATCCAGGCTTTCTCTGATTTTCTGGATTTGGAGGTCAGAAATGTATCCATATATGGTGAAAGTGACGTTCATGTATCTGGGTTCTGGGTTTTTGAGATCAGGGGATAGTTGACATCCCTGGAAAATCCATCCATCCATTTTCTTCCGCTTCATCCGAGGTCGGGTTGCAGGGGCAGCAGCTCAAGCAAAGCTGCCCAGACCTCCTGATCCACACACACCTCCCCCAGCTCCTCCGGGGGAACCCCAAGGCATTCCCAAGCCAGCTGCGAGACGTAGTCCCTCCAGCGTGTCCTGGGTCTTCCCCGGGGCCTCCTCCTGATGGGACGTGCCCATAACACCTCTCTAGTGAGGCGTCCAGGGGGCATCCGAAAAAGATGCCCCCCTGGACGCCCCCTGGAAAATGTGTTGGGGAAATGCAGATACCACTGCAGTAGAATAAAGGTCCAAGTCTTTAGGGTCCTCCTGCTTCCTGTCTTGATGTATGATTGTGAGACCTGGACCATATGTAACCAGCGGTGTAAGGCAACAACTGGATGTCTTACGTATAAGGCCTCTTCACAAGGTCCTTGTATGCAGACCCCAATGTGAATTTGTGTCACATTGGGGTTACGTAGTGAGATTCAGATAAGGGGTGTTTGGACATGATCAAGGATGCAGGTGTCTCAATCTTGAGGATCCCAGCAAACAGAAGATGCCAGTTTCATCTTGTTATGATACATAAATGGGTACTTGTGAGAAAATCGTGAGTTGTCAGTTGTCTGCCTACATGGTTGCCATGTGGAACCCAAGGTGGTGGATGAGGCAGTGCACTTCACCAAAATCCAGCAGAAGTCCTCTCGTTTCATACAGCTCTTCCCTACCAAACTGTTGTAAGAAGATACTTGTTAAAAGTACACTTCTTTTACATAAGGGTGATTCTTAGACTACGGGCACTTATTATGTCCTTTGATCATATTGTATGAAAAACAGAAAAAAGGGGAAATTTCACACTTATATAGTTATCTTTACAATGAAAGTGTTTTAAGAAATTTGTTCTAGTAGTCTATGATGACTTTTTCACCTTTTTTCAGCATCATTATATACAAATATTGCCGTTTTGTGCTTGTCCCACACCCAGACTTTTGATCTTCAATGATAAAAATGAATGGTAAAAAAAACATTTTTTCTAATGTTTTAAAATATCTCTGAATAAAATATCAGTAAAATAATCAAAACATAATTGGGGTATTCAATGTCATACAACTGTTGTGATTTTTTTAAACAAAATGTAGTTGTCCCACACTATTGCCGTAATTTCCACCACAACACTGTAATGTCCCTAAACAGTTTGTATGAAAGATTGTTTGGGTAGTTTCTATGGAGATAAACAGTGACATCAGAGCACATGTATATAGCGCCAAATCACAACAAACAGTTGCCCCGAGGCACTTTATATTGTAAGGCAATGGTGTGGTGGAAATTACATTTACAAGCCCAGTAGTGCCCGTAGTTAAAGAATCACCCATAAATAATTTCTTCTGTCAGTAGGGACACACTAGATAGCTATTCACTATCATACTAGGTCATCTAATTTATGGAATTCATCCCGACTAAAGTATAAAAACAAACTGATATTGTTTCTCATCAGTTGTGAGAAAATATTGGTTCCTCCAAATACACTGGAATTGCTCATTTATTATGTTGTCATTGCTGTTGAGTTGACTTTCTGTTTGTTGGCGTGATATCTTGGAAGAACATGAACGGAGTTCGTTGAAGTTTGGCCAAGGGTTAAGACTTGGTCAAGGAATACACTGTCCCTTATATGACCACGAGAACCATAAGTTCAGTGCTTAACTCCAGTTTCTCTGACTTGAAGTGCATAAGAGTCTGTAACTCCCCCTGAACAGAACACCAGTCCATCACAGGTTACTCCCTAGTCAAGTCCAGTACCCATTTGCAGCTGGACATACTGGGAAAATGTAGGTGAAGTGTCTTGTCCAGAGAGGTAGCCTGAAATGGACTCAAATCCTGGTTTATATTTCGGTATTCCAGCTCCTTTCACACAAAGCCACCTACACTTGTGCCAAGAAAGAGCTGATCTGGACTAAAAGCAAAGCCCCCACTTTTATCCTGATATTGCATTTGGTGTCTAGCCCTGAATTCTTTGATCCTTTAATTGGGATGAAAGGTTGGCATTTAAGGTCAGCAATCAGATCAAAGCTCCATCAAAGCTTAGCGTATATAAACAAATCAAATGTATATGTGCAGTTGTTTTAATTCTGATGTGTGCCATTATTACGTTCAACTAGTAATAATTGTGGATTAATTGCTGTATTTTTGTTTGAAGTAATTGGGTGTGAAGATGAATTGTCCTTTTACGGATCAATAAAGTTTTTGAATCTTTGAATCTTGAATTATCATAAGCAACAAGGATCAAACAATCAGAGATCCTGGTTATAGACACAGAATCGGTAACAAACCTATAACCTTCTTGGTGATGTTTAAAGATCAGTGATCAGAAAAGATAAGTAATGAGGATCAAAAGGCCTGGCTAACTTGTACAAACTATTTTGGAGCTTGGTTGGGCTCCTGACTGCCACGGTTTTACAAAAGCACCTCTTCCCAAGCTGGTGCCCGTCTGTCCGTGTGGACTTCATGCCAAAAATGGCCAAATTAGAGCTAGTTGTATAAATCAAAGTGCGTTTTAATTCAACTCGTTACAGCATGAAATGAAGCTAAATTTGGCCAGGTGTGAGTTGAACAAGCACTCATTGTACTCAGGGTCCTTATTTTATTTTTCATTGTTTTCATTGTTTTTTGTCATTTGTGTGCATGTCCATGTGGGTCCAGGAGGAACCTGCCAGGAGACCGACAGAAGGCCCTGGATGTTATGCTGCCCCTGGTGGAGGGTGAGGAGCAAGTCGCTTCGGATATGTACTGCCTCATAGGACGGATCTATAAGGACATGTTCCTGGAGTCTCATTTCACTGACACACAGAGCAGAGACAACAGCACATACTGGTGAGAGTCCATGTGGCAATCCTGTTCACACAAACAAGTGGCTCCTCCAGACGCTGAGTCGCACATAAATATTGTTGCAGCAACTATTTAAATAGGCAGCTGACTCGATTAAGGGTGGCAGCTGTCTCGAGCATTCATTCAGTTCAGTTTTAATTCAGTTTTATTTATATAGGGCTGAAACTCAACACAGGTCGCCATTACAGATTGGCCTCAGTTGGGTGACTACCCACTCTGGCCACCACAACAACTGTTGGGGTTTTTCTGTCTGCCTGAACCCCACATGGTAGTGTTATGTGGTGACGAACTCAATAACCGTCAGGAAACGGACTTCAAAAACAGATGTTGTATTGCGATAGATGCCTGCACTGAGAACAGACTCAACTAAGACAGCGCTGGGGTCTTCCCGGAGCAAACGTCACACGCACCGCTGCACCAGAAGAGCCCCCATATTAGGGCTGAGGTGTTCTTATTCCTGCAGTCAACCTGCCCCCAGGTGGGCGGTCTTGCCCTGCCATTGCGTATCAATGGGACTATGTGATTGGCTGCAATACTGGTGCATCAGCGTGGTAAATGGGTGTCCTGATCATGTTGTTTGTTCAAGCAGCATGTGTCATATCAAAACTTTGTGACGAAGTTGTTTGTGTCAGCGTGATAAGCCGTAACAGAACATTCTATCAGGCGCCTCCATTTTTGTCCCAGACAGATATGAAGCACTTGTTTTTATCAGTTTAGACTGCATGCAAAGCAGTCAGGTGAAATCGTTTGTAACATTAAGTGGTCTGAGGACATTTGGGTGTGCATCATGGAACATTCCGACATACAATTAGAATTTAAAGCATCTACAAAAGAATAGCAAGGTGCAAGGAATTTCTCTCTCACACACATACACACACACACAGATACACACAGTCCCACACTTCACCAATGTTCCCCCAAAAATTGGGTACAATGACAAAGAGTCTGTCCTACAGTCACAGCAGTTACTGAAGCTAAAGGAAGAGAATTATTTAAGCCCATGCCAGTTATGAGTGAGAAGAGTCTTGAATCTGGATTTAAGTGAGTCCACATAATCAAACTGTTTTATCATAGTGTGCAAACTGTTCCACCAAAATGGTGCATAAAAAGAGGAGACTTTGTGACCTGCTGACTTCTTCTTTGCCCTCAGAACAATCATTGATCCAGAGAACGTAGAGCAACGGCCAGTACGTAAGGTCTATGGGGGTGTTAAACCATGACGAATTTTGTAGTTTGATAACAATACCTTACAATCAGACCTCACGTGAACCAGAAGCCAATGATGGGAAACCATGGTACAACTTCCTTCTACCAGTTAAAACTTTTAGACCCATAATAGTTGTGACGAGCCAGAAAGCAGAACATTCCAACAATCAAGTCAAGATGAATCAAAGGCATGAATCATTTCTGCACCCTCAGCCCCAACCAGTCCCAGCAGAAGACTGCCCCTCCCTGAGCCTGGTTCTGCTGGAGGTTTCTTCCTGTTAAAAGGGAGTTTTTCCTTCCCACTGTAGCCAAGTGCTTGCTCACAGGGGGTCGTTTTGACCGTTGGGGTTTTACATAATTATTGTATGGCCTTGCCTTACAATATAAAGCACCTTGGGGCAACTGTTTGTTGTGATTTGGCGCTATATAAAAAAAATTGATTGATTGATTGATTGACAAAATAGGATGAATATCACAAATATACCCATTTTGTGAGATTGAGACTTACCAAGGTGGAGGTGTTTGACAAGCTGGTGGTGCCTTGTGTTTCTGCATGGGTTACGTACATGCCCAGTGATGATACTCCACTTGGGAAAGCTAATAAAAACATTTGCTAAACTTAGAGAAGATATCTGCTGACTCATCGCTGACCCCATAATGTTGCAAACCGTAAGATATATTTGCTGGAAGAATCAGCCGAATGAGTTGGGTCACTGCCCAAATGCTTACGGACCTGACCTTATACCTTAGATACTTCTCACACACACACACACACACACACACACGGATGGATGGATGTCTGTTTACTCTTACACTGACACATAACTGGAGTCACCAGTTAACCTAATCTGTGTGCTGTTGGACTGTTTGGAAGAAGCCGGTGGATGGAAAGTTTCTGGAATTCAGAATCTTCCGATGGCATATTTGGATCCGCAATGTGGAATGTGATTTTTCCATACAAAGCAGAGGTCTCAAACAGATTCCAGAAAGGCTGAGAGGGTGCAGGTTAACATCACTTTGAGCATATGGAATCAGTTAATCAGTGAAATCATGTTAATCAGTGAAATCACCTGGTGGAGTGAAAACCTGCACCCTCTCAGCCCTTTCTGGAATCAGTTTGAGGCCTCTGATATAAAGTGTTCATTAATTACAGAGGATTTTTTGCCATCTCCTAATGGGTATAGTTGTCCTGTAAGCATAGAGAAGCTTCCTGGCAAGTAATGGAAGTTGTCTTAATAAATAGTGTGCAACATAATAACATGAAGTTACCGTTTGCCGACTTCTGAATATCATCTGATTTTGAATATTCAGTATGCTGTTTGTGTAAAAAGGCTCCCATCTGCTGATTATTTTCAGTTTGTGTCACAAATTGGTAGAGTTGGAATCATAATCACACCCCTGTATTCTGCAGAACAGATTGCTCATTAAATAAATTTCTTGATTTACAGAAGAATCTTTTTCTGACTCTAACTCATTATACCTCAATTTTTGTTTTGCTTTTGAAGATATACATATATATATTTTTTATTTTATTTTTTTCTTGTCTTATGTTGTCAGGTTTAAAAGGGGCTTTGAATCTGAACCGACACTACATTCTGGCATCAACTACGCTGTTCTGCTCTTAGCAGCTGGATATCAGTTTGAGACGTCTTTTGAGCTTCGCAAAGTTGGTGAGTATGAATTGCTTTGGATTTTTGTGTCTTGCATGAAATCTGTGAATCTGATTATTTGACTTCACTTCTGTCTTTGGTTTGCAACAGTACATCATCGTCTGTCGAGCCACAAATTTGACCAACTTATAATAATAGTATGAATAATTAAAATCTCTGTAATATCTTTCAAGGAACCAAAGGTTGCTTGAAAGAATAAACAGTTGGGAACAACCATTTTTAAAGCATGACAACTTTAAAAATGGTAGAGCGGGTAGCTGAGTGGATAAGGAGCTGGCCTGGCAACATGTCCACCTGGGTTCAAATCTTGCTCATGTTATCTGCTTGTGTCATTGGACAAGACACTTATCTACATTGTCTCAGTCCACCCAGCTGGAAATGGGTACCGGCCTTGCTTGGGGTCCTGTGTCCAACTGTCCCGTCCAGGGGGAGTCCTACACTATCATCCACTTGATGCTACAGAATCCATAAATAAGCACCGACACAATCACGGCCTATATAGGACTTACCTCTTTCTACTACTTCTTTAAAGATGCCCAGAAACACGGCATTGCTGCTTTCAGGCGGTGCAAGATCCAGAGAGTAGGGGCAGCGATGGAAGGTTCTGTCCCCAAAGAACCACAGTTTGGTGTGATGAAGGGGGAGTAGGCCCACATCTGTGCATCACAAAGTTCGTGATGTGGTGCAGGGAGGAGAAAATCCACTAAGCTCCTAGATGTAAGGACATGGGAACTCACTGGTGAGGAGGAGGATTTGGTAGGAGTTACACTAATTACTAGTGAACCAGTGAAGGTGCGTGAGGGTGGAGATGATGTGCAGGTGAGAACTCTAAAAGCTCAGTTCTGCACAAATTGGACCAAACAGGACACCATTGCAGTAGTCCGGACTGGAGGTGATGAAGGCATGATTGTTTCAACTGTGAAGTCACTGAGTAATGGGCAAAATCTTGCAGTGTTCTTGGTGTAATGAAAGGCAGTTTTAGAGAGGAGTTTGATATGTGACTGAAATGAGAGGGTAGAGTCCAGAATGATGTAGACATTCTGGTGTCTGTATCCTTGGGCAAGACACTTGTCCAGGGATACAGACAGGAGTCAAAAACAGGTCTACATACTGGTAGTTCCTTAACCCACTGATCTCAGGTTATTATCTTGCTCAAAATGTCTGTGATAGGACCATTTTGTGGTTTTCTTCTCAGTCTTCTACATTTGTTTTGAAGTCTGTATCTCAGAGGATCTCTGGAATGTGGGAATCAGAGCAGAGGAGTCATGGGAATCAGCCTCTAGCACCATACTTTAGACTTGCTCTCTGCCCATCCAGAGAGTTTTGTTTGATTGTTTTTCCCTCGTGACCCTCGCCTGCTTCTCCACAGTGTCTGGGCAACGGTGCTGTCTTGCAATTACAGTGGCTACATCACTGAAGTGCATGTTGTTGCATGTCACCATAGACCAGAGTGTGGTGGTAATCCAAGCTTTAGTCTGTAACCTCACCGCAGACGAAGAAACACTCATGATTGTTTGAAGCACTTTTTCTGTCTTGTTCTCGTTGTTCAGGAGTGAAGCTGAGCAGCCTGCTGGGTAAAAAGGGCAGCCTGGACAAGCTGCAGAGCTACTGGGATGTGGGCTTCTTCCTGGGTGCCAGCATCCTAGCCTGCGACAACACGAGGGTTATCCAGGCCTCCGAGAAACTCTTCAAACTCAAAGCACCCATCTGGTGAGAAAACCAATAAGCTGTTCTCAAATTAGGAAGCCAAAAAACAGATTTATACCACATCCCTCTCCAACTGTGCCCGTGTCACTGTGTGGCCTGAAGTGTACTTTGCATTCTCTTCTAATCACAGTGGCCATCTGTGAAAACTGTGAAGATGTTTTTTGTTGTTTCTGCGTGGACAAAAGGAAATCACACAAGTGCAAGTAGCGCATTTTGTTCACTTGAACAGCCTCACTCTCTTTACATGGATTTGATGGTTATTATGAAGTTGGTGACATTTTGAGGTACAGTCAAGTCATTTTGAGTAGATTTAACAGTCTAGAGGTTAGTATGCGGGCTGTTTTATCGTGACTGAAGGACTTATTGAACCTTGGCAGAGCTATACCTTTTACGGAGTGTCTCTCTATTTCTTGGTTTATGCACAGCCTTGACAAGTACCATGTAAGATGCACTGACAGAGTAGATGGGTAGGTCAGAAGGCAGGTTGGTAAATATGTAGTTAAATCCATCTCAGTATTGTAAATCATCAGGTTAAAATGGCATATAATCTCAGTGGAATGATACATTGCTTATGGTGATAATCATAATGTGGGGCCTGTACTGAATCATTTTGTTCAATTGTTTGTAATATTGTTTGTAAAATATTGTGATGTCATGAAAAGTCAACAACTGCATGGAAGAAAAAAATGATCCCTTGCAGAAGAATCATAAAGGATTGATAAAATATACACATAGGAAGCAGATAACATCAAGGATTAGAATTTACATTTCAGAATAATTTGTTTCTTTAACCCTCTGGGGTCCGAGGGCATTTTTTGGACAGTTCACTCACCTGGCATAAATGTTTTATTATTGCTGTTAACAGCTCTCCCTGCATCCCACAATCAAGTTTTATGTCTTTTTTCAGGACAACCTGTACTTTCAGAATATATATGCTATAGTGACGTTTAAATAAAGGTTTACAATCAGAAATAAGAAAGGAAAAAGTAAAGCGGAAAATAATTTCCACACACATTTATTCAAAACACACAGCAAATTATAATAAACAACTGTTTTGACACTTTATAAAGGTAATTTGAGGTCTTGTGCGAAAGACTGTACAACAAAAAGGTTCAAACAATAAACACAAATGCACATTTTGAACATTATATACAAAATGGTCTATTCGTTTTGTTTGTCTTCATCTCAAAGCAATTTCTGTCTGCTATTACACAAAGGTCACATCACAAACTTATACTTCTATGAAGTTGATTGTGTGTTTGTTCTCTCCTGCTGTGAAAGCAGCTTTCACACTTCGAGGCTCATTCACACTCTGAGGAGTGGTCCCTCCCCACTCACTCCATTGATATGGTAAACAGTGCTTTACGCCGGAGCGAGATAGCTTGCCACAGGCTTGTCCAATAACATTCACAGACAAACTAGTGGAGCAATCCTGATATTCACACACTCTTTGTTTGAGCACGTGAGATTGTGTGAGAGGCTCTCTGTCTGCTCACTTTCACTGACCGCTGTGCATAATGGCGCAGGGCACATTGGAGCCAGCAGCCAGGGGACTATTAAAACTGGCCAACTAGTAACACATCACTGCTAAAAACAATCTTTGGTGTATCACGTGAGGTAAATCTGCCCTATGATTGGATTTTGGAAAACTATGTGACAGTGAACCAATTCCGATTGGACAGTCATATTGCGTATGTCATCACACAGCTTCTATGAGGAGTACAAAGATGGTGGACGACTGGCTCAAAAGTCCGCGGAGTTAACTTTTCAGCAAAAAAAGTAGGTTTCTATCTCATATCATTAAAAAGTTATTAATAATTTAGTAAAACTTGGTCTCAGTCGTCGTATACGACAGCGTGGCCCCAGATGGTTAAAGTTAAACATCACAAATTTCAATGCAATTAATGTGAACAACTGATGTAAGTATGTATCAACATGGTGTAATGTATCGTATCATGGAGGCCCAAGTATCTTCCACCTCAAGCATATTGCAATAATGAGGGAAAAATCATTTAAATGTGATGACATTTATGCAACAGGTGCATCAATGCAACTTTATTTTGCCGTATAATATCCCACAGATAGTCCCTGAACCTGAAGCCAATTTACCCTAAGTTGGTACCACCCAGGGGGATCAAAACACTCTTACATCAGCCCTAGTATACAATGGCCTACGTAAAATGGAGTGGGTGGCCATCAAAGAATGCCACTTAAGCCATGTAGAGGTCAATGAAGGATTACACAGGGGTCAACATTTAAAAGTGCCCCATTCACATTGGAGATATACCACATTATTTGACTTATTAACATATAAATGCTGCAGAAATGTTCGCCGGAGCGCTGAAGGTCTGCATGCTGATGTTCTTAATGTTTGTCATCTATGTCTTTGTGTGCGTGGATGATTTCAGGTACCTGCGCTCACTGGTGGAGACCATCCTGATCTACCAGCACTTTAACAAGCCTGGCACAGAGCAGCCGGCCCCCAAGCAGGAGCTGGTGGACTTCTGGATGGACTTCTTGGTGGAGGCCACCAAAAAGGACGTGTCTTCTCTCCGCTTTCCTGTATGTTGGCACAAATGGAACAGCAGACAGTGATTGTCGACCTGTTGAAGAAGATCCCAAAAGCTCCGAAAAATTTTATTAGGTTGTTAAAGTTAAATATTAGCAGGGCTTCTTTGCTGCCTGTGTTGATTTTCACAAAGCATTTGATGCGGTTGCTCTCTGGGACATCCAAAGAATTTGTGGGATCCCCAACAAGTTGTTGGACATTAACACTAGTTTATACACAGGCACTGTCAGGGCTGTACCCAGCCAGAGTAGAAACTAAATTTTTCCAGTGCAAATGTGTTTGTCAGGGTTGTATTCTGTCTACTACGCATGGACTGGATGTTGGGTGGTTTGTGGAAACCACCGTCTCACTTGTGCCGTTGATGCCAGTGAAAGGTTTCCTGACCTTGACTTTGCGGACAATGTTGTGATCATGTGGCATCAATGCACACCCTGATTGCAGCACTTGAGAAGCTGAGTATCTGGGTTTGCAGTTGTCCTGGATTAATACTAAAAGGCTTTCAATGACTTCCTGGACTTACTATCAGAAGTCTACCTGTATGTGGTCGAAGTGTTGAGATTGTAGAGAAATTCATTTAGCTTGACAGTGACATTATGTCTCTTGGTCATCGGCCTTTGAGATTGGGAGATGCCTTGGAAGAGTTGACGGACTCGTGAGGCCACTGGATAGAGGTATTTGGTGATGTCGCTAAGGTCCTAGTCTTTAGAATCCTAGGGCTACCTGTCTTACTGTGTGCTTGTGAGACTTGGAAGCCAACCAGTGCGTGGTGCATGTCTCTGTGCGTAAAGCAGCAGAAATGTGCCTGAGTGTGGAGGACCTCAGTGGCTGGAGAAGACCAAGGGCAAGGGGACGGCCATGCTTCATTTGTTTGTGTGTGAGCCAGTGTTTTGAGGACTCTAGCAACTGTAAAAATCCAAGGACACGCCCACATTTCACCTGTGGCAGATAGATGGTTACTTTTGAGAGGTGGGGATGGACCAGTTTTCTGCCTTGGTGATTACCATACCTGACCCAAAGCGGTTCATGGTATCAAGGATGCGCCAACCCACAGCACCAGTGTATACTCCCAGACTGAATTCAACAGAAGTGAAGGCATCAGAGGGCTGATGTATATCTATACCCTACACGCTCTACACCACACAATATAAATGTACAAGTAAATGGTGTTTTTGACTATGTATGACTTCATGCTGTGACCTCTCCGTGACTTCATTGTGAAGTCATTCATACCAATCAATCACAGATATTTTGCTCATCAGTAGCTAATGTGCAGGGTAACGAAATGCCTTTTTTCATCCCCAGGTGTTGATTCTGGAACCCACTAAAGTGTACCAGCCTTCATACTTGTCCATCAACAAAGATGTGGATGACAACACGGTGTCTATCTGGCATGTGGATCCTGATGACAAGGTGGGTGTAATGGGACGTCCTATTTCATGTAATATGCAACAAAACCAAACATGTCTCTGTGCACAATCAATTAAATGTGAAATGATTCAAAGTTGCATCACCTCTCAATCATTGCATTCTGTCTAAGCAGTTTTTGAACAATCAAAAACAAATATATTCAACAAAAAGATGAATAAAACACTTTAGTTTTCACTCCTCACTGCATAGATGGACCTCACAGTGTGAGGTCCATCTATGCAATAACCATGCTGTGTCATCTGCATCTTGATTTGCCACACCAGTGAGGTGGATGATTGTGTTATAGCATAGCATAAAACATAACACACTGGATGGACACAAGAACATTTACAAGTCCTGGAATACATTTATATCTGTCTGTAATAAATACATAGATCCCGTACGGTCTTGTATGGTGGTTTGTTTCGTGCAGGCTCGGTTCAAAAATGGAGTAATAGTAAACAGAACAGACTAGTGAGGGAAGCTTCCAAGAGCCCACTGGCAACTCTGAAGGAGTTACAAGCTTTTGTTGATGTATTTGGAGCAGCCGTTTTACAGATGGCACATGGAAGATTGGAGGCTAGAGTTAATCTTGTATGAATATCTGTATTTTTTTGAAACTCCACCATGAAACTGTGACAAGCGACGCAGCAGACAAAAATTGCACCGTTTTTTTTTTGTTTTGTTTTTTTTTCCAAAAACAGACAAAAACGATAACTCCTTCAGAGTTGTCATGAGTCTCTTGGTGGCTTTCCTCACTAGGCTTCTCCTTTCCTTAGTTTAGACAGATTAGACAGAGTACCATACTGTTTGTATTTCTTGATGTTTGACATATATCAGTCTTTCTTTAAGAGTGCCCCTCAGATGAGTTGTGGTCCCCTAGTGGTATGTGAGTATATTGGTAAAATATTGCATTTTAATTTAATATATTCTAACTTGAGTGCTTCTTAAACTATTTTAAAACTGCTCCAAAGTCTAAAAATAGTAGCATATATGTATTGTTTTCATTATTTACTCAATTCACATGTAAATCCAAAAAGTTTAATTTGAATGGCCAATTTTGTGATGCTAGTACAGCTGACCATTTTACATCTGTTTAGGGTTTAATTTGTAATATACTGTTGGAGTGGGAGTTAGGTGGTCTGCAAGATTTTTTTTTTTTTCTTAGTCATGTGGTCATGGGTTCCTTGGTCTGCAAAGGTTGATGATGTAAATGAAGTCAAAGACATCTTCAGTGAGTTGGAAATGTTCATGTATCCATCCCCTGACTGGCACATGTTCATGTATCTATCCGTCGACATGGACATGTTCATGTATCCATCCCCTGACTTGGACATCTTCATGTATCCATCCCCTGACTTGGACATGTTCATGTATCCATCCGCAGACATGGACATGTTCATGTATCCATCCCCTGACTTGGACATGTTCATGTATCCATCCCCTGACTTGTCTTCAGAAAACTGGCTATGAAAATGATCCTTTTTTATTAACAATAATCCTTATATTTACTTTGTTCAGTTCCACAAGCCCTTATGCAATATTTTTGTTCAAACATTTGCTTTAAAATTGAGTATCTACACAACAAGCACATTCTAATTGTTTCATGTATTATGGTGTCTGTATCAGAGGCAAAGTGGGGAAAAAAATGTGTCACTGATGAGTTATTGTTGTGGTATTCATTTTACAGTGAAAGATGCTGCTTATGGTGATTGAACAGTCAAATTCTTGAAATATGTAATTTTCAGAATTATTCTGTAAAATTCCTGAAATTATTATTGATTGATTGATTGATTGATTGATTTTTATTTGTTAGAATAACAATAACATGTAAAAGCCAAAGGCCTGGGTAGTTTTCTGGGCATTATAGTTAACTATGACACATTTAAAAACACACAGCAGCTACACAACCGTCGATCATTGGCCATTTTAATTCATTTCCTGTTTATGTAGCTGATATGCCCACTCCACTAATGACCTTTTATTACTGCACAGTCGGTGAATATATTATGAATCATGCAGCTAATGGTGCAGTGTTTCTGTCCTTCAGCTTTCTTCATTAATCAGCTCATCAGCACACAGATGACTGTGTGATGATCTCATGTATTTAATCTGTTTTATACAGCAAAAGGGGATTCATGAGTGGAACTTCAGTGCCACGTCTGTGCGTGGCGTCAGGTCAGTGGCTGCTTCATTTACTGACACTATTCTAGCCGTGTGGCATGAAAATTATTTCAGTTTATATCACAGGTGGTGGGTGAGAAAACATTCACTGCAACTTGCTCTAGTTTATATATGTATACATTTTACAGATTATATCTTGTATCACATCATGAAGGGAAAAAAAACATGAGTCACATTTTGCCACTTAAATAGATCCTTGTCATTTGATTGTTGGATTCTGTGTCATGTGACATTTATTATTTGTCCCATTGCATGGGTGACGTCACTAGTGTGCATTTTTCTACCGCTTTCCGTGCATTTTTTCCCCTGATCCGTTTCGCTCTTTTGCATGGCTCCATTAGCGTCTCATAAAAATGCTTCCATGATAAAAGGAAACTAAATCCAGCACCATCAGTGTTTGCAGGGACATATTTTGTGCCTATTGAAGCCCTGGCAGGTGAAGAATTGGACAAGTTGATATCATTCAGACTAGATAAGTGCGGCTGAATGGTGGCAAAGAGAGGGAAGGAGATCCCGACTGATGGAGTGGAGTTGCCAGAAGGCAGGACAGTGGACATACAAGACAGCTACATGTACCTGGGAATCCCACAAGCCAACGGGAACTATGATGAAGATGCAAGAAGGCCAGCCAAATACCTCCAGAAGGTAAGACAGGTGCTGAGAATCCAGTTTAATGATAGGAATAAGATCTGAGCCACCAATGCACACCCTACCAGTCATCGGATACCCAGCTGGAATAATAAGTTGGTTGTGATGCACGGAGGCTTCCACTAAAAGTCCATCACCCTGAGGCTGTATGAGCAACAGAAAGAAGGAAGGCGAGGAGTAGTGTGTGTCAGAGCCACAATCCAGGATGAGACGAGGAGCATCCATGAATACATCAGGAAGATGGTCCCCTGAGATCAGCTGCTACAAGAATGCTGAAGACAGATGGTGATAAAGAACAGGAGGAGGAGATATCATGGAAGACCAAGCCCCACCATGGAATGTACCATCGACAGACAGAGGAAGTGGAAGTCCTACCAAATTTTATTCAATATATAGAAATGGTACAATTTCAGAAGTATCAGCATTCTGTTCACATACGTATGGTTGTACATACAGCATGTGTGTTTTGAATAAACGCAAACTGAAGAAGCAGACAAATGTGCATTACGTCACTCTCCTCTTTTGTTTCTCAGCTTCAGACTGAATTAAAGCATGATGAGTTAGGACCACAGTCTATCACGGCTTCTGTGTCGTCTCGATCGGCCCCTCCTTTTCCCCGGTGCTCAAAGGAACAGAGTGTCGGATTGGCAAAATATAGGGCTGTGTTCGCGCGTTGCTAAGGAACGGCTCATTCTCTGTGCCCACTCAGCCTGCAGTCAGGAGGACACAATAGCTGCTTCTCCAGCAACAATGCGACCACACATAAAGCCTCTCAGCCGTCTGGCTCAGCAGGTTCAGTCTTGGCATTGTGGCCAAGATTTGGGTGACTGCTCATCCATGCGGATAAAAGTCATCATTTAGACTTTGTAATGATGCGCCATAATTTGAAGGAAAATTCATTGTTATTGCCTGTGATTCACAGGACCGGTATAGGAATAAAGGAGACAGAGAATGGGTCCACAGAATTTCTGTTTGTGCAAAACTGGCGTCATACAAGGTGGACATTGAAAAGTTTTGAGCCTGACCCGGAAAAAAAAGGAGAGTGTGGTTCTCCATCTTTTGCATTCTGAGAAACCATACAATTTGCCAATGTGCTCCAAAAAGGAGCACATTGCCATAGAAGCCCATGTTAAAATGTCCAAATTTAGAGAAGAAATAATCATGTTTGTCACTATAGCTAGTTTCTTGTTCATTTATTTATTTATTTATTTTTATAACTTCTCGATAGCCCCTTATAGCTTTAGATTGTTCTGTCAGTCTGAGATGGGGGCATGTCCAGGCTTCAAGTCAGGCAGGGTCTCGCCCACGCTGCAACTCTTAACCTGTTTATTGGTTGTCTGGGATGTAGGCTGAGTTAGAATTGCTAAGTTATTTATGGCCATAGCACAGCTGTCCGTGGATTAAATGAGAAATAAAAGATGAAATGTGAATATTCTGTTCAGTGCACAATTAAACATTTTAAATATGGAGCCCATGACTCAAGTCATCAGAACACGAAACCAGGGCCCGGTTTCATAAAGCAACCTAATCTTTCAGTCTACTAAACGTTCTTAGTGGACTACAGTTAGTCACCCAACATTATCCATCTAATCACCATTTCACATCGATAGCTAAACTTGCAGATTAGCTGTCTTACCTTAGTCGACTGTTTTCACAGTCATAACAGCCTCGCGCGAGCCGTTGCCGAGAGACGGCTCCATGCGCGACAGTTTTGTTTACTTCCTGGTTGGTCATTGTCAAGGACTATCCAGCCTTTGGTTTGTTAAATGGTTTTATTAACATTTACTGACCCATATGAACTGCAGAATGACGTGCTTAGCACTTAGCCTAGCACTTTCACTCTTCCGTTTCTTCTTCTACACTTTCGTCAACCTTTTTCGTCAACGCTGCTCAGCGTAATGGCGATGCCCGGTGGCTCGTGTGAGAACTGTCACAAACACATCATGACAGTCATCTGCCAAAAGCGAAGGAAGCAACTCTTTTGAAGGAATACGAGTGACGTAAGAGAGCTTTTGAGTGTTCATCAAGTTGTGGTTCATGGTAGCTGCCATTTTTTGAGGTAAGACATTGAAGTTTTATCAACTAAAATAAGATTAGTCTCTTCTGTACCAGGTTAAAATGTGCAGTCGGGTAACGTGAAACTTCAGCTGACTAAGCGCTTTGTGCAACAACTAACGTCACAAAATTAGTCAATTAAGTGAGTTTAGTTAACTACACAAGATTAGACTGATATATGAAACCGGGCCCTGGTGTAAATAGGATCGAAACTGATTTCTATAAGCATCAAACACACATCATCGTCTATACTAGGTTTCTATATGTACTGTGGGATTTTTTTTTACGTTTTTTTCTACTCCTGCAGCATGTCTTATTGACTTTTTATCATATCATTACTTTGTATCAGCTGACATTACTGTGTGTGGTGTGTGTACAATTTGTTGGCACATCTATTGGGCTTTTGTTTTTATTAAGCGGCCGTAAGGAAACAGTGACCAACAGCTTTTCATTTTCCATCAAAGATTTGACAGCTGACATCACTGTTCCAATAAAAGGCTTCATTCAATCTCTCTTCTGCTCTCGTAGTTTTCTTCTACATCTAACTGTCACGTGTTTCTCCTCAGCATCTCCAAGTTCGATGAGCGCAGCGCATTCCTCTACGTCCTGCACAATGCAGAGGACTTCCAGATCTATTTCTGCACAGAGATACACTGCAAAAGGTTAGTGGTATGATGATGCAGTAAGTATCAGTGGTGGGCACAGATAACCAAAAAATTAACTTTGATAACAGATAATCAGATAACTGAAAAGTTATCTTCGATAAAGATAAAACAATAAACCACCCAAAAATGTATCGGAAGTTACAGATAACCGATAACAGATAAATTCCAATATTACTTCTGACACATCTACAACTAGTAGTAGAACAAATTTAATAGCTTATAATAATAAAAATAAAAACAGACCACAACAATGAGACCACACTTTTCTTTCTACATTCTGCCCCTGCTGGAAGCTCTTGTTTACTACAGAGCTCCCAACACAGAGGCACTCCGAGAGCAACCATAAAGCCAACTCTCTATCAATTACGATAGATAAAATTAGCACATTACTTTAAAACTAAAACATATATCTGATATTTTCACTTAATAAAACTTCAGACATGACAGTAATTTTAAATAACCTGTCCAAAATTTGCTTGGTTAAAATTTGAACCGTAAGTTAAAAATGTATGCCTCTGGATGACTTAGGTGATATCAGCAGCCTATTGGTATGGTGTTAAAAGAAATTTTTTTTTTTCTTTTGGGGCTGTTTCTCTTTTGTTTGCAGAGGATTGAGATGCTTCTTATACAAGCAGCTCTCTTCTGTTAGCAAAGGTTATCACTGTGCGTCTGTTACAAAATTTTTAACAGGTGAGTGCTAAACTAATTTTAAAAAATGCTTGTTGCTGTTCAGCTTTGTTTATTTTGTTCATCGGTTTAAAAGTTATCGGAAAAAGATTAATCGGAAGATAAGTGGTCCGATAATGGTTTTTAAAGTTATCTAAAAAGATAATCCGATAAAGAAAACATTATCTTCGATAATTATCTGTTATCGGATTATTGGAAGTGTGCCCACCACTGGTAAGTATATTAACATCTCTATTGTCTTACTTTGAAATTTGTGCATAATTACTCAGGCAGTGAAATCTTAAACTGTGAGGGTACTTGGTATTTCAACTTTAGTTTATATGAGGGTAGGCTGAAAAGTTCTAAGGCTCACTATGATGTAGTTAATGCATTAACTGTATCATCAAGTTGATTGGAGAGGGGAAACCTATACGCAGGTGCAAAAAATTATAGGCTGTTCATCTACAATGATCTCCAATGCTTTAAAATGAACCAAAAAAAAAAAAAACCAGAGACGTGTGGAAGAAAACGGAAAACAACCATCAAAATGGATAGAAGAATAAACAGAATGGCAAAGGCTCACCCATTGATCAGCTCCTGGATGATCAAAGACAGTCCGGAGTTACCTGTAAGTGCTGTGACAGTTAGAAGACGCCTGTGTGAAGCTAATTTATTTGCAAGAATCCCCCGCAAAGTCCCTCTGTTAAATAAAAGACGTGCAGAAGAGGTTACAATTTGCCAAAGAACACATCAACTGGCCTAAAGAGAAATGGAGGGATATTTTGTGGACTGATGAGAGTAAAATTGTTCTTTTTGGGTCCAAGGGCCGCAGACAGTTTGTGAGACGACCCCCAAACTCTGAATTCAAGCCACAGTTCACAGTGAAGACAGTGAAGCATGGTGGTGCAAACATCATGATATGGGCATGTTACTCCTACTATGGTGTTGGGCCTATATATCGCATACCAGGTATCATGGATCAGTTTGGATATGTCAAAATACTTGAAGAGGTCATGTTGCCTTATGCTGAAGAGGACATGCCCTTGAAATGGGTGTTTCAACAAAACAATGACCCCAAACACACTAGTAAATGAGCAAAATCTTGGTTCCAAACCAACAAAATTAATGCGTCGCAGATGTGAAGAAATCATGAAAAACTGTGGTTATACAACTAAATACTAGTTTAGTGATTCACAGGATTGCTAAAAAAGCAGTTTGAACATAATAGTTTTGAGTTTGTAGCGTCAACAGCAGATGTTACTATTATTGTGAACACCCCCTTTTCTACTTTTTTTACTAATAGTCCAATTTCATAGCCTTAAGACTGTGCATATCATGAATGCTTGGTCTTGTTGGATTTGTGAGAATCTACTGAATCTACTGGTACCTTGTTTCCCATGTAACAATAAGAAATATACTCAAAACCTGGATTAATCTTTTTAGTCACACAGCACTACTATTATTCTGAACACTACTGTATCTGTGGGGAAAATTTTGTCAAAATCTATGCAGTAGTTTTGACATCATCCTGCTAACAGACAGACAAATAAATAAATAAAAGCCAATGATTTTATTACGTCCTTGGATGTAATTATACAAAAAGATAGCTGATATTGAAAGATACATATTTTCTCAGACGAAACTGTTGGGAAGGTGTCGTAGCACGGACCCACAACAGGGGGCGCAAATGAACGGACAATGAGTAAGCCAAAAGGTAACAATTTAATGTTGTGATATTACACAACGAAACGTGTCTTAATGTTCACAGTCAATAAACACCAGGTGACGTGTGGGCAGGCTCGAAGATAGAAGACGCCCGACGAGAGAGAAGCCGCGTCCCACACGGCCTCCACCACCAACGGCCTGAAGAACACCGGAGCCGCCAAGTCCCAAGTCCCCAGGTGGCCTCTGTCTTCGGCTGTCGACCCTGGTACTGCTGGCAGAAAACAGAAAGATAATGTGTGAGTGTGAGTCCGCACACTCAGTAATTAACAGTCCAGACACCGTTAGGAGGGAGCACCTCCACCTCCAAATCACACACACTCGTGCAGCTCCTGATCAACCACTTGTCTGGGACGGGGTGCGAGGTGAAGCCGTCACTGTCACACCAAAATGCCAATCCTCCAGACAAGGAAACACTTCAGGAAAACGGCTGCAACAGAAGTTCAGTTGGTTACACAATGTGTCAGTCAGCAGAGAAATTACCTTAGTACTGGTAGTCGATTTCTCGGCGGGGAGGTGGAGTTGCAGTCCGGCTTATATGGTGGTGTAGATGAGTGACAGCTGGAGTAATGAGTGACAGCTGTCACCTCCTCTGGGTCTGGCGCCCTCTTGTGCTTGGAGCCCGCACTCCAAGCAGGGCGCCCTCTGGTGGTAGTGGGCCAGCAGTACCTCCTCTTCAGCGGCCCACACAACAGGACCCCCCCCTCAACGGGCGCCTCCTGGCGCCCGACCAGGCTTGTCCGGGTGTCGTCTGTAGAAATCGGCCAGGACGGCCGGGTCCAGGATGAAGCTCCTCTTCACCCAGGAGCGTTCCTCAGGTCCATACCCCTCCCAGTCCACCAGATATTGGAACCCCCGGCCCTTACGACGGACGTCCAGGAGCCTGCGGACCGTCCAAGCAGGCTCCCCGTCGATGAGCCGGGCAGGAGGCGGCGTAGGGCCAGGTGCACAGAGGGGCGAGGTGTGGTGTGGCTTGATACGGGACACGTGGAAAACAGGGTGGACCCGCAGTGAAGCCGCGAGTCGGAGCTTCACTGCGGCCGGGTTGATGATCTTGAGGATGGGGAATGGGCCGATGTATCTGTCCTTTAATTTGGGTGAGTCCACACAGAGGGGACTGTCCTTTGTTGACAGCCACACCTCCTGCCCGGGCTGGTATGTGGGGGCCGGGAACGTCGGCGGTCCGCATGGGTTTTGGCCCCTCGTCCGGGCCTTTAATAGGGCAGAGCGGGCGGTCCGCCACACCCCGGCGCACCTCTGAGGTGGGCCTGGGACCGAGGGCACACCGACCTCTCCCCTCCACCAGCGGGAACAATGGGGGCTGGAACCCCAACATGCCTCAAAAGGGGAGAGGCCGGTAGCACGACGAGATTTGTGCTGTTATGGGCCTACTCGATCCAGGCCAGATGGTGACTCCAGGCCGCCGGGTGAGCGGAGGTTGACGACAAGCGAAGGGCCTGTTCCAACTCCTGGTTAGCCCGCTCTGCCTGGCCGTTGGTCTGGGGGTGGTACCCGGACGAGAGACTCACGGTGGCTCCCAGCTCCTTACAGAAACTCTTCCACACCTGTGAAGAGAACTGGGGACCACGATCTGAAACGATGTCCGATGGTATCCCATGCAGCCGCATGACGTGGTGGACCAGGAGGTCTGCCGTCTCCTGGGCCGTTGGGGAGCTTCGGGAGGGCCACGAAGTGGGCCGCCTTGGAGAACCGGTCCACTATCGTGAGAATCACGGTGTTGCCCTGGGACGGCGGGAGGCCCGTGATGAAGTCCAGGCCGATGTGAGACCAGGGGCGATGAGGCACTGGCAGGGGTTGGAGGAGTCCCGTCGTCCTCCGATGGTCTGCCTTGCCCCTGGCGCAGATGGTACAGGCCTGGACGTAGTCCCGGACGTCGGTCTCCAGGGACGCCCACCAGAAGCGCTGCTGGACTACTGCCACGGTCCTACGCACTCCGGGATGACAGGAGAGCTTGGACCCGTGACAGAAGTCCAATACGGCAGCTCTTGCCTCTGGTGGGACGTACAGTCTGTTCTTGGGGCCAGTCCCCGGGTCCGGGCTTCTTGTCAGGGCCTCCCGGACGGTCTTCTCCACGTCCCAGGTGAGGGTGGCCACGACAGTGGACTCGGGGATGATGGTCTCGGTGGGGTTCGACAGCCCCGCTTTGGCTTCTTCTTCGTGCACCCGGGACAATGCATCTGGTTTTTGGTTCTTGGTCCCGGGGCGATACGTGATCTGGAAGTCAAAGCGCCCGAAGAACAGAGACCAGCGGGCTTGCTGGGGTTCAGCCGCTTGGCGGTCCGGATGTACTCCAGGTTCCGATGGTCCGTGAAAACCGTGAAGGGCAACGATGCCCCCTCCAGCAGGTGTCTCCACTCTTCAAGAGCCTCCTTCACCGCAAGAAGTTCCCGATTGCCGACGTCATAGTTTCGTTCAGCTGGGGTCAACCTGCGGGAATAAAAGGCAACAAGGATGGAGGACTTTATCAGCCTCCACGCTCTGGACAGCACGGCTCCTATCCCTGAGTCAGAGGCGTCCACTTCTACTATGTACTGGCGATCAGGATCAGGCTGCACCAGAACTGGTGCAGTCGAGAACCGACGTTTCAACTCCTGGAACGCGGCTTCGCACCGATCCGACCAGGCGAAGGGGACCTTGGTGGAGGTCAGGGCAGTCAGGGGCCTAACTACCTGACTGTAACCTTAATGAACCTCCTGTAGAAATTTGCAAGCCTAGGAACTGCTGTAGTTTGCCTGCGGCTTATCGGTTGGGGCCAATCTCTCACCGCCGCAACCTTAGCCGGATCAGGGGCGACGGAGTTGGAGGAGATGATGAACACCAGGAAGGACAAAGAAGTGCGGTGGAACTCGCACTTCTCGCCCTTCACAAACAGCCGGTTCTCCAACAACCGCTGTAGGACCTGACGTACATGCTGGACATGGGTCTCAGGGTCCGGGGAAAAGATGAGTATATCGTCCAGATATACGAAGACGAACCGATGCAGGAAGTCCCGCAAGACGTCATTTACCAAAGCTTGGAACGTCGCGGGGGCGTTAGTGAGGCCGAACGGCATGACCAGGTACTCAAAATGACCTAACGGGGTGTTGAATGCCGTCTTCCATTCGTCCCCCTTCCGGACCCGAACCAGGTGGTACGCGTTTCTAAGATCCAATTTTGTGAAAATTTGGGCTCCATGCAGGGGCGTGAACACTGAATCCAACAGAGGTAACGGGTATCGGTTGCGAACCGTGATCTCGTTCAGCCCTCTGTAATCAATGCATGGACGGAGTCCGCCGTCTTTCTTGCCCACAAAAAAGAAACCAGCACCCATCGGGGAGGTGGAGTTCCGGATCAGCCCGGCAGCTAAGGAGTCCCGGATGTAGGTCTCCATTGATTTGCGTTCCGGACGTGAGAGGTTGTACAACCTACTGGACGGGTACTCAGCGCCCTGGACCAAATCGATGGCACAATCATACGGTCGGTGCGGGGGAAGAGTGAGTGCCAGATCTTTGCTGAAAATGTCAGCAAGATCGTGGTACTCCCTTGGCACCGCCGATAGATTGGGGGGGAACTTTGACCTCCTCATTAGCCGTGGTGCCGGGAGGAACCGAGGATCCTAAGCACTCCCGGTGGCAGGTTTCGCTCCACTGCGTCACAACCCCAGACGGCCAATCAATCCGGGGATTGTGCTTCACCATCCATGGAAAGCCCAAAATCACTCGGGAGGTAGAAGGTGTTACATGGAACACTATCTCCTCCCTGTGATTCCCAGACACAACCAAAGTCACTGGTTGTGTCTGATGTGTGATTAATGGAAGCAGGGTGCCATCTAGTGCTCGCACCTGCAATGGTGCCGGCAGAGCCACCAGAGGGAGCCCTACTTCCTTTACCCATCTGCTGTCCAGCAGATTCCCTTCAGACCCTGTGTCTATCAGTGCTGGGGCATGAAGGGTTAAATCCCCACAAAGGATTGTTACTGGGATTCGTGCAGATTTGCGGGGTTTTCCCGCGTGCGTGTTATGACCCACCCTTAGCCCAGTTTCTAAGGACGGGCGTTGTAGATTGACCGTTTTAGGGCAGTCCTTCTGCATGTGCTCGCAAGAGCCACAGACAAAACACTCCCCGTGGGCCAGCCTCCTTTGTCTGATTTTTTATCTTAATTTGGCCCTGCTCGTGTCCCTAGCCTCCTCAGCAGGGGGAGCCGTAGCCACACGGAGCTCTCTGGCAGTGAAGCGTGGGGACGACGTCACCTTGTCGGAACCGGAAGGGGGAGGGACGGCTCGTGCCCGGTCACGCCCCCCGGCCTGCTCCCGACGATGCTCATTTAAACGGTTGTCTAAACGTATAACCAAATCGATCAGCCCGTCGAATTCCCGCGGTTCATCCTTGGCCAGTAGGTGCTCCTTAAGGACCGGGGACAGTCCATTTACAAAGGCGGCGCGGAGCGCAACGTTATTCCAGCCGGACCTCGCTGCCGCGATGCGGAAGTCGACTGCATACTCGGCTGCGCTACGGCGCCCCTGTCTCATCGACAGCAGCACGTTCGAAGCGGTCTCGCCTCTGTTGGGATGATCAAACACTTGTTTGAATTCCCGTACGAACCCAGTATAAGACGTTAGGAGCCGTGAATTCTGCTCCCAAAGCGCCGTAGCCCATGCGCGTGCCTTTCCTCGAAGCAAATTAATAACATAAGCCACCCGGCTAGCGTCTGATGCGTACATGACGGGGCGCTGTGAAAAGACGAGCGAACACTGCATGAGGAAGTCCGCGCACGTCTCGACACAGCCCCCGTATGGTTCCGGAGGGCTTATGTATGCTTCAGGGGACGGTGGGGGGGTTCGTTGAACGACCAGTGGAACGTCTAATACGGGCCCAGGACCAGCCAGAGGAGTGGCTGCAGCAGCGCCCTGATCGCGCACTTCCACCCTGGCGGTGAGAGCCTCCACCCTCCGATTAAGGAGGACACTCTGCTCGGTCACAAATACTAACCGGGCCTTGAAGGCGGTTAAGATCTGCTGCAGCTCACTCAACCCGCCTCCTGCTGACGCCTGCGCTCCTGGCTCTTCCATTGGCCGTTCAAGCTGGAGTTGACGCCCCTCGGAGTCCATGACGATGGCCGAGAAATCCTGTTGGGAAGGTGTCGTAGCACGGACCCACAACAGGGGCGCAAATGAACGGACAATGAGTAAGCCAAAAGGTAACAATTTAATGTTGTGATATTACACAACGAAACGTGTCTTAATGTTCACAGTCAATAAACACCAGGTGACGTGTGGGCAGGCTCGAAGATAGAAGACGCCCGACGAGAGAGAAGCCGCGTCCCACACGGCCTCCACCACCAACGGCCTGAAGAACACCGGAGCCGCCAAGTCCCGAGTCCCCAGGTGGCCTCTGTCTTCGGCTGTCGACCCTGGTACTGCTGGCAGAAAACAGAAAGATAATGTGTGAGTGTGAGTCCGCACACTCAGTAATTAACAGTCCAGACACCGTTAGGAGGGAGCACCTCCACCTCCAAATCACACACACTCGTGCAGCTCCTGATCAACCACTTGTCTGGGACGGGGTGCGAGGTGAAGCCGTCACTGTCACACCAAAACGCCAATCCTCCAGACAAGGAAACACTTCAGGAAAACGGCTGCAACAGAAGTTCAGTTGGTTACACAATGTGTCAGTCAGCAGAGAAATTACCTTAGTACTGGTAGTCGATTTCTCGGCGGGGAGGTGGAGTTGCAGTCCGGCTTATATGGTGGTGTAGATGAGTGACAGCTGGAGTAATGAGTGACAGCTGTCACCTCCTCTGGGTCTGGCGCCCTCTTGTGCTTGGAGCCCGCACTCCAAGCAGGGCGCCCTCTGGTGGTAGTGGGCCAGCAGTACCTCCTCTTCAGCGGCCCACACAACAGAAACCACTCTTGAATTAAATTCAAATTCAAATTTATTAATTTATATATTGCCAGTTCACGATGAGATCGTCTCAAGGTGCTTCAAACAACAAAAACTGAATTAAAGATTTAAAAACACAATAAAAAAGACAAAACCATAAGAGATTACAAGAATAAAAACACGACACTAATGATAAAACAAGGAAAACAAATAAGTCTTTAAACGTGATTTAAAAGTCTCCAAAGTAGCTGACTGCCGAATTAAAATGGAAAATACTTTTATTAATCACTATATGGTTAATTTGATGCAATAAAATGAGATTTAAAAGGGTTGAGGGTGGGTGTCTGAGACAGTTTTAAGAAGTACTGCTTGAAATTTTGAACAAGATGCAACAGCTGGGAAAACTATTACAATTAGTGGTAGGTTGACCCCCATTTTGCAATATATTTACTGGACTAAATGTCCAGTACCCAAAGTTCCTGTGAAGAGAGTTGATGCCATATACCTCTAGTTGTTGCTTTAGGTCACTGGTTAATGTTCAAATCTCACAACCATTCAGTAAAACAGGAAGCACAAGGACCATAAGGACCTGGACCTTCGACTTTAAGATATCAGCATCACCAAGCACCTGTAACGAGTGACCTCATGACTCTGAAAGCTCAATCACAATCATTGAGTCATTCTGCCCCAGAAAGAGAACAGTTGAAAGAAATCATTGAATGTCATGACATTGATGTTCATGGGTTTATGTAAACCTGTGACCAAAACCATACTTTGGTTTGCTGAATGTACTGTAAGTAAAGCAGCAAGCACTTTATTTTGGATGTGATATATATATATATATATATATATATAACTTTATGTTTTATACACTTTCTGCCCCATATTGGTAAATAATTTTTTGCATTTTGCCGTTTTCCACTCTGGTAAATTTTTCTTCTCTTTCCATGTCTGTAGTTCAGTGTTTCGCGTCAGCTGTGTGTCGAAGTGATAAATTTCGCACTTCTCCGCTCCGACAGGCACACCTTGTTTCATTTTGACACCGCCGTGTTCCTCGCTAGCGTTTGTGCGAGGGACTGACTGTTTGGTGTTTGTGACTCCCCAGATTCTCGAGCGTTTCCAGTTTGATTGTCGGCGCTGTGAGAGTCAGTGAGTCATGCCTGCTGCTGTGGCGACGCCGCTGCTCTCATTATAACACAGACGGAAAAGTGAAGGTGCAAGCGGGGGGCGGAGGTTGGGGGGAGATGAAGGAAGAGGGGGGGGGTGAAACAGATGAAAGGTTGGGGGGAGGAAGCGATACAGTCTGGAGCGTGTTTGTACATATGTGCAATTAGCACAAGCACACGTGTGTTGCGGAACACCTGCAGGCACCGCGGCGAGATGATTCATAGCTTATGTGCAGCGAGCGCTGTAAAGGTCATGTTTTGTTTGTGTATGTGTGGACGTGTGCACGTAAACAGACTGTAACCCCGGTCACGTAAGACCACCACTGCTGTGACGGGAAAATTTATCATGTTATCATTTGCTGTTTTTGTTTTCCATATACAGAGAAATTACCAGATTTCCAGGTTTGGAGTGTACCGTTATTCATTGGTACGTTGAATTGGCGTATTTGATGTTGGGCGGGTGATGTTAAAGAAGATTCTAGCTGCTGCTGACCTGATAGTTAGTGGTTAACAAGTAAATTTGAGTTAAATTAAGACTGCAGTAAGTAAGTACATGCTGTTCTTTTCAAAACAGTGTTAAATCAACTCTGTTAGACGGTGTGACATTTGCAGCTTCATGTTGGAGTGAGGAGAAGGATTGTAAAACAGGATAAGAGCTCAAATCTAGGCTCTAATCTCCCATGTGCCTTCTGACAAACTGCAGCTGAAATTATACTCTTGTGAAGCTGCGTAACTGGTGATGCAGTAGACAAAAGTTGCATTCTGCAGTTTCTCCAACAACATCTGGAGAAGCCTATAACTCCTTTGGAGTTGTCCTGGTGGCTTCCCTCACTTGTCTCCTGCTGTATGAAAATTCAGTAAGGTATATCTTATATATTATATTCCAATTCTAAGATGGAACTATGTTAGTAGACTAAGGTATATCTAAATATCTAAAAAGGAAGAGTAAAATAGAAGAGTAGAAAAGAGTAGAGTAGAGCCACTTAGGTGCCTGGTCTTGAGAATTAGGGTTGATTTTGAGAACTGGCAACTTGATGCTGATTTACCAAAGAGTACCGTACTGTTTCTGTTAATACTGTGCTGTTACCGTATTTCTTAATGATTGATGGACATGAAGTCCAAGACATATTCAGTGATTTGGAAATGTTCATGTATCCATCTGCAGACATTCTAAAAAAAACTGGCTGTAAAAGTAATTATTTAAATGTTACATTTAGAATAAATTGCCCCTATCCTTTTTTTAATGTGTTGCAAACCACAATTGCAGGGACAGATGGGTAAAACTGATCGCAGTGTCAGTGTCACACACTTTTTGAGGACAGCCTGCTTTAGATGGATATATCACACTGTCATATTGTTTCCATTCCAGCACACAAAAAGCTCAGCGTCAGTTTTGACGTTTAACTGTAATATGCTGTGATAAACGGCTGAAATGACAAAACATTGTCGCTGTCCAAATACATATGGACCTCACGTGCTGACCTGCTTTCTCTCTGCAGATTCTGTGATCTGGTCAACAGCATAACACAGGAGGCCTGGAAAAGTCCAGAGGATGGAGACTGTGACACCGACACGTTAGAGGTAGGAGCTTCACAGAGGTCGTGGGATTGTTTCTTTGTTTGTTTGCATTATTCTTCGTTATGCTTTAAATTGTTACCTGAAGAGTAGACAGCAAAATCTTCAGTTTATTAAAGTTACATCATGTGGATCAAAAGCAGTCCAAAGTGTTACATGCAGAAGTGGTTCTGATTTAGTTACACTTTGCACAGTGTTAAAATAAACACACTTTAATAGTGTTAACTTTCTAACACCCAGTGTTACCTCATTACTTTTACACTACAACTAAAATCACAGTATTTTCACAAAAATTACTTTTTCCTTAGTGAGCACTAAAATGGCACTTTCACAGAGTTAAATTGCTTTTGTAGAGAGTTGAATCAACACTGATGTGTTCAGTGGTCCATTTGGGGTGTGTCCGAGTGCATGCTGCTACTTAAGCAGCTGGAAATACCGACACAAAGTTTGGCACAGTGCTCACAAGTGTTCATTATTCATGAGTGTTTTATAGCCCGAATGTGATAGCAGCCAATCAGAGTGTTAGTTGTCCTACCGTTTAAACTGAAGTGCCCCAGGCACGCAGTATTATGTAAACGGGCACAAGTGAAACATTTTCCGGTTTGTTAATGGATTAGTATAAACCTGTCGGAGAGCACAGCAAACAGCGGCCACTAAAGCTCCCTGAGGTGAAGCCTTCGGCAAAGTCCCTTTACATCCAGTACTTTAGGCCTGCAACTGAAAGTGCATTGCAAAATGCATTTAGGGCATGTCTTAAACTCCACTGTCCTATTTAGAATCTGAATAATCTGGGTGCAAACTAAGCCACAGGGTGGCAACACATCCATCCATACATCATCCAAAATTCAGCCAGGAATGAGACATGTGGGATCTACATGAGAGTTGGTTTAGATCCCAAGAGTGATTGTGGGCTAACACACTATCATTCATTCATTTTCTGTCAATTATTTGGATCTGGGGCACGGTGGCAGAAGGGCAAGTAGCTCAGCACACACTTTCCTGTCTTCAGTCAAGTCCCATAACTGTTCTGGAGGATCTGGAGGCGTTTCCAAGCCAGTTGGGACATATAATCCCGCCAGTGTGTCCCCAAGGCCTCCTACTAGTTGAATGTGCCTGGAAGACCTCCCTAGGGAGATGACCAGGGAGCATCCTCATCAGATGCCCAAATCACCTGAACTGGCTCCTTTTGATGCAGAGAACCAATTCCCTCCTGGATGTTTGAGATTCGTACCCTGTCCCTGAGTGTAAAACAAAATACCATCTCTTTTCCACCGCTTGTATTTGTGACTTTGTTCTTTTGGGCACGACCCAAAGTTCATGACCGTCAGAATTTGCACGTGAGGTCCATCTCAAAACTGCAACAACTGCACCTCGTGCACCCAGCCAGTGGTCAGTGAACAGTTTTTACACATAACGGCTGCAACCAGCCATAAAGAACGGAATGTTCAATCTGTTAATCCAACTGTCAAATGAGTTTCCAGTCTTATGTCACTTGTGTCGGGTCTTTTTCCACTAGGCTGTGCCATACTTCTGTTTGAAAGCAATGACAGGTGACACTCTGTTGTTGTATTTGAACTGCAACATGCCTGTGCTTAATGCACACAGTAAATCCAACCCCTTTACACCCTGTGCCAAACTTTACAAGCAGATTATTCTTAGAATTATGGCTGTGTGCGCACTGTGCTTGTCTTCGCAGTACGACTATGAGTACGATGAGCACGGGGAGAGGGTGATTCTGGGAAAAGGCACATTCGGAGTGGTTTACGCTGGCCGAGACCTCAGCAACCAGGTGCGGATTGCCATCAAAGAGATTCCAGAGAGAGACAGCAGGTGAGTTTCTCTTTGAGCGAAAAGGCCACTGTCCTTTCTTTTGTCATTTTTAGTGTTCATCTTTTGCTGTTTAGGTAGTGTCGGGCATGTGTCACCCGCAGGCTTAGATCCGGTTTTGTAAAGCAACATTTATTTATATAAACAGAATTCAATGCAGTGTCACTTCCCAGGATATCCCGCTCCTAAACGTAGTTTGGCCATCGGTACAGATAACTTGCAACTGCAATAATCACATTAACGCAAACGTTTTTGGGATCAACTTCGAAACGGACAATGGGCAAGTTTATGGATGTATGAATAAGTGCACAGACAAAGAATGGGGCCTGAAGTTCCATAGAATTACAAAGAATTTTGTGAGAAGAAAACAGTTGAGAGTCATCAACAGGAGGAACCCAAGTCGCAGTGAGGAAGGAGCATGTTTTTAGTGAAAACTGGCGTTCCTCAGGGGTGTGTTCTGGCTTTCTGGATTGTCCTGGATCAAGACTAAGATTCAGGCTTTTAATAACTTCCTGGTCTCAGCCACCAGAAGTGTAAGAATGTTTGTATGGTGTGTCATTAGCATTCCGTGTAGGAGGATACGTGAAATGCCTTCTTTCATTTGCATCATATTGTAAAATTTGGCTGATGCAGTCTTCTGGAATGGGTTACTGCAGTGTTCTGTTTCTTGGTTTTCATTAGCAAACATGTAATACTCAGAACACCCTCAAATATCAGTCGTAGCACATGGCTAAATGCCATTTCTAGGCTGCATAGGAAGCTAAGATGATTGCCCTGAGGGGAGATAAGGAGATGTTTGTTTGTTAGAGGAATATGTGATCAGGTGACTCTGTATCTGGGGTCCAGTGACACTTGGCCTAATTAGAGAAGAATGCAAGTGATTTGTTCCTACAGATATGCTGTTGTCCATTTGGCTGCTCCCGTTTTTTTTTGTTCAGGGTCGCCACAGGGATACAGCCAGATCCGCACTGGTAATTGGTACGTTTTACCCTGGATGCCCTTCCTGACGCAACTCCAGTGTTGCCTGGAGAAACACACACAGCCACTGGTGTTCCAAAGAGGTCTCCCATCCAAGTACTAACCGGATTCTACACTCCTATACACCTTATATATGCTTATTTAGAGTCTGCTCCTAACCAAGGCAGCATCTCTACATCTGGAAACGGTCGGACTGTGGCTGCCCACTGCTCCTAGTGGTTGAATTGTGTCAAACTGTAATTATGATGGGTTAAATACAGAGTGCAAATTTTATTGGATGTATGTGCAATGACAAATGTCTTTCTTATTATTTGTCCCGTCTCAGTCATGGTGGGTGATGGCTGGGACCTGACAGATGCCTCTGCTCTGCTGTATTGTCCCATTAGACCACCTACTTTGAGTACTTGTATAAAGCTGATCCTCCTGCTGGGACTTTGGAACTCTCTGGTGCCAGGATTTTTGTGGCTGATTCTCAAGTCAAGACAAATTTAGCTCCACTGTTTGTAATGTTCTAGGAACTTGGTTTGAGTGACAGGGTTGTGGAGAGAAGTGCCGGTGAATTCCCACCCACTGCTTTGTTCCGCCACGTCTCCTCTGTGTTCGGAGTCTCTCGAACTGAATTATTTTACCGTCACTCATTCCAGTAATCAGCAAGTCAGTGGGGAGTTCACGATGACAAAAATGTCAAATTTGTGTAAATAATCCTGAGGGGGGATGTAAATTGTAGAACAGGCAGAGTGTGACTCATGTGGCATAGTATAATTGTTGCGAAGTGTTGGCATAGTGTGAGGCGGTACCTGCTGATGGAGCCTCAAGGGGTTGTGGTGCTGGTGGATACAGTATTCTCCTCAGGTACTCCACAAGCTCCACTTCCCTCATTCTGAACAATATCCACTCATAACATCCGTTTATGGTTGCACTAATTATATTTGACTGTTTTTCATTAATTATTATAATAATAATAATAATAATACATTTTATTTATAAAGTGCCTTACATTTGGCAAGCAAATCTCAAGGCGCTACCATAAAAATACAATAAAACACAGTAGAATGGGGGTAGAAAAAAACAATTGAGAAAAAGCTTTTAAGAACAAGTATGTCTTTAAGTGTTTTTTAAAAGTTTCAGCTGACTGTGGCAGTCTTAGATGGTAGGGAAGAGCATTCCACAGTCAGGTGCAGCCGTCTGGAAGGCCCTATCTCCCATAGTGCGGAGTATGGCCTTTGAAAACTGGAGTTGGTGACTGTCATAAGAGCGCAGGTGATGTGATGGATTGTAAGGACTAATCAGATCTTTAAGGTACACCGGAGCGCCGCCATAGACACACTGATAGGTCAGGAGACAGATCTTATATTCAATCCTGAACCTAACAGGGAGCCAGTGAAGGTTTTTAAGGATGGGTGTGATGTGCGTGAACCTCCGCACCCTTGTCAGGATCCTAGCAGCGCAGTTCTGAATATACTGCGGTCTCTGCAGGCTCCTGCCAGGTATCCCAATGAGGAGTGCATTGCAATAGTCCAGCCTGGAGGAGACAAAAGCATGGACCAGTTTCTCAGCATGGGGTAAGGAAAGGAAGGGACGGAGTTTGGCAATGTTCCGGAGATGAAAGAATGTAGTTTTGCAGAGGTGCTGGATGTGGATGTCAAATGACAGGTGGGGATCCAACTGTACCCCAAGGTTAGTGACAGAGGAATTTAAGGGAATGCTGTGGCCGGTAAATGAAAAAACAGTCAGAGGCAAAGACCGAAGTTGGTAAGGGGTCCCAATGAGCACACCTTCGGTTTTATTACTGTTAAGCTGAAGAAAATTGTCATTCATCCACGCCCCCATCTTCTCCAAGCAGGCAGTAAGAGCAGTTAATGAAAGTGAGGGCAATGTAGTGTCCAACCTGACATAGAACTGAGTATCATCAGCATAGCAATGAAAGGCAACTCCATGCCTGCTGATGATGTGGCCCAGGGGGAGCATGTAGATGGAGAATAATGTGGGGCTGAGGACTGACCCCTGAGGTACTCCACAGGTGACAGTGTGGGGCCTCGACCTGGCTTCCCCCAGAGCCACATACTCAGATCTGTCAGTCAGGTAGGGCCGAAACCACTGGAGTGCCGTGTGGGAAATGCCAATAAAGTATTGCAATCGGTGGAGGAGAATAGAATGGTCCACAGTGTCGAAAGCGGCTGAGAGGTCCAAGAGTAATAAAAGAGATGGAGAGCCCTGGTCAGAGGCCACACTCAATGAAGTTGGGGATTATTATGTTTTCGCACTGTCCATCCGGTCATCCGTCTGCAAACTTTTAGTTTCTACACAATAACTAAAGAAGGCCGCGTCTGTTTGAAGCCATTTTTTGTTGGTGATCTGGGGGAGGCTAGAGGAAGGTTCCTTTCGAAAATGGATGTGGCCGTGCCATATTGAATTTCATTTCCACACAACTAAAGAACACCTCACCTGTTGGTTTGTTACCCAGTAACAGAGGTGATGTCAAGTCTAATTAAATTCATTCACTGCTATATTGTGATGCAACATAAAAGTGTATTCATTGCCCAAATGTATTTTGTTTAGTTGTTTTTTTTTGTTTGTTTGTTTTTTTTTTTGTCATTCAAGTTTTTATTAATTTTCCTTTTTCACACAACAAAAAGATTATAACATCCCAACAAAGGAAACAAATTAAAAGTTAAAATAACCAACAATATATAATGTGTAAAATAATCAATGGCACAATCATGGAATTTTGATGATAGCAGAGTCTTTTTCTTTAAAAAATGACATGAAATATATCCACATTTTGCTGGTTTTATCATGGGCCTTACGTATTTTGGAGATGAACGCCTCATAGGCCCCCAAATGTATTTTGTTTCATTTTAATGCAGGTACTCTCAACCCCTCCACGAGGAGATTGCCCTCCACAAACACCTCAAGCACAAAAACATCGTCCAGTATCTCGGCTCCATCAGCGAAAATGGTTTCATCAAGATTTTCATGGAACAGGTGCCTGGAGGTGAGACGATAGACGCAAACAAGTTTGCATGATAATCATCTGCAGAAAGAATTTGTTTTCCACAAGAGATAAACACTCCTCTGACTCCTTCCAAAATAACTGAGAACTCACAAATACATTAAATTGACTCTTTTTTAAGATGCTAACAAGTCTTTAGCTTGTGCCGTCACAGCGCTTCCGTTATGGAAATGGAATTTATCTGTTGGTGAATTGGTACTTGACACCAAATTGTTACAGATCCAAGGTATTTGGGGTATAAGTTCATGTCACAACCTTCTACAAGGAGTTCAAAGGGCATCAAGCTTGTCTGACCTTTTCTGGGTCTATTCTAGGGTCAAGGGATAGAAATAGTCTTTCACTATTCCATTACTTGATGCTAAATCATCGCAGACTAATGACATTACGGTACTTGAATTCATTTCACAGCTTCCTCACAAGAACTCACAGGACATCGACCTGGACCTCCTTTTTCTGGGCCAAATCCAGGAACGTCTGAGAAAACTGTCCTCCTACTCTACTGGCAGGAGCTACTGGTCCTAAAGGACAAATATCTTGTTAACTATAACAATTTGGCTGAAACAGAAAATTCCTGCTTTTAAATATTGGGATTTTATCATGACATTAAAAAAATAATAATTTCTTACATTTGAAAGTGAAAAAATATTTGCAAAATCTAAATAAATCTTGATCTAAAGTCATCGAAATACATCTTAGACCAGGTAGTGCAGCGAATGCCAGATCAAGTGTGTTGATATTTGTGATTCTGTATCCTGTACTGTCCAGGGAGTCTGTCCGCTCTGCTGAGGTCTAAGTGGGGTCCTCTGAAAAACAATGAGCCCACCATCGGCTTCTACACACGGCAGATCCTGGAGGGACTAAAATACCTGCATGACAACCAGATCGCTCACAGAGACATCAAGGTGACTCAACGTAAACTACACAGATAATGTTTCCATCAAGATAAATACGATGGATTACATGTCACTATCCACTGCCACTTTGGGAAATTGATCCAAAATTGTACTTCAGGCAGTGAGACATGACCTGGGCTCGATTGATTGACCTCTAGCAAAACTAACCTTGCTGGGCAATTATGGAATCCACCTTCATATATGTGTCAAGGTTGGTGCACACTGGATTGGAAAAAACACCCAATTTTTGGGTAGAAATTTGTGTGCAATTCAAAAATACCTCAAGTGTCACCAAAGAACAAGGATTTGCAGTGGAAGTACAGGTCTTCTATAGACTTTCAGTGTTAAAATGTTGATTTCCTGAACTCTTCTCATGCATGTCCTTTTTATCAACAGGGTGATAACGTTCTCATCAACACCTACAGCGGTGTCTTAAAGATATCTGATTTTGGGACATCCAAGAGATTGGCTGGGATCAACCCGTGCACTGAGACTTTTACAGGTAAATGTGAACTAACCGACATAAAGATGTCTTCAAGCTCTGCTGAGCTCCAAGAATAAAGTTCTGCCTCTTAATTAATAAAGTGACTGCAAGGTCGTTATTATTGCAGTTTATTCCACTAATCCTTTGTAAAGGTATCACTTTCCTTTTCATTTAAGTGCTATCATGCTGGGGAAAACTGAAACATGTCAGCATCAAGAAGTGTTTAATAATTTATTTACTTTACACATTACTGCAGTCTGTATTAATAACAAATATAACGCAATGCTAAAATACCCTCAGCCATATGAGCATTGGCTTCTTTATAATTTGCAATTGTTTAATTGGTATTCCAGTGCAAAGTGTGTATGCATACGTTTGTGTGTGTATATATATATATATATATATATATATATATATATATATATAATTATACATTTGTTATTTGCATTAATATCCTGTTGTTTTACTTACAATTTGTACATTTGTCAATTTATTGTCAATTTTTCAGTAAAGCACCTCTATTTATCAATCAATCAATCATAAACAATATTTACGTTTATGACCTTTTGACAAGAGCAGAATTTAGTTTTGAGTTAGCGGAAGATAGTGTGCACGCTGATGTCCATGAAATGTCTTTTCAATCACTCCAGAGGTGTTATCAGGTTACAAAAACAGTGTTTTCAGTTTTAAAAGTGTTTATTTCTCACTGCCCTTTACATAATATGTGACAAATAGGTTATATTTACACAAAATTAAAATGGAGTTTGCAGCTAGCCTGTGATGTCACCACACTAACGTCCGCGAACTGTCTTCTAAATCACTCCAGAGGTGTTATTAAGTTGCAAAAACAGTGTTTTCAGTTTTAGAAGTGTTTATTTCTCACTGCCCTTTACATAATATATGACAAAGAGGTTATACACACAAACAAAACGGAGTTTGCAGCTAGCTTGTGACGTCACCACACTAATGTCTGCGAACTGTCTTCTAAATCACTCCAGTGGTGTTATCAGGTTACAAAAAGTGTTTTCAGTTTTAGAAGTGTTTATTTCTCACTGCCCTTTACATAATATATGACAAAGAGGTTATACACACAAACAAAACGGAGTTTGCAGCTAGCTTGTGACGTCACCACACTAATGTCTGCGAACTGTCTTCTAAATCACTCCAGAGCTGTTATCAGGTTACAAAAACAGTGTGTTCAGTTTTAGAAGTGTTTATTTCTCACTGCCCTTTACATAATATATGACAAAGAGGTTATAGTTACACACAAACAAAATGGAGTTTGCAGCTAGCTTGTGACGTCACCACACTAACGTCTGCGAACTGTCTTCTAAATCACTCCAGTGGTGTTATCAGGTTACAAAACAGTGTTTTCAGTTTTAAAAGCGTTTATTTCTCACTGCCCTTTACATAATATATGACAAAGAGGTTATATTTACACACAAACAAAACGGAGTTTGCAGCTAGCTTGTGACGTCACCACACTAACGTCTGCGAACTGTCTTCTAAATCACTCCAGTGGTGTTATCAGGTTACAAAACAGTGTTTTCAGTTTTAAAAGCGTTTATTTCTCACTGCCCTTTACATAATATATGACAAAGAGGTTATAGTTACACACAAACAAAATGGAGTTTGCAGCTAGCTTGTGACGTCACCACACTAACGTCTGCGAACTGTCTTCTAAATCACTCCAGTGGTGTTATCAGGTTACAAAACAGTGTTTTCAGTTTTAAAAGCGTTATTTCTCACTGCCCTTTACATAATATATGACAAAGAGGTTATAGTTACACACAAACAAAACGGAGTTTGCAGCTAGCTTGTGACGTCACCACACTAACGTCTGCGAACTGTCTTCTAAATCACTCCAGTGGTGTTATCAGGTTACAAAACAGTGTTTTCAGTTTTAAAAGCGTTTATTTCTCACTGCCCTTTACATAATATATGACAAAGAGGTTATAGTTGCACACAAACAAAATGGAGTTTGCAACTAGCTTGTGACGTCACCACACTAACGTCTGCGAACTGTCTTCTAAATCACTCCAGTGGTGTTATCAGGTTACAAAACAGTGTTTTCAGTTTTAAAAGCGTTTATTTCTCACTGCCCTTTACATAATATATGACAAAGAGGTTATACACACAAACAAAATGGAGTTTGCAGCTAGCTTGTGACGTCACCACACTAACGTCTGCGAACTGTCTTCTAAATCACTCCAGTGGTGTTATCAGGTTACAAAACAGTGTTTTCAGTTTTAAAAGCGTTTATTTCTCACTGCCCTTTACATAATATATGACAAAGAGGTTATATTTACACACAAACAAAACGGAGTTTGCAGCTAGCTTGTGACGTCACCACACTAACGTCTGCGAACTGTCTTCTAAATCACTCCAGTGGTGTTATCAGGTTCCAAAAACAGTTTTCTTTTTTAAAACTGTTTATTTCTCGCTAGTGTTTACAGAATATATGAGAAACATGTCATAAACACATAAATGAAGCAGCTTTACAGCAACCTGCCACTGACATCACAATGCTGTTCTACTCTGATTGGCTGTCAGCCCCGCCACTCAAAAAAAAAAAAGGAACAGAATGAAACAGAATGTAACATTTTAAAATACCTCTTAAAATAGGTCAAGGTAGCCATCTTTGAAACTGCTTGAATGGAGTTGGACTGTTGAATAACTATGACTCCAAATCGCAAAAAAAATAAATAAAAAAAAATAGTTGGGACGATAAGAAAAATGCCAATTAAACCCCTGCAGTAATTCTTGTATTCACCGGTAGTTTGACTTCTACCTCGTATGTCATTGCAGACAGTATGAACCCAAGATGTTTTATGTGGTCCTCTTTAGATCATTTGTTAATCCATTCCTGTGTTTAGGTCTTGCAACGCATTCTAAAAAAAAATGTTGGGATGTTGGGAAATTTGTGTTGGAGTCAATATCATGCACATAAATGCCTTCACAATTGCAACAAAACAAACTACATACAGACAAGACAGCACCAGCTCTGCAACTTACAACAATAAATTGTACATTAAAATGGTAAAAATAGTAAATGGACTGCATTTATATAGCACTTTTCCATCTGCATCAGATGCTCAAAGTGTTTTACAATAATGCCTCATATTCACCCTGATGTCAGGGTGCTGCCATGCAAGGCGCCCACTACACACCGGGAGCAACTAGGGGATTAAGGACCTTGCCCAATGGCCATTAGTGATTTTGCACCATTGCGTGCTCCTGGACCTGACCTCAACATTGTATAAAAGTATAGCATCTGGTTCTGTTTGATTAATATATTCATTGAGATGTTGTGATGAATTAATCCTGAATTCATGTTTGCACAGAGTGACTCAGTGTGTTTTATCAGCGTCCTTGGTGCCGGTTCATGCAGGTTTGCTGTTGGTGGTGCACACGCAGTGTTCACATTACTTCTGCATCACCAATGACAATCAAGTTCAACAAAAAAAAATATTCCTTTGCCTTCCTGGCTGTCAAACTTTGTTGAACCATGAGGCCTTAACAGAAACACTACAGGAGTGTGTCGTTGCAGCTCGACTCGCTGATGCTGAGGTGCGAATGAACCCCATACAGACAACACCATGTGTCCCAGTCTGTCGGCACTTTTAGATCCTAAGATTCCTGTAAATATTACGGCGAGTAGCCGACTCGTGCTTGCTGAGTTGTTCCAGTCAGAGACGGTGGCTTTGGCACGACTCAGGCGTGTTTGTGCCTGCGTGATGTTGCCCACACAGAGGCTGATTGTAGCTCAGCGTGACCTCTCAGATTAGACCGTTTGGCAGCTGATTGGAGCAGACAGGAACGTAGACTGGGTGGTGGAGCCGTTTCAGGAAACCGCTTCTGCTTTTTATAGTTGTTTTTTTTTTTTTTTTTTCCTGCTGTAACATGTCCCTGCCCATTTCAACACAGTAGATTAGTTTCTAAAAGCAGCACATATGCAGCAGACTATTATTAGAACAAAGGAGTTCTTTGAATGTCGAGCCGAACATGTTACTTTGGACCGAGCTGAGATTCAACAGGCTCTTTGTCGCTGCTCCTTTCACGAAACCCTACGCGCTTTGCAACCACTTGGAAGCAAACTGGTCATTTGCAAGAACAGTCGCCACCACAAAATGGTTAAATTTGCAACCCATCTACAGTAGTGTTCAGAATAATAGTAGTGCTATGTGACTAAAAAGATTAATCCAGGTTTTGAGTATATTTCTTATTGTTACATGGGAAACAAGGTACCAGTAGATTCAGTAGATTCTCACAAATCCAACAAGACCAAACATTCATAATATGCACACTCTTAAGGCTATGAAATTGGGCTATTAGTAAAAAAAAGTAGAAAAGGGGGTGTTCACAATAATAGTAGTGTGGCATTCAGTCAGTGAGTTCGTCAATTCTGTGGAACAAACAGGTGTGAATCAGGTGTCCCCTATTTAAGGATGAAGCCAGCACCTGTTGAACATGCTTTTCTCTTTGAAAGCCTGAGGAAAATGGGACGTTCAAGACATTGTTCAGAAGAACAGTGTAGTTTGATTAAAAAGTTGATTGGAGAGGGGAGAACTTATACGCTGGTGCAAAAAATTATAGGCTATTCATCTACAATGATCTCCAATGCTTTAAAATGGACAAAAAAACCAGAGACACGTGGAAGAAAACGGAAAACAACCATCAAAATGGATAGAAGAATAACCAGAATGGCAAAGGCTCACCCATTGATCAGCTCAGGATGATCAAAGACAGTCTGGAGTTACCTGTAAGTGCTGTGACAGTTAGAAGATGCCTGTGTGAAGCTAATTTATTTGCAAGAATCCCCCGCAAAGTCCCTCTGTTAAATAAAAGACATGTGCAAGCATCATGATATGGGCATGTTTCTCCTATTATGGTGTTGGACCTATATATCGCATACCAGGTATCATGGATCAGTTTGGATATGTCAAAATACTTGAAGAGGTCATGTTGCCTTATGCTGAAGAGGACATGCCCTTGAAATGGGTGTTTCAACAAGACAATGACCCCAAGCACACTAGTAAACCAGCAAAATCTTGGTTCCAAACCAACAAAATTAATGCCTCGCAGATGTGAAGAAACCATGAAAAACTGTGGTTATACAACTAAATACTACTTTAGTGATTCACAGGATTGCTAAAAAAGCAGTTTGAACATAATAGTTTTGAGTTTGTAGCGTCAACAGCAGATGCTACTATTATTGTGAACACCCCCTTTTCTACTTTTTTTTTTACTAATAGCCCAATTTCATAGCCTTAAGAGTGTGCATATCATGAATGTTTAGTCTTCTGGTACCTTGTTTCCCATTTAACAATAAGAAATATACTCAAAACCTGCATTAATCTTTTTAGTCACATAGCACTACTATTATTCTGAACACTACTGTACATCGAGAGTTTTTTTTTTTCCCTTCCATGTACATCCATTTCTTTAACACATTTTTCATACAAATTGTAGTTGCCTGACTGAAATATTTTGTGATTTTTCCTTTTGAAACTTCTATGTTTAAATTATTCAGGTTTGCACTAGAACTTGACTGATGTATCAGTTTGCAGATAATATCGACTGATTTGCGAACATTTCGCAAATCAGTCGATCGTAAATCCAAATTTCGGGATTTGCATTATTTTTGCCAGTATGAAAATTTTTATATTATCAAATAAACGATACAGGAAAAACATTTTGGCTGTTGGAAATGGTGTCATGACATATGTTATCCAGCAGAAGGTGCTCAGATAGTATGTTGCCAAGCATGGCTGGGACCCCAACACCCTTACTCACATTAGCTACAAGAGGCATAGAGACCAGCTGCCATTCATTTTTAATCTGAGTGGGTGTTTTACAGCAACAGACAAGTGGTCGCCATGCCACCAGCTAGGCGGGGCCAAAATAGACGAGAACGTTATCTTCCAACCTTGAGGTATTTTCAAGCATTGCACTTGCATAGGTCATCATATGCATAAAATTACGTGGTTTTTTTTGCAGGTAAACTGTGTGAAAATAAGTAAAAATGAGCAGCCTCAAATCAAATCAATTTTATTTATATAGCGCCAAATCACAACAAACAGTTGCCCCAAGGCACCTTATATTGTAAGGCAAGGCCATACAATAATTACGGAAAAACCCCAACGGTCAAAACGACAGTGGGAAGGAAAAACTCCCTTTTAACAGGAAGAAACCTCCAGCAGAACCAGGCTCAGGGAGGGGCAGTCTTCTGCTGGGACTGGTTGGGGCTGAGGGAGAGAACCAGGAAAAAGACATGCAGTGGAGGGGAGCAGAGATCAATCACTAATGATTAAATGCAGAGTGGTGCATACAGAGCAAAAAGAGAAAGAAACACAGCAGTCTAAGTCTATAGCAGCATAACTAAGGGATGGTTCAGGGTCACCTGATCCAACCCTAACTATAAGCTTTAGCAAAAAGGAAAGTTTTAAGCCTAATCATAAAAGTAGAGAGGGTGTCTGTCTCCCTGATTTGAATTGGGAGCTGGTTCCACAGGAGAGGAGCCTGAAAGCTGAAGGCTCTCCCATTCAGGCACTTCTGATTTAAAGCTCTCTTTTTCAGAGGAGCTACAGCATCCAAAGTTGTCTTCAGTGAGGATGTAAAACTATTGACGAGATACTCTATCTCACTTACAGAGTTTAGGTAGCTACTCTGCACTGTGTTGGTATATGGCATTAGAGAACATAAAGAAGGAATCATATCCTTAAACCTAGTTACAGCGCTTTCTGAAAGACTTCTAGTGTAATGAAACTTATTCCCCACTGCTGGGTAGTCCATCAGAGTAAATGTAAATGTTATTAAGAAATGATCAGACAGAAGGGAGTTTTCAGGGAATACTGTTAAGTCTTCAATTTCCATACCATAAGTCAGAACAAGATCTAAGATATGATTAAAGTGGTGGGTGGACTCATTTACATTTTGAGCAAAGCCAATTGAGTCTAATAATAGATTAAATGCAGTGTTGAGGCTGTCATTCTCAGCATCTGTGTGGATGTTAAAATCGCCCACTATAATTATCTTATCTGAGCTAAGCACTAAGTCAGACAAAAGGTCTGAAAATTCACAGAGAAACTCACAGTAACGACCAGGAGGACGATAGATAATAACAAATAAAACTGGTTTTTGGGACTTCCAATTTGGATGGACAAGACTAAGAGTCAAGCTTTCAAATGAATTAAAGCTCTGTCTGGGTTTTTGATTAATTAATAAGCTGGAATGGAAGATTGCTGCTAATCCTCCGCCCCGGCCCGTGCTACGAGCGTTCTGACAGTTAGTGTGACTCGGGGGTGTTGACTCATTTAAACTAACATATTCATCCTGCTGTAACCAGGTTTCTGTTAGGCAGAATAAATCAATATGTTGATCAATTATTATATCATTTACCAACAGGGACTTAGAAGAGAGAGACCTAATGTTTAATAGACCACATTTAACTGTTTTAGTCTGTGGTGCAGTTGAAGGTGCTATATTATTTTTTCTTTTTGAATTTTATGCTTAAATAGATTTTTGCTGGTTATTGGTGGTCTGGGAGCAGGCACCGTCTCTACGGGGATGGGGTAATGAGGGGATGGCAGGGGGAGAGAAGCTGCAGAGAGGTGTGTAAGACTACAACTCTGCTTCCTGGTCCCAACCCTGGATAGTCACGGTTTGGAGGATTTAAGAAAATTGGCCAGATTTCTAGAAATGAGAGCTGCTCCATCCAAAGTGGGATGGATGCCGTCTCTCCTAACAAGACCAGGTTTTCCCCAGAAGCTTTGCCAATTATCTATGAAGCCCACCTCATTTTTTTTGGACACCACTCAGACAGCCAGCAATTCAGGGAGAACATGCAGCTAAACATGTCACTCCCGGTCCGATTGGGGAGGAGCCCAGAGAAAACTACAGAGTCTGACATTGTTTTTGCAAAGTTACACACTGATTCAATGTTAATTTAGTGACCTCCGATTGGCGTAATCGGGTGTCATTACTGCCGACGTGAATTACAATCTTACCAAATTTACGCTTAGCCTTAGCCAGCAGTTTCAAATTTCCTTCAATGTCGCCTGCTCTGGCCCCCGGAAGACAATTGACTATGGTTGCTGGTGTCGCTAACTTCACACTTCTCAAAACAGAGTCGCCAATAACCAGAGTTTGATCCTCGGCGGGTGTGTCGCCGAGTGGGGAAAAATGGTTAGAAATGTGAACGGGTTGGCGGTGTACACGGGGCTTCTGTTTTGGGCTACGCTTCCTCCTCACAGTCACCCAGTCGGCCTGCTTTCCCGGCTGCTCAGAATCTGCTGGAAGGGAACTAACGGCGGCTAAGCTACCTTGGTCCGCACCGACTACAGGGGCCTGGCTAGCTGTAGAATTTTCCACGGTGCGGAGCCGAGTCTCCAATTCGCCCAGCCTGGCCTCCAAAGCTACGAATAAGCTACACTTATTACAAGTACCATTACTGCTAAAGGAGGCCGAGGAATAACTAAACATTTCACACCCAGAGCAGAAAAGTGCAGGAGAGACAGGAGAAGCCGCCATGCTAAATCAGCTAAGAGCTAGTAGCTGCGCTAGGCTAGCGGATTCCTAAAAACACACAAAGTGAATAATGTGTAAATAATTTAGAGGTGATTCAGCAGAGGGAGTGCTTTAGTTAAGGCACGTGAAGATTACACTGTGAAACAAATCGTTATCTAGTTAACTAGATCAATCTAACTGCGCAGATTAAACAGCTAACAGATACAGCAACACACCACTGTGCTCCGGAACAGGAAGTGATACAATACCGCAGTGAGAGCCAACCACCAGTAGAGGCAAGCCGGCCTCGGCTTATTCTTGGAGGCCACATGATGCCGAGACCAAGACCAAGTCATTGCATGGCGAGGCCGAGTCCAAGGCATCAAAAAATCAGCCTCGAAACCTCCAACATTGATTAACATATTCAATTATGAACGTATGTATTCCTAACAAAACCAGCAGCTTAGGTGGACTGTATCAACATTTTGCCTGAAACAGGACCGTATTCGGCGACACCCGCTCAAACACTCAAATCCTGCCGATATCAGTCAATATTTGACTGATATTTTCAAAAACACGATCAAGAAATCTTTCCATTTCATGTTTGCCATCTTAAAAAGGTGCTGTTTTGTTGTTTTTCAGGCACACTACAGTATATGGCTCCCGAAATTATAGACAAGGGACCCAGGGGCTACGGGAAGCCAGCGGATATCTGGTCTCTGGGCTGCACCATCATTGAGATGGCAACTGGGAAACCACCTTTCTATGAACTGGGGGAACCACAAGCTGCCATGTTCAAGGTGAGACACACCAGTTGTGACCAATCACCAGGTTAATTACGGACTTTCAGCCTTACAGGTTATTAAAAGTTGCTTTGGATTGGGATCTTGTACAAAGTGTTTGTCTATAATACCAATAAGTAGGACCTACAATATCCATTCTTAAATTTGTGTATCACAGGGCAACATTTGTTCCACCTTACATTCACACCTATGGGCAATTTCAAGTCTCTGCTTATAGTAAAGCAACCAGTGTGAATAACGAATGCCTTCCTGTAGTGAGATGTCAGTGCTAAGAGATTTCAGAGTCGTCTCGAATGCAGCATTAGAGTGAAGCTCTTAACGGACGTGGACGTCACAGTGGAATCTCGTCATATCTATCACTGCTCTGTTACTTTTTCTTTGGCCAGCTTTCATTTCTATTACCAATGGAGGATGAGAAGACAGCACGCTGATGGATTGATTGCACCCGAGCACTAATTTTTTTTTTTTTTTTAAAGATGCATGTTGCACCATCATTCTGCCGCAGAAAGCAAATAGTTCAAAGAAATAATTACAAACTGACTGCTGCTATGACATTCATGTCTGTGATGAGCGTATGCAAACCGCCAACCACAACTGTAGATCTCACATCCCACTCTTGAATATGTTGTTGGTTTGTACTTTTCTGCAGGTGGGCATGTTTAAAATCCACCCAGAGATTCCAGATTCCATGTCCCTGGAAGCCAAGGCCTTCATCCTGCGCTGCTTCGAGCCCGACCCGGATCGTCGTGCAACAGCTTTCGACCTCCTCACTGATGAATTCCTCACAGTCACCAGTCGCAAGAGGAAAAGCAAGAGTAGCGTCACAGGTGCATATGAAATTTTGGTAGATTGTTAGTAAGGGTTTAAAAGGCCATGTTGATATTTTTCCTGTGTTGCTGGAACTGCAAAGTAATGCTATCGAATCATAAATGCATCAACTGAACTCACAAGCATATTGACGAAAAAATACACAATAACAGTGGACACGTTAAAGTGTCTGTGCAGTGAAGAAGGACGAGACTGTGAGCGGTTCATCTGTGGTGATAAAAATATAATGTGGCCACATTTTGGAGCACTCAAAAGGGTACTGCGCATGCACAAGATACAATTTGATTAATTTGCTCCCACGTTTGAGTAGTTTGTGCACCAAGTTGAGCATGCACAGAGTGTGTTTAATCAAGAGTGACACTGGCTGACAGATGTTGTTATTATTGTCTATTTATGTGAATAATAACAAACACTGAAATACATTTATTGAGCACAATTTTTTTTTTTTTCTTTTGCTTAGAGACACATGGATGCAGATGTAGGAATGAACAGGTTAATTATTTATCTCATGTGCTGGAGTTGACAAAATTATAGGAACAAATTATATGTTGCACACACAGTAGCATTTCAAGTGCTATAGTCCCCCACTTAAAATCTTCATGAATCAGCAGCTGATTCATGATTTTAAGTGCCGCCTTAAGAAGACTTGATTGGGTGCATGCCATTTTTAAATCAAGCAAAATAGAATTTTATTAAAAATTTAAAAAGGGCATGCATCCATCCAAGTCTTCCTAAGGCAGCACTTAAAATCTTCATGAATCAACACTTTTCGTAAAAAAAACACAAAAAAAAAACACACACACACAAAACACACCATTCATTTTTTTTCAATTCCAAAATAGCCCCAGACCAGGACAAGAGCATTGTGGAAGAAAAAAATATTGTGGCATTCTCTGTACATGTGAATATTACTCAAAGAAGGTGATGTAGAATTGTTTTCTGATCCAAGCTGATCAATACTTTGTTTTGTATTTTCCTGCAGCTCTGTCACCAGGTTCAGGTGAGTTACATTCACTACTTTACATTTTCAGCATATTTGCCACTAGAGGTCCTTCTTCATACACGATTCTAACCGTAACCCACCAAACATCTGCTGAGGAGTATCTAGGCTGCACTTTTTTTTTTCCTGCTATGTAGCCACCTGCTGAACACGACTTTGCCCTTTCAAAGTACTTAAAATAGAAATGGTAGACATGCTGTTCCAAATACTACAATGTCTGTATGAACCCTTATTTGTCCTCTCTGACTGTCGTCTTTCTGCCCAATAACTCGGACAAAACTCCAAAATGACCCATTAGAATCAGATTTCTGATTTTCTCGTTGTTTTGCCATCAGCACTTTAACTCCTTGTTTTTGTCCTTCAGAGTATCTACGCAGCATCTCCCTGCCAGTGCCAGTGGTGGTGGAGGACACCAGCAGTAGCAGCGAGTACGGCTCGGTCTCCCCCGACAACGACCTCGGCACCAACCCTTTTATCTTCAAGCCTAGCGTCAAGTGTTACAGCGAGAAGGACGTCAAAGGACCGAGGTCCCTCTTCCTCAGGTCGGATGAGTGCGGACCTATGCCTGTTTGGTAGAGACCACAGTCTTATTTTATGGGTCATCAAGGTCAGGTCAAGTCTGAGAGCTTGTGCTGGTTGGAACCACCTTGGATTCTCGATGCCAATCACCCAGGTAGACAACTGATCTATACCCAGGTCTCCAAAAGGGACCATCTATCTGCCAAATACCAAGTGAAAAGCCATTGGGGCCCTCGACAGTGAGGCACCTGCATGCTAGATCTTGCCCAGAGAAGTGTGCCATATGGCTAAAATGTCAATGGCACAGTCAAACCAGGGCTACCCAAGGATCCCTCAAAGAGACGTAGTACCAAAGACATCCAGCCATCAGCTTGCATCATTGGTTAGTGTCTCACAACCATTCACTAAGACAGGACACACCATGAACTGAAACAGTTAGATCTTTGTTCTCCTGCAACAATGATTGGAGGTGATGGTCTAGTGGTTAAGCAGTGGGCTCAAGACCAGAGGATCCTCGGTTCAAACCCACATCTGGCCCGAAAATCCCTAAGGGCCCTTGGGTAAGGTTCTTAATCCCCAAGTTGTCCCGATGTGTCGTGAGCACCTTGTGTGGCAGCACCCTCACATCGGACTGAATGTGAGGCATTACTGTAAAGCGCTTTGAGCTTCTGATATAGATGGAAGAGTGCTACATAAATGCAGTCAGTCTATTTAACAATGTGGCTATCACCAAAAGCCTGTGTTTTGCGACGTCATGACTCCATAAATTCTTCCGAGGCATCTCATGATGTCAAAGGCTGAGGACTCCGAGACATGAACACTGAATGTCTCTACATCTCAACACTTTAGTCAAAATGTCTGTGTCTGTCTGCTTGTCTCTTAATCTTTCTGACATGGTTACTTGTGCTTACACATCCAGTTTGTGCTCGTCTAATGTGTTAGAATCATGGTGGGTGGTAGACAGTTGGCAGGTGGCATTTCTCAAGTTGGCACCCTCCACCCTCGAGGGTTTGCTGATTAAACCATGATGTCTTTGTCGGACTTTAACCCTAACACACGGGACTAGAGTACCAAATCCAGCCTCAACGGGTTTAACTCTTTAAAACTCAGAAGGGTGGAAATATTCTCTTAACCATGCTCTTGCTTGGACAACCAGCTGTGTTGTCAACAAAACTGCCAGTATTCCACCAGTTGGCAGCCCAGGGTCCTCGGACTGCATAGAACCTCTGGATTTGTGTGCTGCAAATAATGAGCTTAACATTTTACTGATGTTTTCACTGTGCAGTGGCAGTGACACATCCATATGATGTGAGTAATAATGGACCTGTTCGTAAAACGTTCCACTGTGTGTTGTTGCCGCTGATAATCCTGATGTTGCCTCAGCCGTTCATGTGCACATTTCATCTGTTAGACTCATCGTCTTAATTTCTGAGGACGTGCACAAATTAAGCACCAAATAGATGCAGAATACACAAAGCCGCAGCTATACTTCCGGAATTGATTTTCTCCTGAGGCAATAAAGTTGTAATTTTTGTGGAAAAAAAAACATAAATTTGTGAGGAAAAATTTGGGTATCCTCTAAGATTATAAAGTCACAAATCTGCAAGGAAAAAAGTCACACATTTGCAACCAGGGGGAAAAATGACAAATTTGTGAGAAAAAGACATATTTGTGCAATAAAAACTCTCAAATTTATTTTTGTTTTTGTGAGAACAAAATCAGAAATCTGCAAAAGAAAAAGTTGCAAACGTGTGAGAATTAACTCAAATTTTTTGAGGAAAAATGGATGTAAAAGAAAGTCACAAATGTGCGAGAGAAAGAGTGAAGCATTGTGTTTCTGTGACATTAAAAAAAGCCTCACTATTTCCGTTTTCTCTCTCTCTCTTAAATATGTGACTTGAATCTCAAAGAATCATTTTTATCCTTTTTGCAAATTTATGACTGTCTCAGAGAATATTTCAGGTTTTTTTCCTCATAAATTTATGAGTAAATTAATTTTTTTTTTTTCTCAAAATCCTTTTTAAAAACAACACCTGTCGTGGACAACAGTTGACCTGTTTCTGGCTTTTTGTTTTTTTTTTAATGTATCCTTCTCGGACTGATGTCATTATCTTCAGGAGATTGGTTGTTGTGGGCATTAATCATCCTGTTTGTTCTCCTTTGGTTTCCACTGGTGCATAAATGTGTGGTTTTTATGTTTTAAGGACACATTTTCTGCGTGTCTGTGGAGTATTTTTAGCTCCAGCATTAATATGTTTTACTGGACACCTGGTGACCTGCATTAGATCATTTAAAAGCTGCATAACATGACTCATTTAACCTTATTTGACATTTAACCCGTGATGTCAAAGTTAAATCACGGCTGACGCACATGTGAGACTAATTTTCATTTGTATGCTTTTGGTTGCAAATAATTTCATGTCCACTGTTTTTAAACTGGAAAATTAACAGTCAGAAATATAGCGTCGGTTAAAAAGGTTAAAAAAAAAAAAAAAAGGTTAAAAAGAATCTTTTCTTCTTCTTCTTGGTTTTAGCATTCCAGTGGAGAACTTTGAGGACCACAGTGCGCCTCCATCTCCAGACGAGAAGGATTCAGGTTTCTTTATGCTTCGGAAGGACAGCGAGCGCCGGGCGACCCTGCACCAAATCCTGACTGATGACCGGGACATGGTGGTGTCCAATCTGATGGAGGCACTCACACAGGTCAGTGATTGAGCTCAAAACTGCCGCTGACGTACACTGATCCTAAATCACCTCCGCTTCCCTGTGTCATCTTGCTCTCAGGGCACTGAGGTCCTGAAACTGAAGCCTCAGCACATCTCCACACTTGTGGCAAGTCTGGCCGACTTTGTCCGGATGGCAGACCGCAAGATCATCGCCAACACGTTGTCTCAGCTGAAGCTGGAGCTGGATTTTGACAGCACGGCCATCAGCCAGCTGCAGGTCGTCCTGTTCGGCTTCCAGGATGCTGTAAGTATCAAACACGGAGACACAGACGGAAAAAGACAAATGATGCAAAACAAATCTGCCCCAGCAGCCGTGAAGCTCTGCAGTGAGGGATGGTGATGATCTTTCACTGCAGAAATGAAACAGAAGAAATGTGTCTTACCTTTGAATGTGCATTCCATAAAAATGTTCATCTGTTCTCCTCCTCTGAAAATGTAGTTATGCAATCAACAAGTCAGTAGTACAGAGCGTGTGGATGTTAATCTTTTTATTTTTTTTATTTTTTTTTGTATTACATAACCCTGTAAAGATGTGGCTCTGGTGCCCCCTGTTTGATCTCAATAAAACTAGTAGTGAGTAATGCTTGTGGTAGATTACTGCATAAGCTAATATTGAATACCAGCAGAAATCAAACATTAAAGGGGTCATCTGTTGCATGAAATTTCAATAACTGTGCAGAATAGAAAAGCATGAGAATGTTAATGCAAAATATAACACAATGCTAAAATACCCTCAGTCATATGAGCATAAAAATAGGAAACAGAATGTGACCTTTTGACCTCTTAAAATAGGTCAAGGTTAGCCATCATAGAACTTGTCCAAGGTCTGTGTCTCAAGAATGCTCCCTGTGAATTTGAAGACCCTGGTAATAACATGACTGGACTTATGCTGAGCACAGACAGATGGACAGATGCAAAGTCTTCACAATACCTGAAGGCCATATTTTGGCCTCAGATAAAAATAAAAGCATTAATAAAGCTCATATCCTCACCAAGGCCCAACAGGTCTGTGTGTCTGTCCTCCAGGGCAGGTGGGGGCGCTGTTTTAACAGTACAAATAACATGGAAATCCATGAGTCAGTATAAACTGATCCTGGATCCTCATCTACCTCAACTATCTCATCAGTTTCCATGACACAAGCTGTATCGCTTCATCAGAAAAGAGATATCCTACTTGTAGACAAATACATCATTTGCAGATGCACATTAGTGTAAGGATAACTCTGGTGCAGTGCATCAAATGGTTTCATTTATGTTTTAATTGCGCATGGTCGCTTTCAAATAAACATGTTAACTGCAAACATTACGCAGTATGTAGTAGGACATATCAAAAAGGGCAATTCTTACCCATTTTCTGCAATCTTGGGCTTGTACGCGGTCGTATAACATACAGGAGCGTTTGCTTTTGTTCTCGCAAACATTAGATTTCAGGTAACCTGCCCCCTGGTGGCCACAGTTTGTATTGAAATGCACCCAACATGGAATATTTTGCAGATTTTGATGTGTTTAAGATATTGTGTACACAAAGGTTCCAAGACCCTGCCCCCTGGTGGATACAATTAGAATTCAAATGGATCCAAAGTCAAGACCTTAGTGAGGTGATCTTGTGTACCAGCTTTGACTTTGATACAGAAGGTTTTACAGACTGAGGCCACAGTTAGAATTGAAACGTGCCAAATACTGAACTTGTCCAAGATCTCCATCAAGTTATCAACCACATGGATCCACAGGCAGACGTGCTTACGCGGATTTGAGCGGTTCCTAGAGATGCTTTGCCCTCGCCAACGCAGGTAAAAATGGAAACGTGCGCAATATGAGAACATTGTTTGTTTCTTAACTTCAACAGGTAAACAAAGTCCTGAGAAACCACAACATCAAACCTCATTGGATGTTCGCCCTGGACAACATCATACGCAAAGCTGTGCAGACCGCCATCACCATCCTGGTGCCGGGTAAGTTCACCAAAGATCCCACCAAAGAGCTCTGAGTATGTTATTGCTGCTCCCTGAAGGCAGCAGGCAGACCTGAGACCAAGTGGAATCAACGCCTGTAAGACACCGATGTGACACAATGACAGACAAAGACGGCAAAATCAGCCACGTGTGCAACGTAGATCGGTGCCAGTGCCGCTCTGAGTGACTGGACAATATGAGTTTTAAAACTATACCTGGATTCCTGCACAGCTGAGTCAGGAAGATTATTGATATGACGAGGTTAAGGTCAACAAAGGGTCATTGCAAGGTGTAAAGTCTTCTGCCTCGACTCTTACACTGACGTAGCACGTGTGTCTTAAAGGTGCTGTATGGAGTTTTCCACCAAACCTTGACTATTATCCAACTTCCGAGCCTCCCGGAAGAGGAAAAAGCTGCAGTTCCTTGAGACTGGGTGTAACAGTGAGAACATTCCCATAGAAGCCCATGTTAAACTGTCCAAATTTAAAGGCAAAATTAATGTTTACAGCCTGGTAAGGGAAAAAAAAAAGGTTTTGGTGACAAAAGCCACTTTCTGCCTTCCTGACAGTTGTACAGGGGGTGATAAAGTTATGCGTAATAAGGGGTTTGGGCTCTCTGAGTGACAGGTGGTCTGTGCCGCTAATCCGAGAGTTAAGACCTTGAGGCGCAGATGCCGCTAGCCATGGCTGGTACCCATTATGGACTGACCATGTCTGTCCTGTATGAGCATTTTATTACAAATATGTTTTGTTGTGCGGTTAATTGTCTTAGTTAGTGTGGCAAGCTAATTACTGTTAGCTAACGCTAATCACGGCTTGTATTTTCTTTTAATACGGTCTGTCAGTAGTCAAACGTGCCATGTCAGTGTGATGTCAACATTTTGACAGCGGCTTTATTTAAAGAGTGTGTGTGTGTGTGTGTGTGTGTGTGTGTGTGTGTGTGTGTGTGTGTGTGTGTGTGTGTGTGTGTGTGTGTGTGTGTGTGTGTGTGTGTGTGTGTGTGTGTGTGTGTGTACACAGAGCTGAGGCCTCACTTCAGCTTGACCTCAGAGAGCGACCACGCTGACCAAGAGGACGTAGATGACGACGCGGAGCCAGAGAGACGCTCCGCCCTCCGTAGCCGGGCTCCACCCATCGCCACTCACGACGACACTGTGGCCACTTCTGGCGTGAGCACACTGAGTTCCACTGTGTCGCACGACTGCCACAATGCACAGCACTCTGTGAGCATGGAGCTGGGCAGGATGAAGCTGGAGACCAACAGGTGTTCACGAACATCTTCTGCAGTTACACTTTGTACATGAACGGCTGATACTGAGTCCACAACACAAAATACGTGCAGCAACTACAGCTTTCAAATTCACCATAAGCCTGAACTGAGGAAGAGACGGACACTTCCAGAACATGATGTCCTACTTGATATGGCATGTGATGTATTATATACAGCAATGAGGGGAACCGGACACAGTCTCAAGTCCATATATGCAATTAATATCCATATTTTATGCAAAAATCCATGTTGTATTGCACCTGTTTTACACCAAATGTGTTGTGTGCATGTGGTGGCGGAGCCCATGAATAGTGCAGCAGATAACAGAATATTTACAGTGGAATCCTGCAAATGGTGATACAAGCACCAAATTCTGCACACAAGTTCTCCTTTGACATTACTCTTTTAAAAAAAACGATTGGCCACTTGAATATTCAGTAGGCAGCAAGGTAGTGGTCAACTAAAGAATCACACAGGTGTAAAATTAAAAGATGCTCCAATCAGATTGAAAGCTATACCACATTGTCTGATCATAAAGATTCCAAAAAGGTATAGTTTGGACTATCTATGACTGAATATTTTGGAGTTATGGGGTAAAAACCGAAAGAATGGCGACAAAGGTCAATTTCAATTTGTGCAGGGGTCAAAGTTAAAGTTGTTCCAGTTTTGGTAAAAGTGATGCAAATTATTGGTTGAGTTAATAGAATTTTTAAAAGGAATAGTTTGCACCATGTGTCATGCTCAGTTATCACGTTAACATATGTCATAGTGTTATGTGTCGGACGCAGCTCGGAGAACCGACCAGCGTTTGAAAGACCCAGTATGAAATAAGCAGAGCACGGTACAAAGGCTAACTGAATTTAATACATAACAGTGATAATAACAAAAGATAATATAACAAAAAGGTGCGGTCTGGCGTGGTGCGTTCCCAGCAGCGCTAACGGTCCGGAGCCAGAAGCTGTTTCGGACTCAAGGACCCCGCCGACACCCCCCAGGTGGCCGCAACAACCGAGTCTGTGAAAGAAGGAACCATTATGTGAGTCCACACTCTACACACAGAACACTTAAAGGTGTACAAACAGCAAACACTTCCTGGCTTGATTGCTGATCAGCTTCCCAACCTGCAGGCATGGAACATCCCGTTCACAAAACTCCACCGCAGTGGAAGCTGATACATGACTAACATACAGCTCAATACAATAAGGTGTGAGGGACACCACATTTACTGACTGTATAACTGTTAGTCACAAAATCCAACGTACCTCAGGAAGTGTGCTGACGAGCGTGAGACCTCACCCCCTCCTCTTTCACAGACTGTGCATCAAACCTGGACATTCTCAGCGTCCGCTGCTGATGAGATGGCTCCCAAGACGACGATCTCACCCGTCTGGTCACAAGGTCGAGTCTCTGGCAAATACACACTGTGCACTCCAGTCTTAAATGCCAACATGCTCCAATCCATCCAGATGCACCTCAGCTGTGAGTCCTGACGAGTCGCAGGTGATCAGGGTGAGGTCCTGACAGCCTCAGCAACACAGCCACTCAGTCCCAAATGCACGCCACCTGGGAGGAAACCAAACGACAAACAAACCGGCAGCCAGGCCCCCCCAGCCATATAACATCATAGAATCCAATGGTCGTTAACATTGTTTGACCTTTATTTTGGAGACCAAGCATTCAACACTGTCAAAACTATTCCATTTATTAATCCTATTAGCTCAACTAATAATGTGCACCACTTTTATCAAAATTGAAGCAACTTTAACTTTTGACCCCTGTACAAACTGAAAGTGACCTTTGTCACCAATCTTGCTGTTTTTACCCCATAACTCCATAACATTCCATCACAGATAGTCCAGACTATACCTTTTTGGAATATTTATGATCAGACAAATAATGTGGTGTAGTTTTAAATATGATTGGAGCATTTTTATATTTTGACCCCTGTGTAATTCTTCAATTGACCCCCTACTTGGTTGCCTATTGGAAATTCAAGTGGCCATTTGTTTTTTTTGTTTGTTTGTTTTTTTTTTTTGTTTTTCAAGAGAGTAATGTCTGAGGAGTATTTGTACTGAATTTGGTGCTTTTTTCAAGTTATCTGCTGCACTAGAAATGCCACGTCTTTACACCAGCACCATTTTTACTGCGTTCCTGTCGTCGCTGCTACATCCATATCATTTGTCTTTGATGATGACTGTCCCCAACACTCTAATCTTCTGTAGAGTATAACTTTTGTTTGCTTATGTTTTCACTCCTGTTTGTTTGTTTGTCTGTCTATGAATATCCAGATAAGGCAAAAACTGATTCTATTTTCAAGGTCAAAGGTCAAAGCCTTTAAAAATCTTGGAAAATTGGAAAAAAAAACCTCTCCTTTAACATTGAGCGAATTTTCAAAAATTCATAACTCTGTTAAAAGTGAGTTAACACTCACAAAAGTAACAAAAGTAAAAAGTGTTAAGTGAGTTGCCAGAAGTGATGATTTGGTGATGTGGACTCATTATTGCATGTGTCAAATGTCAAAAAATAATAATAATAAAAAAAAGGGTACTAAATCTATAAACGGGAGCGATTTCCTCCCTGATCAATTTCTGTTTCCAGGCTCCTGGAGGAGCTGCTGGAGAAGGAGAGAGAATACCAGGCCATCCTTCAACAGGTTCTAGAGGAGAGGGAGCAGGAGATCAGACTACTGAAGCTGCAGACTGAGCCTGCAGGTACACGCGCAGTCCCACTTCCACAACCTGATGTTCTGCTTTTGGCTGCAGCACTTTGAGATCTGTCACGCTTCAATGCTCCTTTAACAGAGAACATTTCTGGAGTGTGACCGACACTAAACATCAAATCAACTTGGAACAGATATGAAAGCGCACTTCCACGGCGGGTTCTTTACTCTTTTTGGTTGAGTTTTTCCGCTGTAGTTCAGTGCTCAGGGAGGTTTGTGTCATTTTTCAAAAAGGATAAAGACGTGTGGAAATGGATGGAGTTCAAGTAAAAAATGAAAGCGGTTTGTGGTGAGGAGCAGACGCAGTGAAATTCAGAAACCTGTTTGAGTCGCTTGTCTTCTCTTGGACTCTTGTGACCCAAATCAGCTGCACCTGTTCTCGCTGATTCATCACGTTCACTCGCTTGTCAGGGAGGCCTTGTCAACCAGTGACTAGATGTGGAATAAGTTGTTCTTCTTAGAAGTTTGTTTATACAACGGCTAAGACCAAGCTTTACTAAATTATAAATAACTTTTTAATGATATAAGATAGAAACTTACTTTTTTATTTATTTATTTATTGGTTCACCGTCACATGGTTTTCCAAAATCCAATCTTAGGGCAGATTTACCTCACGTGAAAAGCCAAAGATCCTTTTCTGAGACAAACTGAGACAAACATCAATTTCAGTTTATACAGGGGTCAAAAGATGAAGTTACTCCAACTTTGGAAAAAGGTGATGCAAATTATTGGTTGAGCTATTAGGATTAATAAATGGAATAGTTTTCACTGTGTTGAATGTTTGGTCTCCAAAGTAAAGGTCAACCAAGGTCAGCTGGACCATTGGATTCTATGACAGTTACTCTGTAACTTAATAACTAAGCATGACAAAAGGTGCAAAACTGTTCTTTTAAAAGAAACCAACCAATTTTGCTCGCGGTCTCTGACATCACCCAGTTGAAACGTGATGTCTCAAAGGCTGAACTGGGGATGATTATTCATGTTTTCATCTCACCTCACTTGGATTATTATAATTCACGTTTCGCCTTTCTTAATTTCAAAAAAATGAATAAATAATTATCTTAAAAGTCTTCTAGCTGGATCCAACAGGGGAATCAGTATTAATCTGATTTAGCTCCTCCCCGTTGGCTCCCCGTTATCTTGTGTTGAGTTTTAGAGCACCTCGTTACATTTTTTGACCTGTTAAAGATGAACATTTCTGTCTGACATCTCAAATCTTCAGAGATTACTGATGGGCTCATGCATTTGTTTAAAAATCAGAAATGGCTAAACCCCAGAATTTTTATTTATTTATTTTTTTAATCAGCTAAGGACGATTTATTCAGGGGTTTTTGGTAGCATTTTTGTGTTTATGGTTTTACATATAACTTAGTTTTATATTTTAATCATGGTTTTTGACTTCTTTACATTATGTTCTTGAAAAGTGCTAGACCTACTTTTGTTATTGCTCCCATTTTTCCACGGGTTGAAGTCCTGTGTAACATCTCAGGTTTCTGCACAAAAAAAGCCTTATTTCTGATTATTTTTTCCAGAAATTTGCAGTTAAAAATAATAATACTTTGTAATCCATGCAGGGTGTGTGTGATGGTGCACTTTCTTTAACTTCTTCTCTGACAGGCGTTCCCACATCCTCAGTTGGCCTTGAGAGACGATGCAGTCCGTCTTCAAACAGATATGAGGACCCGGAGCTGACCCGCTGGCTGCAGCTGTATGGTGTAGATCAGGACACCATAGACAGGGTGGGACAGCTGCTCTAATACCTTTCATTAATATCCGCAACGTTATTCTTTACTACTCGTGTTTAAAAAAAAAAATGGTTATACTTATATCTATTTAATTAATCATATTGGCAAAGCTTCTGGGGAAAACCTGGTCTTGTTAGGAGAGACGGCATCCATCCCACTTTGGATGGAGCAGCTCTCATTTCTAGAAATCTGGCCAATTTTCTTAAATCCTCCAAACCGTGACTATCCAGGGTTGGGACCAGGAAGCAGAGTTGTAGTCTTACACACCTCTCTGCAGCTTCTCTCCCCCTGCCATCCCCTCATTACCCCATCCCCGTAGAGACGGTGCCTGCTCCCAGACCACCAATAACCAGCAAAAATCTATTTAAGCATAAAAATTCAAAAAGAAAAATAATATAGCACCTTCAACTGCACCACAGACTAAAACAGTTAAATGTGGTCTATTAAACATTAGATCTCTCTCTTCTAAGTCCCTGTTGGTAAATGATATAATAATTGATCAACATATTGATTTATTCTGCCTAACAGAAACCTGGTTACAGCAGGATGAATTTGTTAGTTTAAATGAGTCAACACCCCCGAGTCACACTAACTGTCAGAATGCTCGTAGCACGGGCCGGGGCGGAGGATTAGCAGCAATCTTCCATTCCAGCTTATTAATTAATCAAAAACCCAGACAGAGCTTTAATTCATTTGAAAGCTTGTCTCTTAGTCTTGTCCATCCAAATTGGAAGTCCCAAAAACCAGTTTTATTTGTTATTATCTATTGTCCACCTGGTCGTTACTGTGAGTTTCTCTGTGAATTTTCAGACCTTTTGTCTGACTTAGTGCTTAGCTCAGATAAGATAATTATAGTGGGCGATTTTAACATCCACACAGATGCTGAGAATGACAGCCTCAACACTGCATTTAATCTATTATTAGACTCTATTGGCTTTGCTCAAAAAGTAAATTAGTCCACCCACCACTTTAATCATATCTTAGATCTTGTTCTGACTTATGGTATGGAAATAGAAGACTTAACAGTATTCCCTGAAAACTCCCTTCTGTCTGATCATTTCTTAATAACATTTACATTTAACTGATGGACTACCCAGCAGTGGGGAATAAGTTTCATTACACTAGAAGTCTTTCAGAAAGCGCTGTAACTAGGTTTAAGGATATGATTCCTTCTTTATGTTCTCTAATGCCATATACCAACACAGTGCAGAGTAGCTACCTAAACTCTGTAAGTGAGATAGAGTATCTCGTCAATAGTTTTACATCCTCATTGAAGACAACTTTGGATGCTGTAGCTCCTCTAAAAAAGAGAGCTTTAAATCAGAAGTGCCTGACTCCGTGGTATAACTCACAAACTCGTAGCTTAAAGCAGATAACCCGTAAGTTGGAGAGGAAATGGCGTCTCACTAATTTAGAAGATCTTCACTTAGCCTGGAAAAAGAGTCTGTTGCTCTATAAAAAAGCCCTCCGTAAAGCTAGGACATCTTTCTACTCATCACTAATTGAAGAAAATAAGAACAACCCCAGGTTTCTTTTCAGCACTGTAGCCAGGCTGACAAAGAGTCAGAGCTCTATTGAGCTGAGTATTCCATTAACTTTAACTAGTAATGACTTCATGACTTTCTTTGCTAACAAAATTTTAACTATTAGAGAAAAATTACTCATAACCATCCCAAAGACGTATCGTTATCTTTGGCTGCTTTCAGTGATGCCGGTATTTGGTTAGACTCTTTCTCTCCGATTGTTCTGTCTGAGTTATTTTCATTAGTTACTTCATCCAAACCATCAACATGTTTATTAGACCCCATTCCTACCAGGCTGCTCAAGGAAGCCCTACCATTATTTAATGCTTCGATCTTAAATATGATCAATCTATCTTTGTTAGTTGGCTATGTACCACAGGCTTTTAAGGTGGCAGTAATTAAACCATTACTTAAAAAGCCATCACTTGACCCAGCTATCTTAGCTAATTATAGGCCAATCTCCAACCTTCCTTTTCTCTCAAAAATTCTTGAAAGGGTAGTTGTAAAACAGCTAACTGATCATCTGCAGAGGAATGGTCTATTTGAAGAGTTTCAGTCAGGTTTTAGAATTCATCATAGTACAGAAACAGCATTAGTGAAGGTTACAAATGATCTTCTTATGGCCTCGGACAGTGGACTCATCTCTGTGCTTGTTCTGTTAGACCTCAGTGCTGCTTTTGATACTGTTGACCATAAAATTTTATTAGAGACTAGAGCATGCCATAGGTATTAAAGGCACTGCGCTGCGGTGGTTTGAATCATATTTGTCTAATAGATTACAATTTGTTCATGTAAATGGGGAATCTTCTTCACAGACTAAAGTTAATTATGGAGTTCCACAAGGTTCTGTGCTAGGACCAATTTTATTCACTTTATACATGCTTCCCTTAGGCAGTATTATTAGACGGTATTGCTTAAATTTTCATTGTTACGCAGATGATACCCAGCTTTATCTATCCATGAAGCCAGAGGACACACACCAATTAGCTAAACTGCAGGATTGTCTTACAGACATAAAGACATGGATGACCTCTAATTTCCTGCTTTTAAACTCAGATAAAACTGAAGTTATTGTACTTGGCCCCACAAATCTTAGAAACATGGTGTCTAACCAGATCCTTACTCTAGATGGCATTACCCTGACCTCTAGTAATACTGTGAGAAATCTTGGAGTCATTTTTGATCAGGATATGTCATTCAAAGCGCATATTAAACAAATATGTAGGACTGCTTTTTTGCATTTACGCAATATCTCTAAAATCAGAAAGGTCTTATCTCAGAGTGATGCTGAAAAACTAATTCATGCATTTATTTCCTCTAGGCTGGACTATTGTAATTCATTATTATCAGGTTGTCCTAAAAGTTCCCTAAAAAGCCTTCAGTTAATTCAAAATGCTGCAGCTAGAGTACTGACGGGGACTAGAAGGAGAGAGCATATCTCACCCATATTGGCCTCTCTTCATTGGCTTCCTGTTAATTCTAGAATAGAATTTAAAATTCTTCTTCTTACTTATAAGGTTTTGAATAATCAGGTCCCATCTTATCTTAGGGACCTCGTAGTACCATATCACCCCAATAGAGCGCTTCGCTCTCAGACTGCAGGCTTACTTGTAGTTCCTAGGGTTTGTAAGAGTAGAATGGGAGGCAGAGCCTTCAGCTTTCAGGCTCCTCTCCTGTGGAACCAGCTCCCAATTCAGATCAGGGAGACAGACACCCTCTCTACTTTTAAGATTAGGCTTAAAACTTTCCTTTTTGCTAAAGCTTATAGTTAGGGCTGGATCAGGTGACCCTGAACCATCCCTTAGTTATGCTGCTATAGACGTAGACTGCTGGGGGGTTCCCATGATGCACTGAGTGTTTCTTTCTCTTTTTGCTCTGTATGCACCACTCTGCATTTAATCATTAGTGATCGATCTCTGCTCCCCTCCACAGCATGTCTTTTTCCTGGTTCTCTCCCTCAGCCCCAACCAGTCCCAGCAGAAGACTGCCCCTCCCTGAGCCTGGTTCTGCTGGAGGTTTCTTCCTGTTAAAGGGAGTTTTTCCTTCCCACTGTAGCCAAGTGCTTGCTCACAGGGGGGTCGTTTTGACCGTTGGGGTTTTACATAATTATTGTATGGCTTTGCCTTACAATATAAAGCGCCTTGGGGCAACTGTTTGTTGTGATTTGGCGCTATATAAAAAAATTGATTGATTGATTGATTAATTAATCATATAGTTAAACAATTTGCATTTATGTAAACACTACATGTTGAGTTAAATATTTTGCTGAACATTTAAGAAAATGTTTAGTTACACATTTGTTACACATTTGTCTCAATATTTAGCTGAATATTTAGTTTGGTGTATGTACATTTTTTCAATATTATGTGTTTGTAAAATTGGCGCTGTAACTCAGATTTTAAGCATTAATAAATCTATTTTCAACTATCAACTATTTTCTGTGTAAAAATGTAGTGGCTTATTGGTGCCCTGTGCAGATAATGAAGCAACACTCCCTCTGTGCCCTGAGCTTTTCTCTTCTTTGTTTACATTCCCGGGCCAGAGTGTGTGTGCACGTTTAGTGCAGGAGATTTCCATGTGTACAGCTTAATGCATGTGAGTCTGACCTGTGGAACTGTTGTCCCTCCCCACATTTAGAAAAAAGACAGCAGTACTCTGTACTCCCCGCATAGCTGCTGACATTTATCAAGATGTTGGATGACAAATATTTCCTGGAAATTCTGCCCCCCCCCCCCCCCCCCCCCCAAAAAAAGACATTTAGAGACCAAAACAAAAAATACACACACTGCTCAAGAATGTGGTCTTTCTATAATTATAGCATCAAATATAGAAGAACAGGTCAACACTTTAACACAAATCTCAATGAACCCATCAGTCATCCATTGTGACAGTCATGAGCTATTTTTGTCCTCACTCCGGGAATCGAGAATCCATCTCAATGCTTGTGCAGCTGTAAATCTTGCTATTCTAGGTCTGTTGGCTTCCCTGCAAAACAGTAACAATGATTAGAGTTCTCAAATTACAATACCATCTGAAGCTATAATGTCAAAAATATCATGGATGTTCCCGGGGATCAAAGTGGCCGCGCACAAGTTTGGCCACATGGATTGGTCGATCCTTGCAAAATTCTATGAACAAATGCGGGTAAAAAAGTAGACTGACAACTTCGTGGTTGGAAACTTCTTTCCAATTAACATTAGAAAAATGGTGCACAAAAATATATGCTTGGGGTCATAAATGACCTCACTCGGTCACTTGACGGTTAATGTCAGAAAAAATATACGTATAATGTTTATCTAAACATTTAGTATCTACCAATATACACACACACACACACAAATATATATAAAGGTAAATATTGAGATACATGATTATCTTCTAGCGTTTAGATAATTTAGTGCAAATATTTCCACAGTATTTCGATAAACATTTAGCTAACTGCTTATTATGCTTGTACATTTGAGGTTGGCGCCTCCAAGGGTGTCTCATGTAACTCTGTTGATTTGAAGTTGCTGTGGCAATCCTGAAGAAATACTCAGTACACATTTAGATAATTAGGATTATGCTAAATATTTAGCTGTATAAACTAGTATTTTTAACTCAAGTATGAAACAATAATGTTCCTTCATTAAGATTTAAGTGAAAGATTCAACCTCATTATTGCTTCTGTAAAAAGGTTTTTAAGGACTGAACTGTTAATTTGACGAGAGAAATTGCTGTCCCTCCGTCCGTCCATACGGCCAAACCTTCCGCAACTCATGAAGCTCTGACCTTTACTGGTATCACCCACTAGATGGCGACAAAAGCTGCTCAAATGTGTGGCACGATTTCAATTGTTTATTCATTTGAGAAGATAACCAGAAACTTTCTCCCCCCGACTACGCCTCAATATCCTGTCCATGAATATCACAAACAGGATTGGTGTCAAGGCGCAGCCCTGGCAGAGGCCAACCTCCACCGGAAACAAGTCCGACTTACTGCCGAGCACCCGAACACAGCTCTCGCTTTGCGAGTACAGAGATTGGATGGCCCTGAGAAGGGCCCCCCTCACTCCATACTCCCGCAGCACCTCCCACAGTATCTCCCGGGGTACCCGATTATACGCCTTCTCCAAGTCAACAAAACATATGTAGACTAGGTGGGCATACTCCCTGGCACCCTCCAGGATCCTTGTGAGAGTGAAGAGCTGGTCGCTTGTTCCACAACCAGGACAGGACCCACATTGTTCCACTTCAATCAGAGGTTCGACTATCGGCCGAACCCTCCTTTCCAGTACCCAGGGAGGCTGAGTCATGTGATGCCCCTGTAGTTGGCACACACTCTCTGGTCACCCTTTTTAAATATGGGGACCACCACCCCAGTTTGCCACACGGTCCCAGACCTCAACGCAGTGTTGAAGAGACGTCTCATCCAAGACAATCCCTCCACACCCAGAGCCTTCAGCATTTCTGGGCAGATCTCATTAACCACCGGGGCCTTGCCACTGCGGAGTTGTTTGACTACCTCAGTGACTTCCACCAGGGAAATTGATGAAAATCCTCCGTCAGCTTCCAGCTCTGCCCCTACTATAGAGGGCGCTCCGGTCTGATGCAGGAGTACATCCTCAGTTGAGGTCAACAGAGTCCCATCCTTACTGTAGACAGCTTGGATGGTTCCTCATTTTCCCCTCCTGAGGTGCCTCATGGTCCGCCAGAAGCACCTTGGTGCCAACCGAAAGTCCTTCTCCATGGTTGCTCTGAACTCCTCCCACACCTACTGCTTTGCATTCCTCACATCAGAGGCTGCCTGTTGGTACCTTGCAACTGCCTCTGGAGTCCTCCGAGATAACATATCCCGGAAGGACTCCTTCTTCAGTCGGACGGTTTCCCTGGCCACCGGTGTCCACTACAGTGCTAGCGTTGCCACCCCTTGAGGCACCTAAAACCTTCAGGCCACAGCTCCCCGCTGCAGCTTTAGCAATGGAAGCTTTGAACATTGCCCATTCTGGTTCAATGCCTCCAACCTCCGCAGGGATGCTAGAGAAGCTCTGCCGGAGGTGTGAGTTGAAGATCTGTCATACAGTGGGCTCCTCCAGACGTTCCCAGTTCACCTGCACTATCTGTTTGGGCTTACCAGATCTGTCCAAAATCCTCCCCCACCCTCTCGACCAACTCACCACCAGATGGTGATCAGCTGACAGCTCTGCCCCTTTCTTCACCCGAGTGTCCAGAAAAGCGGCCTCAAATCAGATGATACGATCACAAACTCAATCATTGATCTTTGGTCTAGGGTGCTCTGGTACCATGTACACTTATGAGCATCCTTATGTTCGAACATGGTGTTCGTTTTGTACAGTCTGTGACTAGCACAGACGTCTAATGACAAACGGCTATTCCGGTTTAGATCAGGGAGGCTGTTTCTCCCATTCACACCTCGCCCAGTCCCCCAGCAGAACAATGGAGTCCCCCACTGGAGCCCCATACAGGACTCCATTCAGGGACTCCAAGAAGGCCGAATACTCCAAAATGCTGTTTGGTGCATACGCACAAACAACAGTCAGAGTTCCCCCCCGCCACCCGAAGACGCAGGGAGGCGACCCTCTCGTCTACTGGGGTAAACTCCAACATAGCGGCGCTCAGCCGGGGGACTTGTGAGTCCATCAAGGCCCTCGGCTTTCACTGCCACCCATGGTACAGTGCACCAACACCAGAGGTTCCCCCTGCAAGTGGTGAGCCCACAGGGTGGAGACTGAAGGGCCACGTTGCCTTTTTGGGCTGGGTCCGACTGGGCTCCGTGGCAAACCCAGACACCAGGCACTCGCTGATGGGCCCTACATCCAGGCCTGGCTCCAGATTAGGGCCCCGGGCTTCTTCCAGGCCAGGTCACATTTCCTCTACCTCATTCTGTCATGGTGTCTTGTGAACCATTCTTAGTCTGGCCTCTCGCCTGAGACCAATTTGCCATGGGGTGATCCTACCAGGAGCACAAAGACTCCAGACAACACAGCTCTCAGGTTCATTTTTGCGCAGGCAGATTCACTTGTCCAAATGGTGTTGTATCATTTGTGGCCAAGGAATGTGTGCATTATAGTCCAGAATAGTAAAGTGTAAGAAGAATATTTTTGCTCGAATCCACATTTTGTCATTTCTCTTTCTTTAGATACAAAGTGAAGAGTATACGCTGAACAACATGCTACATGATGTTACAAGAGAAGATCTGAAGAGTTTAAGATTAAGGTACGTAACATGTTTTTCTTTCATTTCTGTTGTGCGAAATCCACAGAGCTGACTTCCAATACAGTGAATCGAATGCATCTCAGTTCATGGGAATAAAAAAAACAAGTCAGTAACAGGGTCGGAACATGCATCCGAGTGTTGGAAAAGTAGATATTAAAGTTTGTAGGCTCAAATCCAATATAGACCATAAGGTGATGCTTAATAACACTTTAAAAATTAGAGACCCAATCTTCTACCAGATACAGGTTCTGCTTGACTATTTTTACAGTCAGAACCTACATTGCATCAGTAGCAAGCAGCATTGCGGTTGTTTTTGTGTTCATACTGTGTTTGAATAAAAATCAGGTGTTTGCACCTTTTGATTGAGAAAAAAAACCTGGTTTAAAGGTTTTTAATAATTAGTCACAAAAGTAAAGGTAAAAAATTTAAAGTTTACATGACAGCAACTGCACTTGAAAATCATCTTATGTAACTGACCATAGTTACTTGATGGCAATGAGTTGAGTATTACACTAAAGCTGATTGGCTGAAATTCAAGTAGGTTGACCGTGAAAATTAAAAATATAACGCAATGCTAAAATACCCTTGGTCATATGAGCATTGTCTTCTTTACAATTTGCAGTTGTTTAATAGGTATCCCAGTGCAGCTTTTACATAATATATGACAGAGGTTATATTTACACACAAACAAAACAGAGTTTGCAGCTAGCTACCAATCTGTGACGTCACCACGCTAACATCCACTAAATGTCTTGTAAATCCTTCCAGAGGTGTCATCAGGTTATAAAAACAATATTTTCAGTTTTAGAAGTGTTTATTTCTCGCTAGCTTTTACATAATATATGACACAGGTTACATTTACACACAAACAAAACGGAGTTTGCAGCTAGCTAAACCAGCCTGCGACGTCACCACGCTAATGTCCGCTAAATATCTTGTAAATCACTTCAAAGGTATTATTAGGGTCCCGTTTTCAGTTTTAGAAGTGTTTATTTCTCACTTGCTTTTACAGAATATATTAAAAACATGTTAGATAAACACATAAATGAAGTGTTTTTAGAGAGACCAGCCACCGACATCATGGCGCCGCTCTACTCTGGCTGTCACCGCCGCCACTCAAACCAAAAAAACGGAACAGATTGAAACAGATGTGATTTTGTTTTTTTTTTTTGTTTTTTTTGTTTTGTGTTTTTTTTACCCCTTAAAATAGGTCAAGATTAGCCATCACTGAACTTGTCTGAGGTCTGTGTCCCAAGAATGTTCTCTTGGCAGTCAAAGGAGTGGACAGATGGACGCAAAGTCTTCACATTACCCGATGGCCATATTTGATGGCCTCGGTTAATGAATAACCCGAATGCTGGATTGTACATCTGTGAGCTAACTGTGTCTGTCTGTACTTCTGTCCTGGTCAGGGGTGGGATCTTCTGCAGAATGTGGAAGGCCATCACAGACTACAGGCAGAAGAAGCCGACATGATGCCTTATGTGGTGACAACCAACCAGAGAACCCAGGACTTCTGTCCCAACAACTTGGTGTTCTTCATTTTACCTCAGTATTTACAGGAATGAGACTTTGTGTCTACCAAATGGGCAGACATTCAAGAAAATCTTTACCCAATTTGGTCCCCACAGGTAGCTCAGTAGGACAGGAGTTGGACTACCAATATGTAGACCTGGGTCACGCTACCTGTCTGTGTTCTTGGATTAGACATTTCATCTGTTTTGTCTCAGTCCACCCAGCTGTATATAGGTACTGGCCTTGGCTGGGGAAGTAACCTGTGATGGACTGGCGTCTCAACCAGGGGGTGTTGTAGAGTCTTATCCCCTTCATGCTCCAGAATCTGGGGATAAGCACCGGCACCATCGGGGCCTCAGAGCCTCCAGAGGGCTGACGTCTATTTCCATCCTCAGTGGACTATTTTAATAATCTCACATAGGAAATAAAGGGATTTTTTTTTAAGTGAAGTAATTTTGAAAGCAAGAATTAACCAGAAACATCACCAGTTTTTCTACGCCGACTGGACAAGATGGAATTTTTTGTTACAGCTGCGTAAAAGGAACAATTATTTTAAAATGTTGGAAACTGTCAAGAGATTTTCTCCTGTCTTTCAAGATAAGTTTACGAAACTGGAGACTGACACAAAGCCTGAGACACAAAATACTACATTCGAAACCAGTTTTGTTCTTATATTTGTACCAATGCTTTTATTGTTGGCATCTTGTCACTACTTTAAATGTATTTTTAATTTAATTGCTATGACCTGAAGGATGTCCATGCATGCCCTGTTTTTATCTGTACTGAGATGTATTTAAAAGAAAATATTTCCTTTTTTATATCTGTTTTTTCCTTTTTCAGCCATAAATATTGTTATCCAATTATATGTGAATAACATTGTATACAGTGCATCCGGAAAATATTCACAGTGCTTCACTTTTTCTACATTTTGTTGCATATATTACAACCTTAGTCCAAAATGCTGAAATTTTTATTTTTTCCCTCAAAATTTTACTCATGACAACATGAAAAAGGTTTTTTGACATTTTTGCAAATTTATTAAAAATAAAAACTTAACCCTTTGCTCGAAACTTTATTCATGCACCTTTGGCAGCAATTACAGCCTCAAGTCTTCTTGAATATGATGCACCTATCTTTGGGCAGTTTGGCCCATTCCTCTTTGCAGCACCTCTCAAGCGCTATCAGGTTGGATGGGGAGCGTCGGTGCACAGACATTTTCAAATCTCTCCAGAGATGTTCAATCTGATTCAGGTCTGGGCTCTGGCTGGACCACTCAAGGACATTCACAAAGTTGTCCTGAAGCTACTCCTTTGATATCTTGGCTGTGTGCTTAGGGTCATTGTCCGATGAACCGTCACCCCAGTCTGAGGTCAAGAGAGCTCTGGAGCAGGTTTTCATCCAGGATGTCTCTATACATTGCTGCATTCATCATTCCATCAATCCTGGCTAGTCTCCCAGTTCTTGCTGCTGAAAAACATCCCTACAGCATGATGCTGCCACCACCATGCTTCACTGTAGGGATGGTGTCTGGTTTCCTCCAAACATGATGCCTGGCATTCACACCAAAGAGTTCAATCTTTGACTCATCAGACCAGAGAATTTTGTTTCTCCTGGTCTGAGAGTCCTTCAGGTACTTTTTTTTTTTTTTTTTTTGCCAAATTCCAGGTGGGCTGCCATGTGCAGAGATGGTTGTTCTTCTGGAAGGTTCTCCTCTCTCCACAGGGGACTACTGGAGCTCTGACAGAGAGACCAGTGGGTTCTTGGTCACCTCCCTGATGAAGGCCCTTCTCCCCCGATCACTCAGTTTAGACGGGCGGCCAGTGTATTTGTGTATTCTTCCCCAGATTTGTGCCTCGAGACCTCTTGGAGGTCTACAGACAATTCTTTTGACTTCATACTTGGTTTATGCTCTGACATGTTCTGTCAACTGTGGGACCTTATAAGTAGACAGGTGTGTGTCTTTCCAAATCATGTCCAATCAACTGAATTTACCCCAGGTGGACTCCAATTAGGCTGTAGAAACATCTCAAAGATGATCAGTAGAAACAGGAGGCACCTGAGCTCAATTTTGTGCTTCATGGCAAAGACTGTGAACACTTATGTACATGTGATTTCTTAGTTGTTTTTCATTTGTTTGTTTGTTTTATTTTTTACTAAATTGGCAAAGATCTAAAAAAAAAACTTTTTCCCATTGTCATTATGGGGTGTTGTGTGTAGAATTTTGAGGAAAAAATATTAATTTCATCCATTTTGGAATAAGGCTGTAGCGTAACAAGATGTGGAAAAAGTGAAGCGCTGTGAGTACTTTCTGTATCCACCGTATACTTCTAAAATGTGTTGTTAATTATAAGTGAACAATCTCTATGTGAACTGGACTGTATCTTGAACACATTTAAAATATGAATTGTATATTTTATTTTTAGGAGCACAGATCATAGGACACATTTGCGTATTAATTAATATTGCATTGAATCTTTATCTTAAAGTTTTTGATTGTATAAATTTGTTTTGACTGAGTGTATGTTGGAACAAAAAAACTTAATATTATGTTCCATTTGAAAGTCTTGACTTGTTTTTTTATTTAGGGAGAAATATTTAAATCCAGTGTCCATATAGTTTCATATCTGCAGTGAATGAAGAGTTTTGTGTCTCGTTGTTGAATTAAAGGTTTCATAAAAGTGCTTAAATAAAAGTCTTAAGTAAAACAATTTTAGAAATTTCAATTTTTGGAAATGGCATAAACAAATTACAATGTATGAAACACCAAGTGTTCCAATACTTTTGGAGGTCACTTTTGTGAGGTGGGGATGGATCAGTTTTCTGCGAGGGTGATTGCCATCCAGGACCCAAAGTGTTTCTGTAGCAGGGTTAAAGCAGCAACACCAGCGTACCTTCAAACCTGACGGACAAGCATTGGCCGCTATCTGCGTTCATATTATTGTTATTGTCATATAGACTGCCCCTCCCTGAGCCTGGTTCTGCTGGAGGTTTCTTCCTGTTAAAAGGGAGTTTTTCCTTCCCACTGTCGCCAAGTGCTTGCTCACAGGGGGTCGTTTTGACCGTTGGGGTTTTTACGTAATTATTGTATGGCCTTGCCTTACAATATAAAGTGCCTTGGGGCAACTGTTTGTTGTGATTTGGCGCTATATAAATAAAATTGATGATGAAACTGATGATATTTTACTGTACCCATGTTCAGTGTTTACGTAAGCAAACATTAATACTGAAGAGTTTAAACTCAATCTGAAAGCAAATCTCTACAATTTCATATAAATTAATTAAAAATATAAAAGCCAAGATGATGCGTTGCATAAGTAATGGAACACTTTGGTATAATACCTGTAAATAATCAGTTTTATTGCCAGTTTTCTTCAGACAAATCAGGGGATGGATACATGAACACTTCCAAGTCACTGAATATGTCTTGGACATTATTTACATCAATTATGAAGAAATACAAACAATATGGCACTCTATGGTAAATCTGTGTGGAGTAAACAGTTCTCAAAAACTGAGTGACTGTGCAAGAAGCAGAAGAGTGAGGAAAGCCACCAAGACAACCCAGAAGACGTTACAGGCTTCTGTGGCTGTGATTGGAGAAATTGAGCGTTGTGCATGTTTTGCACTTTGTAACACCCCAGTTATACAAGTTCATGATGAAGTGGTACAGAGGAGGATTTTCTTAAAAACAAGACCTGAAAGTTCACCTACAGTTTGCCAGAAGGTACATCTGAGATGCAAGCCTAGATTTGACGTTTTCGTGAAAGAAATTCACCATTGCCAAACACTTCTGCCCAACGACTTGATGACTCCATGAGGTCTTCTCGGGAAGCTGCTGAGCTCAAGGACCCAGAGATCCAAGGAAGGTCACTGCTGAGACAAATGAAGGTAAATGGTCTGGATTTCTATAGTTCTTTTCCAGCCACGCAGATGTATGGCCTTGCCTTACAATATAAAGCGCCTTGGGGCAACTGTTTGTTGTGTTTTGGCGCTATATAAAAAAATTGATTGATTGATGCTCAAACCACTTTACAGTGATGCTTCATATTAGTCGATCATATTAAAATAAGTAGCATTTAAGTTTAGTCCAACTTTACTATTTTTTAATGTTTCAAAATAAGACAGTAGTGTTCAGAATAATAGTGGTGCTATGTGACTAAAAAGATTAATCCAGGTTTTGAGTATATTTCTTATTGTAACATGGGAAACAAGGTACCAGTAGATTCTCACAAATCCAACAAGACCAAGCATTCATGATATGCACACTCTTAAGGCTATGAAATTGGGCTATTAGTAAAAAAAAAAAGTAGAAAAGGGGGTGTTCACAATAATAGTAGCATCTGCTGTTGACGCTACAAACTCAAAACTATTATGTTCAAACTGCTTTTTTTAGCAATCCTGTGAATCACTAGTATTTAGTTGTATAACCACAGTTTTTCATGATTTCTTCACATCTGCGAGGCATTAATTTTGTTGGTTTGGAACCAAGATTTTGCTTGTTTACTAGTGTGCTTGGGGTCATTGTCTTGTTGAAACACCCATTTCAAGGGCATGTCCTCTTCAGCATAAGGCAACATGACCTCTTCAAGTATTTTGACATATCCAAACTGATCCATGATACCTGGTATGCGATATATAGGCCCAACACCATAGTAGAAGAAACATGCCCTTATGATGCTTGCACCACCATGCTTCACTGTCTTCACTGTGAACTGTGGCTTGAATTCAGAGTTTGGGGGTCGTCTCACAAACTGTCTGCGGCCCTTGGACCCAAAAAGAACAATTTTACTCTCATCAGTCCACAAAATATTCCTCCATTTCTCTTTAGGCCAGTTGATGTGTTCTTTGGCAAATCGTAACCTCTTCTGCACGTCTTTTATTTAACAGAGGGACTTTGTGGGGGATTCTTGCAAATAAATTAGCTTCACACAGGCGTCTTCTAACTGTCACAGCACTTACAGGTAACTCCAGACTGTCTTTGATCATCCAGGAGCTGATCAATGGCTGAGCCTTTGCCATTCTGTTTATTCTTCTATCCATTTTGATGGTTGTTTTCCGTTTTCTTCCACGTGTCTGTTTTTTTTTTTTTTTTTTTGGTCCATTTTAAAGCATTGGAGATCATTGTAGATGAACAGCCTATAATTTTTTGCACCTGCGTATAAGTTTTCCCCTCTCCAATCAACTTTTTAATACGCTGTTCTTCTGAACAATGTCTTGAACGTCCCATTTTCCTCAGGCTTTCAAAGAGAAAACCATGTTCAACAGGTGCTGGCTTCATCCTTAAATAGGGGACACCTGATTCACACCTGTTTGTTCCACAAAACTGACGAACTCACTGACTGAATGCCACACTACTATTATTGTGAACACTACTGTGTATATGTATATATATATATGTGTGTATATGTATAAACAGGTTGAGGAAACATGCTATTAACAGGCTTCTGTAGCTGTGATTGGAGAAACAGTGCACAGTGCTATTTTTTTATCTGTTGCTCTTGGTCCCGTATCCATATCAAATTTTTTTTTTCTGTCAGAAATGTTCTGAGAAGTCCTTCATCCCAAAGCTTTGTCTCAGTGCTTTCATCAAAATAAAAAGTGGTGCTCCTGGAATTTAATTCTATGACATCAAAAAACAGCTCATGACTAGCTGATAATGCACACAGTGATAAAAGCATTCACCCTCAGCAGGAATATCATCTGATATTGGCATGTAACACAGAAGATTTTTTCATATTTTCAAATTTAAGCATCTCATGTGCCTTCTGGCAAACTAACTGAAATCTGACATCTTGTTTTAAGAAAATCCTTCTGTGTTCCGCTCCCCCATGAAGCGGTATAATTTCTTTTATTTTTTACCCGGGAGCAGCGGAGGACCGTGGAGACAAAGTACAACCTGACCAACGGTGGTGTCACAAACAGAAATCTGGGAGATAAGGTGTGTTGATATGCAAGACATTCACAGCTTCATCACTGAGGAGCCGTGTGTGTGCTGACAGTGCATTTTTGTCTGTCTGCAGTGGCACGCTTTGACAACGGAAGAGCAGATGCCATATAGAATGATGGCCAACATGGAAGAAGAGTCCCACCCTGAGCTGTACGGCAGCTGAAGAGCCAGCATCAAATCATTGGCATCCCATTGTAAAATACTTAAATCATATTTAAAAGTATAAAACAATATTTGTCTGATTGTAAATATTCCAAAAATGTATAGCTTGGATGATCTGTGACTGAATGTTCTGGAGTTATGGGGTAAAACTGCAAAAACAGTGACAAAGGTCAGTTTCAGTTTGTACAGGGGTCAAAAGTTAAAGTTGCTCTAATTTTGGTAAAATGTGATGCAAATTATTTGTTTAGTTAACAGGGTTTATAAATGAATAGTTTGCACCATATGTCACGCTCAGTTATCACTAGAGTCCCTTTATTCAGAGAGGAGCGACGTGACAAGTTGGGGGGAAAAATCAGTCATGTGACTCGTGGTCCCATCTTGGGTTCAAAATAGTGTTCACTGTTAATGTGTCTGCATGTAAATCCAGCTGTTTCATTTATTTATTCGCTGAAAATGCCGGGTTATTGTGCATTTGGAGGCACAAATAGACACAACAAGGGCTTCAAGATGTACAGATTCCCTTCAGATCCAAGCAAAAGAAAAATTTGTGAAAATGAAGCCAGACGTGTGGGATGGAACCGACATCGTCAAAGTTTTGTGAGGTGAATTTATTGTTCAGTCCCATGTACAGTAAAACTCACCTAAACCATCATATAAACCAGCTATTTGCACAAAAAAGTCCTGATGTTTTTGTTTTGTTTTCCATGTAATAAACACCGTATTTAACTGATTTTGTACAACGGATTTTTCACTCACATCGGATAAAATGTCCCATCTGATTGCAATGTATTTCCATTAAAACCCCTCGCATGTGGGACCGGAGTCATTTCCGTGATTAAAAGCCCGACCGTTTATTTTTTTTCACACCGTGCTCAGACTCAAACGGACCTGTCGTGCGCCTGTTAAATCATACACAAAAGGCTGTGATTTGACACTTTCACTGCTTTCACTCTTTCATCTCCCATCATATGTGTAGGTGTGTATGTATGTGTATATATGTATATGTATGTATATGTATATATACATTCTTTAATGGTATAAGGGGAGGGTGCTTATAAGCTTTGCTTCTGCCTTCACCCTTTCGGCCACACGGGTTTTCGTATGTTGTTTCTTTTATGTTCTGTTATTGCCTTTGTTGTTGCTCAGTTGTGTGCCGGATAAATAAATAAATTCAATTCAATATTTTAATAGTTTTGGCAGTGCATACGCTAATTACATTTTGGGATCACATATGTTTGGCAGAAAAGTTGGCAAATTTACATGGAGTCGAAAAGCAGCTTACCTTTGAATTAGAGGTGATGATTGCAGAAAGAAAAGCTTGTTGAGGGTCAAATTAATCCAGAATAAAGCATAATCCAGCCATAGAGAACTTTAAAACTGTCATGCATATCAATGCATGACATGGAGTTAGAGTCACAGAACCGTAAATCAGGCTTTAAATTAATTAAATCATCATAAATTTTAAATTTGATAGCTTAACTATTTTTATATTTATTTTGATAGCACCTTGTAATCTTTACGTGCCATAACTAAAGCACTCCTTCTGCTGAATCACCTCTAAATTATTTACACATTATTCACTTTGCGTATTTTTAGGAATCCGCTAGCTTAGCGTAGCTACTAGCTCTTAGCTGATTTAGCATGGCGGCTTCTCCTGTCTCTCCCGCACTTTTCTGCTCTGGGTGTGAAATGTTTAGTTATTCCTCGGCCTCCTTTAGCAGTAACGGTACTTGTAATAAGTGTAGCTTATTCGTAGCTTTGGAGGCCAGGCTGGGCGAATTGGAGACTCAGCTCCGCACCGTGGAAAATTCTACAGTTAGCCAGGCCCCTGTAGTTGGTGCGGACCAAGGTAGCTTAGCCGCCGTTAGTTCCCCCCTGGCAGATCCCGAGCAGCCGGGAAAGCAGGCCGACTGGGTGACTGTGAGGAGGAAGCGTAGCCCTAAACAGAAGCCCTGTGTACACCGTCAACCCGTTCACATTTCTAACCGTTTTTCCCCACTCGACGACACACCCGCCGAGGATCAAACTCTGGTTATTGGCGACTCTGTTTTGAGAAATGTGAAGTTAGCGACACCAGCAACCATAGTCAATTGTCTTCCGGGGGCCAGAGCAGGCGACATTGAAGGAAATTTGAAACTGCTGGCTAAGGCTAAGCGTAAATTTGGTAAGATTGTAATTCACGTCGGCAGTAATGACACCCGGTTACGCCAATCGGAGGTCACTAAAATTAACATTAAATCGGTGTGTAATTTTGCAAAAACAATGTCGGACTCTGTTGTTTTCTCTGGTCCCCTCCCCAATCAGACCGGGAGTGACATGTTTAGCCGCATGTTCTCCTTGAATTGCTGGCTGTCTGAGTGGTGTCCAAAAAATGAGGTGGGCTTCATAGATAATTGGCAAAGCTTCTGGGGAAAACCTGGTCTTGTTAGGAGAGACGGCATCCATCCCACTTTGGATGGAGCAGCTCTCATTTCTAGAAATCTGGCCAATTTTCTTAAATCCTCCAAACCGTGACTATCCAGGGTTGGGACCAGGAAGCAGAGTTGTAGTCTTACACACCTCTCTGCAGCTTCTCTCCCCCTGCCATCCCCTCATTACCCCATCCCCGTAGAGACGGTGCCTGCTCCCAGACCACCAATAACCAGCAAAAATCTATTTAAGCATAAAAATTCAAAAAGAAAAAATAATATAGCACCTTCAACTGCACCACAGACTAAAACAGTTAAATGTGGTCTATTAAACATTAGGTCTCTCTCTTCTAAGTCCCTGTTGGTAAATGATATAATAATTGATCAACATATTGATTTATTCTGCCTTACAGAAACCTGGTTACAGCAGGATGAATTTGTTAGTTTAAATGAGTCAACACCCCCGAGTCACACTAACTGTCAGAATGCTCGTAGCATGGGCCGGGGCGGAGGATTAGCAGCAATCTTCCATTCCAGCTTATTAATTAATCAAAAACCCAAACAGAGCTTTAATTCATTTGAAAGCTTGTCTCTTAGTCTTGTCCATCCAAATTGGAAGTCCCAAAAAACAGTTTTATTTGTTATTATCTATCGTCCACCTGGTCGTTACTGTGAGTTTCTCTGTGAATTTTCAGACCTTTTGTCTGACTTAGTGCTTAGCTCAGATAAGATAATTATAGTGGGCGATTTTAACATCCACACAGATGCTGAGAATGACAGCCTCAACACTGCATTTAATCTATTATTAGACTCTATTGGCTTTGGTCAAAAAGTAAATGAGTCCACCCACCACTTTAATCATATCTTAGATCTTGTTCTGACTTATGGTATGGAAATAGAAGACTTAACAGTATTCCCTGAAAACTCCCTTCTGTCTGATCATTTCTTAATAACATTTACATTTACTCTGATGGACTACCCAGCAGTAGGGAATAAGTTTCATTACACTAGAAGTCTTTCAGAAAGCGCTGTAACTAGGTTTAAGGATATGATTCCTTCTTTATGTTCTCTAATGCCATATAACAACACAATGCAGAGTAGCTACCTAAACTCTGTAAGGGAGATAGAGTATCTCGTCAATAGTTTTACATCCTCATTGAAGACAACTTTGGATGCTGTAGCTCCTCTGAAAAAGAGAGCTTTAAATCAGAAGTGTCTGACTCCATGGTATAACTCACAAACTCGTAGCTTAAAGTAAGTTGGAGAGGAAATGGCGTCTCACTAATTTAGAAGATCTTCACTTAGCCTGGAAAAAGAGTCTGTTGCTCTATAAAAAAGCCCTCCGTAAAGCTAGGACATCTTTCTACTCATCACTAATTGAAGAAAATAAGAACAACCCCAGGTTTCTTTTCAGCACTGTAGCCAGGCTGACAAAGAGTCAGAGCTCTATTGAGCTGAGTATTCCATTAACTTTAACTAGTAATGACTTCATGACTTTCTTTGCTAACAAAATTTTAACTATTAGAGAAAAAATTACTCATAACCATCCCAAAGACGTATCGTTATCTTTGGCTGCTTTCAGTGATGCCGGTATTTGGTTAGACTCTTTCTCTCCGATTGTTCTGTCTGAGTTATTTTCATTAGTTACTTCATCCAAACCATCAACATGTTTATTAGACCCCATTCCTACCAGGCTGCTCAAGGAAGCCCTACCATTATTTAATGCTTCGATCTTAAATATGATCAATCTGTCTTTGTTAGTTGGCTATGTACCACAGGCTTTTAAGGTGGCAGTAATTAAACCATTACTTAAAAAGCCATCACTTGACCCAGCTATCTTAGCTAATTATAGGCCAATCTCCAACCTTCCTTTTCTCTCAAAAATTCTTGAAAGGGTAGTTGTAAAACAGCTAACTGATCATCTGCAGAGGAATGGTCTATTTGAAGAGTTTCAGTCAGGTTTTAGAATTCATCATAGTACAGAAACAGCATTAGTGAAGGTTACAAATGATCTTCTTATGGCCTCGGACAGTGGACTCATCTCTGTGCTTGTTCTGTTAGACCTCAGTGCTGCTTTTGATACTGTTGACCATAAAATTTTATTACAGAGATTAGAGCATGCCATAGGTATTAAAGGCACTGCGCTGCGGTGGTTTGAATCATATTTGTCTAATAGATTACAATTTGTTCATGTAAATGGGGAATCTTCTTCACAGACTAAAGTTAATTATGGAGTTCCACAAGGTTCTGTGCTAGGACCAATTTTATTCACTTTATATATGCTTCCCTTAGGCAGTATTATTAGACGGTATTGCTTAAATTTTCATTGTTACGCAGATGATACCCAGCTTTATCTATCCATGAAGCCAGAGGACACACACCAATTAGCTAAACTGCAGGATTGTCTTACAGACATAAAGACATGGATGACCTCTAATTTCCTGCTTTTAAACTCAGATAAAACTGAAGTTATTGTACTTGGCCCCACAAATCTTAGAAACATGGTGTCTAACCAGATCCTTACTCTGGATGGCATTACCCTGACCTCTAGTAATACTGTGAGAAATCTTGGAGTCATTTTTGATCAGGATATGTCATTCAAAGCGCATATTAAACAAATATGTAGGACTGCTTTTTTGCATTTACGCAATATCTCTAAAATTAGAAAGGTCTTGTCTCAGAGTGATGCTGAAAAACTAATTCATGCATTTATTTCCTCTAGGCTGGACTATTGTAATTCATTATTATCAGGTTGTCCTAAAAGTTCCCTAAAAAGCCTTCAGTTAATTCAAAATGCTGCAGCTAGAGTACTGACGGGGACTGGAAGGAGAGAGCATATCTCACCCATATTGGCCTCTCTTCATTGGCTTCCTGTTAATTCTAGAATAGAATTTAAAATTCTTCTTCTTACTTATAAGGTTTTGAATAATCAGGTCCCATCTTATCTTAGGGACCTCGTAGTACCATATTACCCCAATAGAGCGCTTCGCTCTCAGACTGCAGGCTTACATGTAGTTCCTAGGGTTTGTAAGAGTAGAATGGGAGGCAGAGCCTTCAGCTTTCAGGCTCCTCTCCTGTGGAACCAGCTCCCAATTCAGATCAGGGAGACAGACACCCTCTCTACTTTTAAGATTAGGCTTAAAACTTTCCTTTTTGCTAAAGCTTATAGTTAGGGCTGGATCAGGTGACCCTGAACCATCCCTTAGTTATGCTGCTATAGACGTAGACTGCTGGGGGGTTCCCATGATGCACTGTTTCTTTCTCTTTTTGCTCTGTATGCACCACTCTGCATTTAATCATTAGTGATCGATCTCTGCTCCCCTCCACAGCATGTCTTTTTCCTGGTTCTCTCCCTCAGCCCCAACCAGTCCCAGCAGAAGACTGCCCCTCCCTGAGCCTGGTTCTGCTGGAGGTTTCTTCCTGTTAAAAGGGAGTTTTTCCTTCCCACTGTAGCCAAGTGCTTGCTCACAGGGGGTCGTTTTGACCGTTGGGGTTTTACATAATTATTGTATGGCCTTGCCTTACAATATAAAGCGCCTTGGGGCAACTGTTTGTTGTGATTTGGCGCTATATAAAAAAAATTGATTGATTGATTGATTTGGATGTGTTGCTGTATGTGGTTAAATGATAAAAAAAAAACAACAAACAAAAGGTTCATTCAGTAGGAGAATTGATTCTATCTCCTAGTTGTAGCACTTGGTTTGACCATTAATTTTGAAAAAAGACTAGTGGTGGCACCAGTTAACCTGTTGCCCAAAACGTGAAGCAAACTGGGGTCTTCTGTTCAAAAACTATATCAATTAAAAGAGCGTGGAAATCAAAAACCTGGTGTCAGTGGTTTCCCCAGCAGAAGGCAACTTTGTGAGCAGAACAAACTGAGCCATCCTAGAAAAATGGTCTGATGGTGAGAATCACTGTCGAACCCTGAGAAGGAGTCAAACCAGACACAAAATTAACAGAGAGGTGGGACCAAAGGCAACAAGGGAGTAGGAGAGAGTGAAGGAGACCAGCTGGAGGCTTTACTGACCTCTTGTTCTGTGCACAAATGGAACAGCCATTATCTCTGACACATCTTAATACAAGGTGAGCGGCCAGAATCTTTGAATAAAACTCACTGAGCACACCTGACTGAGTTACTTAGGTGCAGGTGGAGTACAGAGAGTTGTAACACATGCTGGGCAGGTGCCCTCCACGAGCAGGGTAGGAGAGGTCTGCTCTAACTCTTCCTGGGGAATCTTGAGGTGTTCCCAAGCCAGAGGGAGATATAGTACCTCCAGCACCTCCCTTGGGTGACTACCAGGGAGCATCCTCACCAGATGACAAAACATGAAAAAGCAGCAGCTCTACTCTGAGTCCACCTCAGATATATGAGCTTTTCACCCTGTCCATGAGTGGAAGCCCAGCTACCTGATGAAAGAATCTCATTTCCACCACTTGTATCTGTGACCTTGTTCTTTCAGTCATTACCCAAATTTCAAGACCATAGGTTAGGATATTGTGTGCTCTTATGGGAGCTGTGTTGTCTGGAGCATTAGCTCCTGGTAGGGACACCCTTTGCAAAGTAGTCTCCGGTGAGAAGACAGACAAAGGGCCATCCAGAAAGACCCTGTATGATGTATACATTTAAGAAATGAGTCATCACGCCTGGATTAGAGAGACCAGAGTTTCCTCCTGGAGTCAGGCCTGGGGGGGACTCACAGGTGAGCACCTGGCGGCCAGGTCTACCACCGCGGGGCTCGGTGAGTCCCAGGCGTTTGTTTGGGCCCATATATTCGTATGGCTCACTGGCACCAACAGCACTGTCAAAAAAAAATCTCCTGTTTTTAATGGTTTAAAAAATGGCTGCTGTGGTTGTCAAAAGAGATCTGTAAAATAAATAAATAATAATTTACAGAACAACCTATACATTTTACCATATGAAGCTGTTGTAATTTACAATAAATAAATAAACCATTTTAAACTAGTAGCTCCAATAGCTTGTTTTTGCACAGTTCTGTTTTTAAACTAATTATTTCTGATATATATATATAAGAATATCCCGGATCTTTTTAGGCCATTCTCCTTTAATTGATTATTTTAGAAATTACAACAGTCATCATATTATATTTTATTATATTTTTACAGAATTAGCTGTCTGGGTTGTTTTCTCCCTATAAACAATCGGACTTTTTATTTAATTTTTTTTTTTACAGTAAGCTTCCAGCAATGCAACAGAAAAAAACACTTTTAAGTTTAAACTTTTGGATTTCAAATACATATGTTGAATGTTTTTCTCTCCCCGAATTAAAAAAAAACGTGACTAATAACAATAATAACAACAATAATAATAATAATGTTGCTTTAATGAATTTCCACAAATGTGTGTGTGGACGTGATTTTTTTTTTTTTTTTTTTTTTTTTTTACAGCAGGTGTTTTTGGTTTCTGCCTGCCGCGTGCACTCTGGTGATGACGTCATGTGGATGCCGCCGAGCCGCGTGTCGCGGTCAGCTCCTCATCACCTCCTTCACTCGGGTTTTCATCAGGCCGACGCTGCGGACTCCTGACGGACGTTCAGCTCCCTGAACAACATGACTCTCCTCCTGCACCTCCTCTTGCTCCTCTGCGGCCTCCTGCCGCGCGCCGCCCCGCAGCGCGTCCACGCCCGCTCCTCGCAAATATCCGACCTGAAATCGAAAATCTCGGGGGTGGAGGAGCTCCTGGAGGAGTTCCGTAAGCAGCTCCAGCAGGAGCAGGCGTTCGCCAGGGCGGGAGAGGAGGCGGAGGACGTGTGCGTGGGAGACTTCAGCGCCTCCGCGGAGCGCATCATCCGCGCCAGGGCCTCCATCGAGCAGGGCGCCGCCTTCCTGTCGGCCCCGCAGCGCGTCTACACCTGGCGGGAGTGCGTGCACGCGTGCTGCGCGGAGCCGCACTGCACGGTGGCGGTGGTGCAGCTGCGCGCGCGCCGGCCCGGGGACGGTCTGAGCTGCTACCTGTTCAAGTGCACCTACCGGAGCGCAAACGTCTGCGCGTTCGCGCCGCAGCCCGGCTTCAGCACCTACAGCCGCGCGCCCACCAACTCCACGCACGGACCCGCCACCGTCAGGAGGCCCGCGGAGGAAGCTGACGACGAGGAGGAGGAGGCGCGAGGTGAGCATCCTGTGACGTCACACGTCTGACAGCACGCGGCACAGGTCAAAGATTATGTTTAAGCTACAGCTCAAAGCTTCAGGATCAAAGACCAGTGTTCGGTCAGCTGTCAGGATCACAGCGAAGAATTTAGTATTCAAGTTCAAAGTTGATGTTTAGGATCAAAGAAAATAGATTCTGCTCAAACATCAGGTACCAGTCAAAGATATCAGAGTTCAGTAATTGGGATCAAACTTCATCAGTAGGGGTTAAAAGTTCAGCCAGAGATGAGAGTTCATGTTCAAAGGTTATGTTTAGGGCAAAGTAAAATGGGTGACAGTAATCTAAAGGCAGAAAGATTGTGACACGATTAGTGTCTCATATATGCAGCCAGGATCAAATATGAGTAATCAAGATTGATGTACAGCAATCAGGATCAAAGGTCAGTTATCAGGATCAAAGGTTAGTGATCAGGATTTAAGGTAAGTGATCAGGATCAATGTGCCTCAATCATGATTAAAGATTAGCTATCAAGATCAAAGGTTTGTTGTCAGGATAGGAGGTCAGTGATCGGGATCGATGTACAAC